>NC_054376.1:47645995-48245995 GCF_017654675.1 Xenopus laevis | reverse complement strand
AACTGGGAAGCTTGTTTATCTTTTTTTTTGTCTTTAAAATACAATACATCAAGATGATATTTCCTAGCCACACAAAGCAGTTGCACAAGTTTCACATTTCAAATTCAAGATGAATAAAATGTGCTCTGAATTTACTAAATTAAGAATATTTTATTTTTAATCAGCCAGTGGGTGTGTAGTGAAATATTCTTTGTTTTTGATGCCAGAGCTTGTTTTGGTGCTCAGAGACCCACAGTGCATCTCTAACAACTCCCAATAGGCCTCATTCTGAATGCATGGTTGTCTGAAGAGAATTTCCTAATGCGGCCTCATCTGTTGATCTGCAGATGGTAACGTTTATCAATTCTTTAAATGCAAATTAGACTCATGTATGAAGCCTTTAATTAGACTTACAAACCCCAGCAAATTCATTCTTGAACCTGACTAAGGCATGTATATATACAGTATATAATGTATTTAAATAATGACTGGTCCCAAAAGATGTTCTCTAGCCCATAACAATCGAGTTACCTTAAAAAGGATTACAATTCTATAGCTTTATGATTTTCTTTAAAGGCCTCTGCTGGGGACACCGTTTCTTAATCTCCTCACATCCTGTTAGTTACAACCTCATACCCTCCCTATAATCCACTGCGAGATTGACCCTTATGGGGTTTTTTTATGCCTTTTTATCACTTACGTTGTTGTTACCTGTTGAAAAAATAAAAATAACTAAAGAAAGAAACAGAAGGACAATCCTGGAAGTTACGGGGAGGTCACCTGAATCTCACACATCTACGAGAATACAGGAACATAATTTTATAATTATATGGAATAATAATAATGTACCTCTTAATATATATATGCAGTTCAGGATTAGATCAGGACTATACTGTAGACTTGGGATACAGTGTTCCCTTGGTAAATAAATATCATTGAGGAGACACTCTCAGCATCATTTAAAAGTCATAAGGATATCATAAAAGTCTATAAGGGGACTTCACCCAGTCTATAAGACACTAACTGAACAACCAGTGGAAAATGAATATTACCACTGACCCTAATCAGTGTTCAGTACAGGAGACCTGCTAGTCCTTAACATATAAACAATACCAAGAATGTATGGTGTATGATCCTCACTGCTGTCACTTGCATCAGAAAATAAATGATATTAGCAAAACCTTGGAAGTGGTCCCAACATTACTAAATAAAATTTAATTTGTGGCCCATTGCAGGCTGATCAGCCATTGTGGCCCTTGGGGAGCCATTGCTTTGACTGCAACCCTCCTTATTATAATGCATCACTGTGTTGCAGTAGTCAACTTTGTATTATTAAGACTATTATTGTTTAAATTATATTGTTACCTCAACATACATTTTACATACCTTTTAATAAAACACCCATTCTTTATCATGTTTTTATTTTGGTCATGTACTCTTCAAGGTTAAATTCTTATAAAATGTTATCCATCTCTCTGGTATCAGGTGCCCAATACACAAGAGGTGCTGTCCCCAGTCATCAGTTCAAGTGTACGTGCTTGCTTTTGCACACAGTGGCAGTAAATACATTAAAAAATGAAAAAATTAGAGAAATTAAAAATTGTACCCATTCATCCCTGCTTTATTAAAGAACAACAATTCTGTTTTCTTTTAAATATGTAAGAAACGTGTACTCCTTCAAATCTGTTGTGGCTCTCCCTATTCCTTTTATCTATAGTGGTAAAATCAGTGGGTGTTTAAAATAGTCAAGGAAATTTATTATGCACCACCGAGAGACAGAAAACCTGAGTCAGAAACCAGACATCCATTTCTCCTCTCTCTCTATCTTTAATCAGACCTACATGGACATGATGTGTATATAACATTCAAGCGCTCTAACATTATTCACTGGTCTGACATTAATTTAAGTAGCAGAGCAGGTCAAAGGGGTTCAAAGAAAACTGAAGGAGTTTTATAAAATACGTCAACTTCAATGAGATAAAAATGAAATCCACTTGTAGAAAATGCTAACAAACAGAGCTAGTTTATATTAACATGTCTATAGCAGATAAAGGCTGGGAAGCAAAGAATCACTTTTTGTTAGAGGTTCCAAACAGTGCCTTTGTAATTGGTGATTCTCTTGTCCTGCCCCCCTCCCCTGTACTCACAAAGCCTTTCAACCTAAAGAGGATTCTCTTCAAAATTACCTTTTTGTCCGTTTGATAGTTCTGAAAATCTTAAAAACAGGGCTACCAGTCTGAGTATCAATGTGTTTTCTGAACTGATAAAAAGACACCTATATCCAAATTAAAAGAAAATTTCAGGCATTAACAGGCTAAAAAGCTGTGTAAAAATGTTCAGGCCTAAATATAATGGCATATTTCTAAACTATATATATATTTATTGTTGTGTACTTACTCATGCATTAACATCATTCATCGTAATCACTGAAATAATCAGAAAGAGCTAATCACGATATATATATATATATATATATATATATATATATATATATATATATTTATTTATATAAATATACGCATACACACAATATGTGTATGTGTTATGTTTACATACAGGGGAATTGCATGGTAAACATAAGGACAGTTCAATAATTTTGTTTTTAACTCATGTCAACCATTTGTTTACTATGTATATATAAATTCACCCCAACTCATCAGCCAGCAAGTACAGCCAGAATTCCCAGTTTTCCCAAACTTTTAGATCATTACAATCAAGCCTGTCAATCACAGACTCATTACAACTGGCCACTTTGGCTGATCATTTGGAGTGACTGATATGCGGTCAGTTGCTATGAACTGAAAATACGGTCATCTGACGCATATCAGAGGTCATCAACCTACAGGAAGGGGCTGCACCTCCCACCCACTTCCCATACATTCCCATAGATTGCCCAAAGGTCAGTACCATTGTGTCTAATTCATACCCCTGATCAGTCAGCTTAGGCCACACAATCAAGCTGAATAGGAATCCACTACTGTGTGACCAGCTGAAGAGTGGAATAACCAGATGCTTTATTATTCAATGGACAATTACATAGATAGATAGATAGATAGATAGATAGATAAATAGATAGATAGATAGATAGATAGATAGATAGATAGATAGATATTTCCTTGTACAGTGCTGCAGAATTGGTGGTGCTTTGTAAATGCATGTTAATGATAATAATAATAATAATTTCAGCATTATTTTACCTTACGTGGGAAACTAACAAGAGTTGCAAAACATAACAAGCTTGCCCAGTTTATTAGAAGCTAATATTTTCTTTTTACCACTCTTAAAGAAGAAAGAAAGGCTGTGTTTACTTGGGGTGCCAAAAGTTAGGCACCCCCAAGTGATTGTATATACTGAACTGAAACCCGGGCCAGTGTTCCTATCAGCATAAAACTGCACCGGTCCATGGTTTCTTCCAGCGAGCACCACAGAGCTATCAGCTATCTTCTTTCTTCAACTTTCCCGGGGCAGACTATGTGCAGTAGAATGAAATAGTCAACTTCTTCATTAAAGTTTGGCTTTTCACACTACTGTGCACCCGCTTGAATAAAGAAAAAGAAGGAAGCGATCACTCCGTGGTGCTTGCTGGACAAACCTCCAGACCGGTGCAGTTTTCTGCTGATAGGAGCAACAGCCAAGGGTTAGAGGTAAGTAAATACAATCACTTAGGGTTGCCTAACTTTTACCACCCCCAAGTAAGCTCAGCCTTTCCTTATGCTTTAACAGGTATGGGAACTGTTATCCAGAATGCTTGGGACATGGGGTTTTCAAGATAAGGAGTCTATCTGTAATTTGGATCTCTATACATTGTCTACTAAAAGATCATTTAACCATTAATTAAACCCAATAGAACTTGATCCAAACTAAGATATAATTAATGCTATTGAAAGAATTGCCTCCAATAGCTTTAATTATATCTTATTTTGGATCAAGTTCTTATTACAGGTAAAAAGAAAAACTATAAAGTGTCAGTATGTAGCACTGTACAACAGAAATATGTATACATTAGACTTTCATTGAAATACTGACCGATACTGGAGGTGAAGAGTGCTGTGTTCATAAGAGCTGATAATCTAAAACATAGCTATAAATAAATATTTTATGTGAAGAGTATAATTCTTGCTCTTAGGGTTAAACAACATAAGTATTTTTTAACCTGAACAAAGTCTTGCTGTGTTATTCCATGAAACACAAGTGTGAAAGAGTGGAAGCTACTACCAAGAAAACATATTTGTTTTTGTTGGCTGGCACCTGGGGGGATGGTGGTGCCTAGCTGAAAGTATATGTTTGTGTGCATAAACCTGTTTCCTGTTGAGAACTGAGCTCCCAACAAAGGGAATTGTAACTTTCTTAATATGGACCTGAAAAGCAATTAGCATTTTCTAACCTGCCGTGTAATAGTGCAGCCTCAGGAGAAAATATTTACAAATCAAAAGGTGCAATAATGAAGTTGGTAAAAATGTTAATTTTTCCTTCCCTCCGGACACAAGAGCAGCAGATAAATCATGGGATTAGGAGAGTTGCATAACACGCACACATGCTTGTAATTTACTTATTGATCTCACTGTGGCAGTTCCATAGGCTGCAAGCTTGGGGAAGGTTAGCCTTCATAATTGTGAAATTGTTTTATAGGGTGTGGCATATTTATGCAGGCAGCGTGGTGGTCTCAGGCCTTATAACTTTTATGTTTTCAAAGTTATGAAGACAACCTGTGTTGAGATGCTGGCTCCCAGCATTCCAATATCTGGATGACATTATGGCGTATGAAGTATAGTAATTATGATCTCCTACTTTATACAAATCATTTACTTCACTTAAAGAGATACTATTATATCTAAGCTTTGCTTTTATTTAATTTCTTATTAGTGCTGGTGATGTCTGCCCTTGCTGTACTAAGTTTCATTTCAGTCACCCATCTAATTTGGGGGTCTTCAGCTGGAGAGCTCTTGGCTAGATATTGTTCCCCAAGGAATTTTATGGCTCCCTCCCTGTCCA
This sequence comes from Xenopus laevis, assembly GCF_017654675.1. Lineage (NCBI taxonomy): Eukaryota > Metazoa > Chordata > Amphibia > Anura > Pipidae > Xenopus > Xenopus laevis. The sequence continues at coordinate 48,241,024 of NC_054376.1, read as the reverse complement.
AGGCTTTCATGGTCTACTGTGTATGATATCTCCATAGCGTCCATACCACTTTCCATAGCGTATGGAAAGTGGTAAATGTTATAGGCATTTTGATCACTGCTGTTTTCCATCTGATGGCAGTGATGATCATAATTCTCAATGTGCCAAAGCCCAAACACATGGTAAAACTTATGTTGTGTGACAGAAATGTGATGACATGCGTTACTGACTGTTTTCATACAAAAATAAAAAACTTTAGTGCCCCTTTAACATTTTTGTTGGAGGGTATTTTTTTTTTAAAAAAGTACAAATATATTTTCAGAAAATAGAAGCTGCTGACTTGTAGTGGTGGCGATTCCTGCCAATCCCTTCCACGTCTGTGTGTGTGTAACCCTTCTAACCAGACCCATATGGACAGCTACAAACAATGCAAATACTAACCTTAACGTGTGCATCACAGCACTGCATTCTGCATTTTTTATAACCTCACTGTTGAAAGAGAAGAGCAAGCAATTCTTCTCCTCCTCTGGTTTATGTTCTTTTTGTTGCTGTAATGCAGGAAGGTCGGCCTAAAATCCTAAATTCTAAAAGCTTAGACTTGTACAGAACTGGTATTATAAAGTAACATAATACACCATTAGAGCGGCCTATTTGCATATCATTAGCCAGAATTCCTGTGTGGATGCTAAAGTGTTGTATTCACTAGCTTTTATTTTTATGGAAATGCTGTTTATTAAACTGGCTGTTAATGTGCAAATGCTTTTCAGACAAGGTACTTCACTTTGTTGTTTACAGGGGAGTGGAGTTTTTTTTTTAGATTTTATGTAAGCCTTCCATTTTATACTGATGTCCACATTACCATGAAGATATGATAAAGAATGCCATTATTGGGATTTTCATTACATATAGATAGCTTTAGCCCTATAAAGGGTATGAAGAGCTAAAGACCAAACAAGCAACCCGGCAGTATAAAATAGGGGAGGGATACCTTGTGACGACTGTGTGGCCTAGGAACCACCAGCAATTCATCATCAGTCCTCTTCAATGGTTCAGTTTCGGCAGGTATCTTCCAATGATTGCAAATGGGACAATAGCACAGTAGCAGTCTATAAGAACAAAGCCTGTGATTGATCACCAGGTATTAACAGAGATATGTAGAAACAAAAACTCTTGTATCCTCCAAAACAGGCATCATAGATAGCAGGTATGAATGCAGGGGTAAGGAACGTCCCCACAGCCGTGAAAGTTAATGAGAAATAGTTTACCTAGAAATTGAAAAAAATGTAATAAATATCATAATAGATAAATGTTTTGTCTTAATTGTCTGTAAGCTGTGGAACATGACACCGCTATATTAATAACAGGAAATGAATGAATTAAAAATACATAAATATAATTGTATATTTTTTTTCACAAATAAAAGCAATTTTTTTCACTTAAAATGTCCCAAGAGGCTTAATGAATACTTTTATTTCGACTGTATTTCTTCTACCAAGCCTCCCCCCCCCTTGGGGCCAGCCAGAGACTACATCACCAGAAAAAAAAATAAGAGTCCGTCAGATTTTTACTTTGAGTTTGTTGCTGGTACAGCTTCTCATGGCTCCATACTTGGGAATAAGGCCTCTAATATATTATGACTAAAACATGATAGAAAGCAAAGGTATAGATTTGATAATATCATAGCTTCTAAGTAAGGTTTCTATTTTTCAGTGAACTGCATTTGTATATTCTCAAGGTTGCAAATATCTGCAATGTATTTTATGTATATTATGCACTCAGACGGCTGTCTCATGAATATGCTATAGTATACATATTGTTTAACACAAGTTTGTAAATGTTACTAAGTGTTATTGTAAAGTTATAGAGCATACAAACATCTGCTAGTGTGAGATTCAAATCTAACCTCCACTGTTTTGAAAAAAAAAAAAATAGGACAATTGCTGCCCTCTGCTACTGATTGCCACGGAAGTCTAGACAACACAGACTTTGTTCACCAGTGATTTAAAAATATCATTACCACAAAGACGGCTTGTGAACTACTAGCCATGCCTGATCACCACTGCCTTTAGGCCACATTCTGTCTAAAGAGGTCATTATTAATTGAAAAAGGTCACTTGATTAATAGCATCCAGCCCAGTAGCAAGTGGGAAAAATAAATTAAGTACTTTAACAAATAACTTGAGTTGACTTGCAGTGTTTATAATCTTAGTAGGGAAATTAGTAGGGAAATTTGTGCATCCACAATATGGACTCCCCTGCAGCCCCTTTACCCACAGGGTCTTACAAAGTACAGTGCCCCATGTAAGTTGAATTAGAGTTAGTATGATTAGATACAGTACAGCATGTACAGCAACACTCTCATCCATTGGCTTCTAAGCCTAGGGCCCGCCTAGGTGGATCTCATTCTGCAGAGAAATGCAGGCCAAGAATCTGTTCCGCTGCTACTGTACTAATCTATGTGCCTGTACCCAGAACCATTGTCTCCACTTGGGTGCAGACAGACACAGCAGACATCAGCTGTGAAATGTGAACTCTTGCTGTTATTTGTTGTATGCCTGTACCCGAGCAGAGACAATGTCTTGGCCTGCATTTCTCCGCAGAATGAGATCCAGCTGCAATGGAGGAGCGGATTCTAGACCTGCGTATCTGCCTAGTCTGGCTGTAGTCTAAGGACAATATTGCCACCAGGGAGGTACAAGCACTAGGGGTCCATAAAAATAATATTGAGAAACATTTAGTGTAACAATAGGGATTTGTAACTGTAACAAGGGAGCTATTGGAAAAACAGCGGCCCTGTCACTTACAAGTGCTGAATATATGAACTAGCACAATCAAATTCAGTTGGTTGCACCAAAGTTGAAACATCCTGTAACTTCTATTTGACTGAGGGTGTCGGATTTCACACTTGGGACTCTCATTGAAATTTAAAAGAGCCGAGTGTATGTGAGTGCCACTTTAATGACCTGAGCACTCACGCGGTGTCTGTATTGTGAATGAACCCTTAGCTTTACTAACATTAACAAGACACTATTGAGCTCCCCAGTTCTTTGCAGGCCTTAATTTATTAAATGCTGCTACACTTTTTTTATTTTTAAAATCAAGTCCCCACAACTTGCTAGCTGTTATGGACTATGTTTGTAATAAAACATTTTTCATCAATATAACTTATAGCACTTTGCCCCACTCTATCTCCTGGGCCCTCAAAGCATTTGCCACTGTATGCCAACCAATAATGTATATTTCAGGACTTCCTTACTGATACAACAAAGGAGCAGTGAGCAGTTTAGGGGGTCTGTTACTCTCCATTCACACTATGTTCCGGTGCTGTGGTTATAACTTCAGAGTGGCAACTCTTGCTTAGCCTAAAAGACTAAGGGGCAGATGCATTAAGGGTCGAATATCGAGGGTTAATCAACCCTCGATATTTGACTGGGGAATGAAAATCCTTCGACTTTGAATATCGAAGTCGAAGGATTTTGTGCAAATACTTCGATCGAACGATCGAACGAATAATCGTTCGATCGAACGATTAAATCCTTTGAATCGTTCGTTTTAATCCAACGATCGAAGGATTATCCTTCGACCAAAAAAAGTTAGCCAAGCCTATGGGGACCTTCCCCATAGGCTAACATTGAGTTCGGTAGCTTTAAGGTGGCGAACTAGGGGGTCGGAGTTTTTTCTTAAAGAGACAGTACTTCGACTATCGAATGGTCGAATAGTCGAACGATTTTTAGTTCGAATCATTCGATTCGAAGTCGAAGTCGTGGTCGAAGTAGCCCATTCAATGGTCGAAGTAGCCAAAAAAAAACTTCGAAATTCGAAGCATTTTTTCTTCTATTCCTTCACTCGAACTTAATGAATGGGCCCCTAAGCATTAGAGCCATTGACCTAATATGTTTGTATTTCAGCCTCAGAAATTCTGGTGCAATAATGTGTGTTTGGCAGTAATTTGTCTAACTAATCTATATAGGTCTGTAACCACAAGGATGGGGGGGGGAACAGATCTATTTTTCGTCCACAATCATTCATTTGGGTAGAGCAGGGCAGCTTGATGCTGCTACAACCTTCCCACAGTGGTCAATCACCATGAGACTTTTGCCCATCTGGCAACTTGAGCATTGTCCTAGATCCCAATGGCTTCTTACAGCCTTTTCATAGAAAAAACAAAACAAAAAGTTTTTACTATATTATCTGTTAACCATAAACTGTCAGTAGTCTACCAATTGTGTTAAATAATTATTATGGCTCAAGAGGACGAATGATGAATTTACATATATGCTATAAAATTTGTATGGTACGTTAAGAAGACATTTATTTGCATCACTAAAATCCTAAAGGGGGTGAAAAAAAAATTTAAATTTCCAATTTATTCTGTAATTAACTATTGCAAGCAATATGTCACTTCCTTACTATTATCTGCTCTTTTGATTCTTACTATTGAAACAATATTGCAGAAGTCAGCTGAAAACAGGCCTGCAAAAGAAGCATGAGAAATTAAGTCTTAAAGGAGAAGGAAAGCTCCAAGACAGTTTGCCAAGAAATTAGCCACAATAGTGCAAGCTAGAACGCAATATTTATTCTGCAGAATGCTTTACCATACCTGAGTAAACAGCTCTAGACACTGTCTCTGTTTGTTTAGGATAGAAGCTGCCATTTAAGCTTGGTGTGACATCACTTCCTGCCTGAGTCTCTCCCTGCTCACTTACAGCTCTGAGCTCAGATTACAGCAGGGATGGGAGGAGGGAGGGGGAGAGAAGCAAACTGAGCATGCTCAAGGCCGTGCCCTGGAGATTTATGCTGAAAACAGGAAGTCTGATACAGATGCCCATGTGTACACAATAGAAGGAAAGAAATGCTGTGTTTCTTTTGACAGAGGACTCAGAGCAGCATTACTTTGAGGGTTTACTGGTGTATTTATAAAGACCTTTCTGATAAAGCTTACTTAATTTTAGCCTTTCCTTCTCCTTTAAGGAGAGCTGGGATATTGTTTCATGGGTCAGATCCAGTAGTATGGAAAGGGAGTGACCAATTTGCAAAGTGGGAAATGGAATCTTGAGGAGAGCCAGGCCCGGATTTGTGGAAAGGCCACCTAGGCCCGGGCCTAGGGCAGCAGGATTTTAGGGGGGTGGCATGCTGCCCAACCACACCCAAATTGGTTCAAAATGGGGGTTGCTCTGGAGATACAACCATTTTTTAAAAAAAAATTTCCCGTGCACCAATCCCTATTGCTCCGGTCCAGATGATAAAAGGGGAGGGGAAAGGGCGACGAACGGCAGTGCTATTAAAGGGATTAAAAAAAAAAGTACAAAATTAATTTGAAGAGATATTAATAAATTGTTAATAACACAATGTACTGACAATTTAAATAAAATGTTTATTAGTGTTGCCATATGATATGGTATAAAAAAAACAAAAAAAAAAACAATTAAGATATATACCTCCTTCAACGTCTTTAGAACTAAAATCAAAAACTAACTCTGGGAGCACCTGGATAACACTTGAACTGGCCCTCATATGACAGTGTTACACACTGTAAACTACAGCACTTTTATAGCCCTCCGAATTGTGTCTGCAAATTACCCTCCCATTTAGACTGTAATCCCTACGGGGCAGGGCCCTCCATCCTTTTGTCACCTTGACACTGAGCACTTAATCTGTATTGTAATTATATTTGATATTTATTTGAATTGTATTTCTAATTGTATTTCTAATAATGGACTTATTGTTACTTATTGCAGTGACCCCTTGTTTGTTACTACTAATTTATTGCTTTGCTGTACAGTGCTTTGCCCTCAAGGCGCGCTATACAAATAAAAATATACATATATACATACATAACAGTACACCTGCATAATGCCAGCTATTGCCAGTCAAATTAGACACAATGACACCTGACAAGTAGGGGATTAAAATAAAAAAGAAACAGCATTTATAAATGATATCACTTAGGATTCAAAAAAACAATTATGCAAAAAAGTATTAAACTGTAAAAGTTCGGTGATTCCTGATTAGTTCTATCCCAGCCTGAGACCAACCTGGGCTGCTGTGTTGTGCTGATGTATATCCCTGCACCTGACCCATCATTGATATCACTGGAGGGGTTGGACCAGGGAGAGCATGAGTAAATAAGTAAACACTGCAATGTCATTAGTAGGGCTGGGTCGAATGGAGAGGTAAGAGAGGGGTTGGACTGGCACTGAATAGGTCCTCCCATCCACCTCTGGGGTAAATTGGTCAACTTGACCCGCTCATGACTACTGTAGAGTTCTTTCAAGTGAAAAGGAAAAAGTTTGATGCCAGCATACCGGCTTCGGAATCATCCCTGTAAAGTACAGCCATTATATTTCATGTGTTTATCTGCCACATCCCTGAACATGATTTCAGCTCTGCCAGACACTACCTAGGTACTAGGTATATTTGGTGCTTTTTGAATTGGGTGCACATTACACAGAGCAGGAGAGAGGCCTGTTACTGCTGGTAACCAGGTGAGGGGGACAAAATAGGGCGACTCAAAAATAGGGATGCACGGAATCCACTATTTTGGATTCGGCCGAACCCCTGAATCCTTTGTGAAAGATTCGGCCGAATACCAAACCAAATCCGAACCCTAATTTGCATATGCATATTAGGGGTGGGAAGGGGAAAAAGATTTTACTACCTTGTTTTGTGACGAAAAGTCACACGATTTCCCTCCCCACCCCTAATTTGCATATGCAAATTAGGATTCGGTTCGGCCGGGCAGAAGGATTCGGCTGAATCTGAATCCTGTTGAAAAAGGCCGAATCCCGGATTCGGTGCATCCCTACTCAAAAAAGTAATATGAGTTGGCATGTCTGAGATGTCAGCTCATGTGGTAGATAGGGGCGGCTGGTAGGCACCAAATGTTTATAATGTAGTTTCATATTAACGTATTTAAATTTTCATGAGTTTGCCCTTGTGCAAAATGCATGTCAAAAATACACCGTTACACAATATATCCCTTTGCCTGGTATTATAGAGGTCATCTGCACACTGCAATCACAGTGAATATACTGTTCCCGTTAACAAAGTGGATGTTTGCTAGAAGCCTGAGCATTGCTAATGTACTGGACATGTGTTGTCTAAGTCCCTGGGGGAAACAATGGTTTCAGACTCAAAATGCACCATTCTGCACTAGGAATGGACTTATTTAAGCACCAGCAATAACACTCAGGCTGTAGGATATACAAGCAGGACACTGAGCATTCGAATACTGCATATACTGTATACAATAAATTATTGGCAGGTGCTTGGGCGTGCTCTTTGTTTGGGGATTTGGAGACGGTCCCTTAATTGCTTCACCTCCACCTCAACTCTTGTGGTTTTTGACATCACACAGTAATGTTCTGGCCGTGAAGGCTCATTTGATGGTGTTGGGAAGCCATCTGTTTATCCTTAGCAATAATAAATGCTCCTGGCTCATCAGCTAACAGGTTACCACATGTTGTTTTAACTACGGAAATCAAACAAACAGCATATTTGTAAGTGCAGTGAGGACGGGGAGCGTATGACCTCTCCAGTTCTTGCTGACTTGCAACTTATTATTTGGTCGGCTGAGGGTGGCGGGAGTTGGTTGTGGTGCTACAGACATAACGGTGTCTTTTGTTGTCTGCCACACACTGGTGATGTTCACACAAAGCAATAGCAAGTGCACCACCTCTACTATCAAGTGCTGCTCCACCTGCAACCTTCACATTGGCTCCAGCAGCTCACAGCACAACATGCCTCCTCCAGGGCCATCATCACATCTGTTCCCCTAATCCATTGTGAGAACAGTTTCCATCTTTTAACATTTTAGCTGTGTCAGGATTTCTAGGATTGGTGGGGAAGCCAAAAGAAAAATGTATGTGTATTAGTGTAAAATGTGGGGCTATAGCAAGGCAGAGTAATAAACAAAAGGCAGGAGATGCAGAGTAACTAGGACAGGGAGAGTTTTGTCCTTTGCTTCCAATTAGTTTAGCCTTGCAGCAATTAACAGGGGGTAGCAGGTCACCAGCCAGCCCTCCACTTCTGAACATCCGGAGGAAATGGCGAGTCCCTGCAATAAACACCAGAAGAGTGGACAGATACCTGTAAAATGGTGCATCTATTTGCATTGCAGACTGCCAACAAAAACATCCATTCATATTCAGGGGGGAGCGTGTTCTATGGGCAGGGTGTGGCGGGACTGATTGGGAGAGAATCAGGGGCAGAATGAATGCAATAGACCCCTTTATCCACACGTCATATGCGGGAGACCCAGGGCTACAGAACAAAGAGCGCCTCGCTCAATGGGATCCTCACATGTCTGGGCATATCCCCCCCTTCACCGGACATTATGGAAGGGTCCTACTCGGAGTCTAGTACACGATTCCTTGCTCTAAGTCGCACCGTAGTGATAATAAAGTGATAGTCTAAAGCTGCGGGAAACTGCCGGGCCAGTTAATTAAAGGCACAGTCAACTGTAACAATTAAACCAAAGTGTATTGAATCCCTGATAATAAAATCGTTTCCTCATATGGGGGGTGGGATAAAAAAAACGTTTTTGAGGTGAAAATCATGGATATTAGTTCAAAGACCCGTTTTTGAGGTGAAAATCGTGGATATTAGTTCAAAGACCCGTTTTTGAGGTGTAAATCATGGATATTTAACTTTGCTGATTTGGGAAGCACATCCCCGAATGTCTTTTGTCCAGCTGCAGCTCAGCGCTCTTATGGCGGGGATTATTATAGTTTTTGGTTCATAGATTTATTTTCCACCACAATACAATATTGGCAACATCTAGAGAACTACAGTTCCCAGCTTCCTGCCTGTAGTTTTGAGAGGAAAGTTGCTTGACTACAGGAACATCATTGGGGCATGTTCTGAGCGGGCGGCAGGCACTTTTGCTGTGTTTACGTTGCACTGCAGTTTGCTGGGAGCACGCGAGCTCTCGGCAGACAAAGAAAAGCGCAAGCTGAAGGTGTGCGGCTCCGCCAGCTGCTGAGAAAGTGCTTTGGGCTGTGCGGCCAATAGGAATGGAAGATTGGGGCGGAACATTCCATCATTTGACAGGGGTTTGAGGTGCCACAATGTTGGGGGCAAAGGACACCCCTCAGCTTCAGACCACGCTCCGCTATATCAAGTTTCTATTGTTCTTCACGAGACAACAAAGAAAGGAAGATTTTTTTTGTATTCCTTTCCCTGCTGAAGGGGCGGACAGAGGGGGGGTGTTGCAGACGTTCTAACTCCGCCCCGTATCAGTTGTTCGGCCAATAGAGGCGACCGAGCTCAGTGTCAGTCCCTTTGTGCTGTCAAGCCTTGCTCGTGACGTCACGGCCCTCTTATTCCCCCCTCTAGTGCCGTCTGGCTGCAGTGGCTCAGACAGGAGGGGAGGAAAACGCTGAGTGAGCCGGGGAGGGGCTCCTTAAAGAAACGCTAGTACCTCTACGAGTCGGGGAGCTGCGCCTTAGTCCCGAGGAGACCCCATTTTCGATTGCACTGAACTCTCAGTCAGCAGCATCCAATACTCAGGGGTAACGGAAGGAACACAAGCCCCTAATAAATTGCCGTTCCCCGTCAGCCACCCTCCCCTGATTCTCTCCTTAGTGCCGGCCACCTCGCTTTGTCTTTGTGTCTGTACGTAGCACTGAGGTGAGCTGAGTGGGGGGTGAGACGGCAGCCTGACCATGCCCAGCTCGCTCTTTGCAGACATGGAGAGGAATGGGAGCGGAGGAGGAGGAGGCGAGACCCTGGATGACCAGCGGGCCCTCCAAATTGCCCTCGACCAGCTCTCGCTTCTGGGACTGGACAATGACGAGAGCGCCATGTACGACAACGAGCCGCGGAAGAAAAGCATCAACATGACGGAATGTGTGCAGGTTCCCAGCTCGGAGCATGTGGCGGAGATCGTCGGCAGACAAGGTGAGCAGCTGCGGGGGAATGCTGGGGCGGAGGGGTCTGGCCAGACAAAGGAGTGAACACCTTGGGCGCTCAGGCTGGGGCAGAACTACAACTCTCACAATCCATGGGACAGGCTATTGCAAGTGGTCTGCTGAGGATTGTGTTTCCGCAGCATCTGGACTGCCCCTTCCTTTGTCTATTCCTTAAAACTGTGTTGCCCTTCCAGTACAGTGACTGGCGCTGAGTGGCGTCAATGGAATGGCTGCTACAGTGTCTGTGATAATGTCTTAACTTGTGCCAGTCAGGGATGTATCTGCTGCTGCCCCCGTGCCACTGTGTGACCGTTTGTGTGTTACAGTATTTGTGTGTGTGTGTGTGTAGCAGTGTGTGTGTGTGTGTGTGACAGTCAGGGATGTATCTGCTGCTGCCCCTGTGCCAGTGTGTGACTGTGTTACAGTTTGTGTGTTACCGTGTTTGTGTGTGTGACTGTGTGTGTACCAGTATGTGTTACAGTTTGTGTGTGTGTGTTACAGTTTGTGTGTTACAGTGTTTGTGACTGTGTGTGTACCAGTGTGTGTTACAGTTTGTGTGTGTGTGACAGTGTGTGTGAGTTTGTGTGACAGTGAGGGATGTATCTGCTACAGCCCTGGTGCCAGTGTGTGTGTGTGACAGTGTCTGATGGCCATGTGGCGGCTGTTATTGTGTGAATGAATGGTGTGGCCCTTCTTCTGTGCGTACCCCACTAACGGACGCTCCATTGTGTCTCCCCCTCCCAGGCTGCAAGATCAAAGCTCTGCGGGCCAAGACCAACACATACATCAAGACCCCGGTGCGCGGGGAGGAGCCAGTCTTTGTTGTGACTGGGAGGAAAGAAGATGTGGCCTTGGCCCGAAGAGAGATCATCTCAGCTGCTGAGCACTTCTCAATGATCCGAGCCTCTCGCAACAAGAACGCGGCGGCGCTGAACGGGGGCTCGGTGCCCGCCCCTCCAAATCTTCCCGGGCAGACCACCATCCAGGTGCGGGTTCCTTATCGAGTGGTGGGGCTGGTGGTGGGACCCAAAGGCGCTACCATTAAGCGGATCCAGCAGCAGACCCACACGTACATCGTGACCCCGAGCAGGGACAAGGAGCCTGTGTTCGAGGTGACAGGAATGCCAGAGAATGTGGACCGAGCCCGGGAGGAGATTGAGGCTCATATCGCTGTGCGCACGGGCGGACTCATTGAGGTGGCGGATGAGAATGATTTCCACGCCAATGGCACTGATGTGGGCTTTGATTTGCACGGCAGCCTGTGGAGCAAATCCAACCAAAGCTCAGGCAGCCGCAAGGCTTTATCTAACTATCGCAATGACAGCTCCAGCTCCCTGGGCAGCGCCTCCACCGACTCTTACTTTGGGGGCACCAGGATGGCAGATTACAGCCCGCCCAGCCCCGACCTCAGCTACACCAACAATAACAATAATAACAACGGCAATGGATATGTGTACAGCACCGGCATCTCCCCCGACTGCACTGACCTGGCCTTTGAGTCCGGATTTGACCCTGCCCCTGCCCCGCCGCCTTCTGCCTATACCTGGTCCCAACTGGAGCGCAGCACTGGCAGTGCCCCCTACCATAACAATGCCAACGGGATCCTGCTCAATCAGAGGAGGCTCAATGGAGTGGGCTGCACCACTGCCCCCAGGCTCTCGCCACCCCTGCACACATGCAATGGACTGTCCGAGCATCCGTTAGCACGCCGGGTGCGCAGTGACCCTGGGGGTGGTTTGAGCTACTCTGCTTACAGCAACATGGCCTGCGACTCCTCTTCATCATCGTCCTCTTCCTCCAGCAGCAGCAGCAGCTCTTCCTCCTCCAGCTCGTCTTCCTCTTCATCCGGCATGAGGAGAAAGGGCAGCCGTGAATGCTCCATCTGCTTTGAGAGTGAGGTGATCGCTGCCTTGGTCCCTTGTGGGCACAACCTGTTCTGCATGGAGTGTGCCAACCGCATCTGTGAGAAGAACCAGCCCCAGTGCCCAGTGTGCCATGCAGGGGTCACCCAGGCCATCCGCATCTTCTCCTAAATCCTTCCCTCCATCTCCAGGAAACGGGCCAGTGAGCAGCTACATTCCCACTTGTATGGTGCCATACACCTGTGTATATACCCTACACGGATCCTTTAATATATTAATATATTGTAATATATTAATATTCAGATAATATATATATTTAGATTTGTGTTTTTATTTCTTATTCTGTGTCCATCAATGCTGTACCACCCTGGTTATTACTTGCTTAAATCTATTTAATACCTTCTAGCATAACTTAATGCCATGCTATTATTTCTTAAAGGGGCAGGGGATGTTGAGGCGCAAATGTCTCTGTAACTTCATGTGAGCTGATGCCCTCCTGCTCTTGAACTACTGCTCCCACTGCCCCTAGGGTTGTTGGAATGTGGTTAGTTCTAGTACAACAGCAGCAGGGCCAGGGGTTCAGTTATACACTAATTCATGTTATTGCCTTTATCAGATGGTTATCATGGAATGGGCAAAAGGAATGCCCAGCCTGTTACCCTCCTGCAGCCGTTGAGTTATGTCACCCAGCATCACTTTCCCCTCATGTTACAGCTTCATCTCAATTACCAAATACTGTCTGGGACAGTTAAAGGGTCCCAAGCTAGAATTCCTCTCTGTAGTGATCTGCTTTGGCAAAATGTGGTGCAGGCACTTGATTTAAGTACCCGCCTCCTTTATTGTTGTACCCACCCCCCAGCGTCATTATGTAAATAGCTTACAGCGCCACTTTCAAATGCGCCTTTTTCTAGAAGCAATATTCATTTGCACATCTGCTCTTCTGCGTTTGTTACATTGAGATCACTGGGTCTTCCTTGGCATCCAAACAGGACATATTGCTACATGGCTATTTAACCCTTTATAGCTGGTGGGTGGTCACCTAGGCATTCATTGGATTATAAGCACCCCCATTTGCCTTGAAGCGGCTAAATAATGATGTTGGGACATCGGATCTCACAGATTTTATTATTTTCTTTTTTTGGGGAAAAAACATACTTTGGCAAGTGGGAATGTGGCTACAAAGCTGCAGTATCTGCACGTTAATGATTATTATTTCATCCCTTCTTAATGGAAATTGCAGGCTACTTTTCCATAATCACATATATCGTAAGCTTGGGGAGAATATAAGTGACATTTATTGCATGCTCTTAATACGAACAACAACATCCTGGTTGCAGAAGCATTTGTTTCACTCTGCACTTGATGTTATCGTTCCTTTTAATCCGATTAAGTACTTCTGATAGCAGGCTTCTAGCATACAATATGTGCCCCTCTTAGCTAGTCACTGGCCAAATGCTTATGAGAAGCGGAGAGATACTTTTATGACGATACACGGCTAATATTGCTTTTTTTTTCCCCTGACCTTTTCCAGTGAAAAAAAAAAACCATGATACTGCAGCTTTAACAAAGTGATATTAAATTGTATCATATCTTCTATAAATATATATCTATAAATATAAAATGTGTTTTAAAGATGAAACTGCATTGATACAGATTGAAGTATTTTATTCTTTTTTGACTTGAAAAATTATATTTCATATTGCAAAGATGTTTACAAGTATTTTAATTTAAGTTCAGTGAACTTTTTCTTTTGTAGCTGGGTTAAAATCTTTTTATTTTTAGTATATATGGCCTAAAGGCAAAGAACACTGTATTATTTTAATATCACACAGGTGTCGATGGGGGGAGGGAATGGGACAAACCATTAAATGAGGATAACAAATGTTTTGAACAGTATTCTGTTGGGATAGAGATTTTATAGGTTCTGAAACAAAATCTTTTAAATCTGCTTCACCCAGCATCTTTTTCTATTCCGTGATATAAAGCATATTTTATTCTATATTATTACAGAAATGGGAAACGTATAAGCCTATTAAGCCAACCAGAAGAAACAGTTGACTGCTTTCTAACCTTTGTATAGATTTCAGTGGGAATTACGAAATTCTGTTGCACCGATATAGTTTTAGTATTTCTATTTTAATACATTTTGTTTACCACTCGTTTATGTATATGTAGGTGATGTTACTTGAGCGTAAATGTACTTTACTGAGCAAAGTTTAAGAAAAAAAAACAAAGTATATTTTATTTTATGATAAAGGGCCTTTAACCTCATGGTCAAATACTAATATTATATTTGCTGAAACGAGATTTGAAATTGTATCAAGAGTTTTATTTTTCTGACATTTAAAGTTCTACATAATAAAGGTAAAACTTAAGTAATGGTGCTACTTCATGTTTTTTTTAAGTATTTCTATATAAATCAAATAAAATTTATTCCAGAAATAACTTGGTTTTTTTTTTTTTTTTTTTGTCAATTGATCAGTGATGTAACACAACTCATTTCCTATGCATGGCTGGTAAATATCCTTGTTGGTCGTGGTGAACTTCTGTTCCCAGCATCCTCTGAGAGCTTGAGCATGCAGGGGGTTCTGACTCACCACAGCTGGAAGGCTGCTAGTTCATTATCCTTTACATGTGCATTTGCTTTGTTACAATAACAAATCCATTTGAGTTACAGTTTAGGCATACAGGTGCGTCAGTATTTAATTTCGATGTTATAGTCATTTTGCTTCTGCAAGACCTGCTAAACTGTGGCCCTCCTAGGGGCTGTTGAATTACAGATGTTGACAGCAGTTGAAGACTGTCCAGGGATGCTTAATAGCAACTTTTTAGTTGGTCTTCCCTTTTTTTCTTAAAAGTATAAAAAATGGTTGCTTCCTCTTCAGGCCTCTTCATCTTTCAGACTCTCAATCCATTGCTTGGTTGCCAAGGTAAGTTGGATATTAGAAACCAGAGAGCAGCTGAATTTCCTAATTGGAGTGCTGCTGAAAAAAAAGCTAAAAATAACATACAAAAATAAAGACCAATTGCAAATTATCTGAGTTTACATCCAGCAAAACAGAAAATTGAAGGTAAATTATTCCTTTCAGCATTTTCTGTGCAATGCATGTGGCGATATAACTAGCAATAATCATCAGGTGCCTCTTTGTTTGTTAGTTGTGTTGGTCAGGCATTCATGCAGCCACTACCTTTGTTGTAAACTTGATTAAAACCGCATCATCTACTGTTCAGGAATAGAATGTTGTGTCCTGTTGCAATCTAAACGAGTGCTTGCACATAAGCAAGCTGCAAGGCACCTCCCACTCCTATGCATATACGTAAATGTACATTTATGCACCTGTCATACATTGCACTGGATTGCAGGACCATTTTTCATTACATTTGTTAGACGGCAGATATTTAATTGATTGCTATAGAGAGCTACATTTACGGTTTGAAGAGCGACAAATGTTAGAAATGGAATATATTTGAATAAAGCATCTCCCAGGAAACAACAGACCCTCAGCAGCAACACCTCTATACACTTGCCTCTTTAACCCTATATCGGATGGTGATAGTGAATCACAGGAATGAAAGATCCTAAAAATTGTTTTGAAAAGACAGCTATTGCTCCTTGGCAGTATGATTTATATAGATAGGATTGTGCTGCATACTCGTCTTATAATGGATATTTGGGGAAATGTTTAGGACTTTTACACACCGGCAGCTTTACCTGCGCTCTCCTGCGTTGCGCTTTCTTCTGTTTAGCCACAGGGGAGTGCAGGAGTAGATGCACTCAATTATTGTGAAGGGGACTGTACTCACACAGACGCATGTAAGCGCCAAGCACAGGTGGGATGCAGCATGTTGCTTTTCGCCTGCGTTCTGTGTGATTACTAGGAATGCACCGAATCCACTTTTTTAGATTCGGCCAAACCCCCGAATCCTTCATGAAAGATTCGGCTGAATACCGAACCAAATCCTAATTTGCATATGCAAATTAGGGGTTGGATGGGGAAAACATTTTCTACTTCCATGTTTTGCGTCAAAAAGTCACGTGATTTCCCTCCCTCCCCTAATTTGCATATGCAAATTCGGATTCGGTTGGGCCAGGCAGAAGGATTCGACCGAATCGGTTGGGCCAGGCAGGATTCAACCGAATCACCCTGAAAAAGGCCAAATCTCGAACCGAATCCTGGATTCGGTGCATCCCTAGTGATTACAGCCCCCTTGACAATAATTGATTGCGTCTACTTCTGTGCTCCCCTGCGGCTGAATGGAAGAAAGCACAACGCAGGGGATCGCAGGTAAAACTGCCCTAATGAAGTGGCCCCATAAGGCTAGAAATGCATAAGGCTGTGTTTTGTGTTGGGATGTTCAAGTGAATAAAAACTCATTTTAGCACACCCCTCTATGGTGGTCCAGGTTCAGCACCAGCCTAATTGCTCTGATAATGATGATAAATGATGATTAACTTCATTATCTGAAGGTCAGGGGCATATTCACCTGGACCCCAGATTTGATCTGGTGAGCCGCAATAGCACACGCTGGTTGTTGGATATTATATGGATTACTGTGAGCACAAAAACAGCTGTTGCATTGCTTTTTCTCAATTGTATTGATTCCCCAGGGTGTATAAGTAGTGCTAAGGGGCATTTCACTACTCTGCCTTTACCTTACACCTATTTTCAGTACAGGTAGAGGATCTATATACTGAAATGCTTGGGACCTGAGTGTTTGCAGTAATGTGAAACACCATGCCTTAAGGCTTTTTATAGGATTACGTTGCCAACGACAAGGATTTATGCTAGTTTAGCTGTCAAAATCACAGAGAAAAAGGTGCAAAAGTCGGGAAAAATGAAGAATTGTTAGTTCAAAAGCACACTATGGGAAATGGCTGTATTTGTGTAGAGGTTTAATGGATAATGGGTTTGTGAATAGTATATAACTTCCTACACTCCATAGCATTCTTATTAAACCACATTTAGGGTCCTTTATGGTCTTTATTCTATAAAATATAAAGTGGAAATACAGCTATTTGATTATGACAAATGCATAATGCATAGTGCATTTGTTCTGTGTAAAGAAAACACTGTCCCCTCAAATATGTACTGCTGATCCTGGACTCACAGCTCTCTAGTTCTGCATCTCTCTCTCCGGTTTTCCCGATGACACTTGTCTGTGTACAGCAGCACGTGGACACAAGCAGCAAAAAGCCTGATCTGTGCATGCTTCATTTTTTTACATACTAGATTTTCACGAGCTGCAATTTGTAGGGCAATGCTTATGTAACATTAACTGATGTAAAAGCAGAAGCATAAACCATCAACATGTACATCAGAGAGTCAAAAGCCAAATCAAGTTTTCTTCCTTTTAAGGGAGTTGTTCACCTCCCAAACACTTATAAATAATAGGGATGCACCGAATCCACTATTTTGGATTCGGCCGAACCCCTGAATCCTTCGAGAGAGATTCGGGCGAATACTGAATCCTAATTTACATATGCAAATTAGGGGTGGGAAGCGAAAAACATTTTTTACTTCCTTGTTTTGTGACAAAAAGTCACGTAATTTCCCATTTTTTTGCTGTTGTAAATTGCTTTCTACTTTTTTTTTAGTAGAGTGTAATGTTCCTGTCTCTCGTGTTTTAGGCTGGCAGCTCAGTAATCTGTTACAATTTGCTAAATTTTTTGGTATATTTATCAGCAGCATCTGTATAGTATACTATGGTATTAATTGATACAGCTGCCATGAAACTCAGGCATTCTGCTTAGCAGGGTCAAAGGTAAGAAATGTATCAACAAAATGTATCATTTCAAACAGTTTACAGAAGATTTGAGAGGAGATTTGAGAAGGTAAAAAATGATACTTTAGACTTCAATATTACAAAAATGGTCAAAAATAAAAATAGACTAGCAACTGAAAAAAAAAATTTCTGGTGAAGCAGCTGAACAGAAAATAATCTTTGGAAGGGTTTGATATTTTTATTGGAGTTGTCTTGTTTGGATGAGTCTTTCCTGAATGATTCTGGTAACCCGAAGTGAGATTCTGTAAGTCATTTCTGTAAAAAGCAAGAGCAGTTTCTCAGAAACATCTTGTTAACCTTAAAGTGGACCTGTCATCTACACATAAAAAGCTGCATAATGAAAGTCCTTTGCAAATTAAATATGAAACCCAAAAAATTTTTTTCATTAAAACATCCATACCTGTTATAAAGGTGTTTAAATATCTAAACTGTCAATCAAATATTAACTGCCCCGCCTCTATGCCTGTGGCATAGAGGAGGGGCAGTCAATTACTTTCACTTTCCATTCAGCACTTCCTACATGTCACTGCTCTCCTCACATTCCCCCTTCCCTCCTCAGGCTCTATAATTGTGTAGGGCACTGCACATGGACATTAGGTCCCCCATTCTGGTGCATACACAAGATTTTGGGGTGATACACAATTTCTCTTAATAACCGTGTCCACAAAATGGCTGCTGCCTGCTTGCTGTGATTGTATAATTCCAAGACAGAAGGAAACAAAACGTAAATAATAAATACAGTGTAAGTAAAGTTTATTTTGCTCAACTAACATGATAGAAAAGAATTTGAAATTATTTTTTAGGGTGACAGGTCCCCTTTAAGGTAAAACGTATAGGATTTTATGAGTTTGGGATATTATGTAATGGTATTTTGTTCCTTCTTTACAGTAACTGCCAAACTGTTCTAGCCTCCTATCAACAGGTATGAATGTTTTGCAGACCCCTTTATTTATGGGAAGTTTCCTTCATTGGAAAGTGCAACGGGCACGTTGGATGGAACTATTCTGACTAAACTATAGATTATGATATTGTAAATGGTACTCTGACATAAGCAACACACTCATTAGAATATTTATGCAACAACTCTGCATCTTTGCATGGATGACTTGTATTCATCTTGTGTAGGGGAAAATGACAGCTTAGGTGTTAGATGCCTGAGTACATAGTAAGTTAGGTTGAAAATAGACCCATCAATTACAACCTTTATAAGAAAGCACAGTAGATTTGAGGAGGGAAAAGTACTGGTGGAGAAGTAAAAATGTATATAACCACAAATGTACTATTTTAAAGACATGAAGTCATCAGAAAGATGTGTAAAAATACCTTCAATGTAACCTCTGCACTCTATATATATATGATACATATATAAAATGTCTTAAGAATGTTTTTTTACATTTTGCATTACGGTTGCCAAATATCGTGTAATGTGTTTCAGTGCACTTGTTAAATATAATATTGTGCAACATTTTCCGTAATGGTTTCCTGGCCCCTGCCCCAGACTACTATTAGCAGCACAGAGTTTATACTCCCAATGGGGATAAGATTGCCATACACTGACCAAATTAAAGGTACAGTATTTCACAGAATGGTTTGTGATTTGAATGATCGCATATTTGGCCAGATTCAATTGTCACATAAAAACTCTTAAAGGATACATATAGGATAAATGAAAAAACCCTAATTTTGTAGGCCATTATGAGTAATATATGGTGTTGCTTTTACATAGTGCTAAAAGTTAATATTATTTTTAATTACTGGAGCTACCTATAGATGTTCACTGGTCCCTGTTTAAAATGAGGGGTGGGCGTGTTGTAACGGTCCCTGCCAGAAGCACAGTAGGAGGGGGACAGCCAATCACAGCCCTGAAGTCACACAAGCGCAGAAGGCTTCAGTTCCCTATCAGGTCCTGCTAGCTGCTGATTGGTTCCTGTCCTACAGTGCAGTGAACTGAGAGCCGCTGGCTGCCCTGCACAGCCTGGGAATTCAGGGTGCAGGAAGTGGAAGAGAAGGGAGGGATTATTAGGGTTTTTGCAGAAATATTCAATAAAACATTAAGCACAATTCTTCTATATCTAAATGAGTATAATGCACTGGTACATGCTTATTTTTTACATAATTTGTCTCCATTAAACATATTTTATTCACACATCATTAACAATATTTATTAATACTTTTTCATGTTAATTTTGGCCAGTTGTGTCATTGTTTTTGCAAAGCCACCAGCAGTATGTACCCCTCCGTCAGACATGAGCAAAGCTGAGGACCCTTCACTCTCCTTTGGGATCCCATTGAGTGTTCCTCTCAGTTGAACTCAAGTTGCCCATAGACTGTCCTTTCCAACTACAATTTCCTGCTCATTTTGTGACACATTATTCATTCAGATCCCATGTCAACATCACCATTTTCTCCTATACTGACTCTGCTGCCTTTACTTCGGCCACTAAAGCGATGAATATAAAACCTATCCACTATTAACCCATTTCCTGCTTTGGTCAAGGGGCTCTGTATTGTGTGTTTAAACACAGCATGGCAAAATGATTACAAAGAAAGTTGCTGGCTCCATTTGGGGCTCATGCATAAACACTGGGCATATTTATACAGGGGCATTAACTCATAGCAACAATCAGCAACTGACTTTTTCTCCAGCCAGCAGTGGGTTGAACAATGAAAACATTTTGCACATTTACCCAGTGTTTATAAATGAGACTCCTTATTATCACACTAGTCCAAAATGCACTGTACTTGTTTTTTAGAAGTGGCAATTTCTTAATATAACTGCTAATAGCAGAACTCTAAATACTGTACAAAAAGTACATTGTATGTGTACATTGTGTTGCAGTCATTGTTATCCTGAGGCTTTTTTTGAGCTGCAATTTCCAATGTCACCCGACAGACACTGGAGTTGAACATGGGAATGCTGCCTTGCCATGCTGGGGCCCTGTGTTTAATTCCTGCTGGAGCACATGTTCATGGAGTTGGTATGTTCTCCTCATGGGTGGCCATTCAACAGGCATTCCATTTTCCTTCCATGTTCCAAGAACCTACAGGCAGCTTAACTGACTCCTGATTGATCATAGTGTATGTGAATGTGATAGGAACCTTAGATTGTAAGCTCCACTGGCAGGGACTGATGTGAAATGTATAATCTCAGTCTGAAAGACTGCATGCTGTCCACTCCTGGTATACAGATATTCTTGTAACCCAGGAGTGCCCATACTTTACCAATGTGGGGTCTACTTTTAGTGATGTTGTCTAGCATTCTGTTCCATGGAAAATATTACTTACATATTATATTAATTTAAAAGAGAATATATTTTGCTATATTTAAAAAAAAAAATTCTTATGTAACCTTAACATAATAAATATCTGAATGAAAAGAATAAGACAGAAGGGTAATTTAGACAAGCTGTTTGTTGACAGTGTCTTGAGATCTACTGATACTGGTAGACCCCGATCTACATTTTGGACACCCCCAACCAAAATGGACCTGTTTGTTCTGTAAAACAAGCTGTTTTCCTTCCCATGTGACTGCCTCTCCTCATGGCTACAGTTGTCAGGATGTAAGTAAGACAGGACTATAAAATCATGCCTTTGATATTCTAGTGCTAGGGAGGGATCATTTCACAGCTGCTCAGTGTTTTACAGTATGTGACATATATTATGCAGGAAGTGTTGTGCAGTTTGTGCAGTGGTGTGAATTGTCTCAGATGTATGGTGGAAGGTCCTGTCACTTATTGCCAACTGCAGTGAATTGCTTGCATTTGCTAGAAATCCTGATTCATTTATGTAGCTGTGTGTTTAATGAGAGTTGGTTAGCTTTTATGTATTATTAAGCCCTCAAACTACCAGTCCTTTAGAACATATCCAGATTAAGGGACTTCAGCAAGTTAAGATGAAAATTAGAAGGTTGCTATACTAAGCAGGGGGTCTCTTTGCAAGAGCTAAAACTGGTACAAATTCAACACTTTTACTCCCCCTGCCTTATTTCCAGCATTCAGCCATTGCACATCACGTTTGCCAGCTGTTAGCAGCTAGTAAAATATTTGCACACTAGCATCACAAAGTGACCAAGTAGAGGGGTGTCAGCAGTGATTTCATGGGCCCACAAAGTGCAAAGAGAGGCAAAGTCCTTGTAGTAGTTGCATTTGATGTAAACTTTACTGTGTTAACATTTGCCTCTTCAGCCATAACCTGGTGTTCTGCATTTATCAAGGACCTGAACACAATTGCTTTGCTATATAGTCACTGGTGATTGTATTCATTTATATAGTTCTCACAGTGAAAGCAGCGTTTGTAAATGACCTTTACTGACTTCATTTCCATTCAGTTCAGAG
This sequence comes from Xenopus laevis, assembly GCF_017654675.1. Lineage (NCBI taxonomy): Eukaryota > Metazoa > Chordata > Amphibia > Anura > Pipidae > Xenopus > Xenopus laevis. The sequence continues at coordinate 48,219,154 of NC_054376.1, read as the reverse complement.
TTAAGTATCTTTGTTCTGAATACCGAGAGAACTGAATGTTAGATCCCCCTGTACATGCTCAATGACATCACAAGTATGGGTAACTAGACATTCAGCTGCAGGGGAGCTCCCCAAGGGCCTATGTCTATTAATACTATTCATACTGAGACTGGTAGAAAGCCTTGTTTTAAACACTGTTGCTCTAGGCTTTTGTGCCCAGCTAAATGTTACTGTAGAGAGAAGCAGGTCTCTTGTCTTGCTTACTAGTTGTGATTTTAAGATTCGCTAAATGTTTAACCTGATTACTTGAAAAGTTTATTGTATTCAGCCACTGTAGAAAGAGCTTCGCCATATTACGCACAACTACATCATATATTATTTTGAGGCGAATCTCCATATTAATCAAAATTCAAAACTTCATCTAGGCAAATGAGAAGGTTCACACTTTGATAAATCAGCAGATTAAATATTGTTCAACTGGGTGAAAATTCGCCTGGTGAAAAACCTCTCTTGTGCTAAGATTTTTCACTAGTGAATTGTCTTCTTCACCTTTTAGTAAATTGGAGATATGCCTCCAAATTGTCATTTTGGCAAAATTTCATTCAAAAATGGGCTTCGCTCTTTAGTAAATTTGCCCCTTGGGGTGAGCTATGGCTATCCCATTATAGATCGATGTCCTGGATTCTAAGAATGATTCCTGTTCTCTGCTTTATTCTTTCAGTCATGTTAACACCCCTAATACCTGGAACACTGCTTGTAGTAAATATATAATTGCAGCTGCTTATCTCAGAAAAAAAAGATCTTTCCCCCTATTTATGCTGGCCATATAATTACAGCGTATAAAAGCTGCCTGTCATGTAATAATGAAACATTTCACATGGCATGGGTTTATTTTTGTATAACATTGATTTTCCATAAGCAAGCTGACCTTAGTGACCCTGATGTATGTTGTATTTAAGGTACAATCAATTAAAATCAATAGGTATAAACAGATCTGGAAGTCTAAAGGGAGCTGCTTAGAGGGTTATTTATCAAGGTCCGAATTTATCTCAATATCGGCTGCTACAAACTCCGATCTAAGCCGCTCGGGTTTTTAACGCTTATTTATTATTACATTTTCACAAAAATTACCTTTGCGGGAAAAGCTCAGATTTTCAAGATTTTTTCGTGAATTTTCCCCAAAAACATTTTTCGGAATTTTTCACCCGAAAGCTCAGAAAACATTGTGAAATTGCCATAAACCCCAGACACAACCGAAAATCAATGGGACTGTTCCCATTGACTTTTAAACAACCTCGACAGGTTTGAGATGCCCTGTTTTTATATTCGGGCTTTTTAGCCCTCGGGGTTTAATAAATTCCGAAAAAAAATTCAGATTTCGGGTATTTTCAGCTATTCGGAGTTTAGTAAATAACCCCCTTAGTGTCTGCTCATTTTCACATATCTCTATAGACATGCATATCATTTAAGAACAATAACAACTTCTTTTGTATTTTGAATTATATTATTATTATATTCTCCTGTTTTAACAGCAGTTAGTGTAACATATAAAGGCCAATTTAATGTATATTCTGTGATTTGGACTGTAGGGCTAGCACTATAGCAGGTGACACAGTGTACTAACATGCCACCTTGCTGCAAGCAATAGCCTTGTAAAAATATGAAAGGGCAAACAAGGTCTTATTAAAAGGTGCATTGATTTGCGGGAGGTAGAGTTGACACCTGACTGGTATTTTTCTGACCTAGCCAGTCAAATACCTTCCAAGGCCAGGGCTGTTATTACAAAGTTACCGGCAATATAGTAACTCTGTAATACACTTAAGTTCATCCCCTGGCCTGACCCCAATATGCACATAATCCATGGGAAGCTTACCCTTTTTTTCTTCCCAGATCTGCTTTGAGGTATTTGTGATGTAATAGACCTGCCCCTTTTGTTATCACATCCCTATGATGTCACAGACCACCCTGTTGTAAGCGCCACCATTCCCCCCACTGGCTGGTAAATTTCTACTAAAATGGCGGCAACCCGAGCAGGAGAAGAGCGTTACTTTTCCTCTGTACAGAGAGCTGGTAAGGCCCCACCCAGAATATGCCATACAGGTCTCCAGAGCTTAAATGGGATATTATTGAATTAGTGTGACCAAGTCGGGGTTGTTTATGCTGGCTAAAAAAGGCGTGCTTAAGAGGAGATATGGTAACTACGTGTAAGTATACATGATGAACTTTCTAATGCTTTATTTTTTATACTGAAAAAGACGTTTTCTAAATATAAGTAATTAAAAAATGATGTACCGTTTCTGAAATAATCAAGTTTATCTTTATTCTGTCTTCATGCAGGAGTTCATTGACAGTTAGATCCAATATATCTTATAAAAGGGGGCTTCTTTTGCCTAGATGTGTTAGAGCTCACTCTATTAAAATCACTAGACATCATGTCTTCTCTGCATGCAGGATTTGTGCAAAAGGCAGTTATTTTGTTACATTTTGTTTGTACTGGAACCAGTTATTTAAGTGAGCTCTAATTAAAGGGAAAGGATTCCCCCTCTATAAGATATATTGGATCGAACTGTCATTGACAATATCACACCCAACTTCTGCAAGATGCCAGAATGAAGAGAAACAGATGCTGAGAGAGGGATAGTGAAGATGAACTTGATTATTACAGAAACTGTACAGAAATTGTAATTGATTATATTTAGAAAACTTATTTCAGTATGATGAAGCTTATATTAAATTTTCATATTCGCAATAGTTCCCCTTTAACAGAAGGTCCTTCTGGCAGACATGAAGGCATCCATTTCTATCAGAAGAAAGGAGGTTCCAAAAAGCTTAAAAAAGGTGTTTCTTTGCCTTCCTCTGGATCAGATAGCAGTTAGGCAGTCTTCATATAGACATAAAAGGTTGGTTTATTTTTCAAACTGAGTTACTATGTGGTAGAAGTGCAGCTTTCAGTTTTAGACAGTGCTAGGTGGCATTGATTTTCTCCAGGAGCCAAATGTGATCCCTAGATTTAGAGCTCTATGCAGTCAGAACAAACAATATACACATCTTTGTTTAGAGATTTCCCAGAGGTCTGAATCCAAGGGTCATGTACTGTATATCATTCTCATGGCCACAGCCGAAGTGGTCAAATTCAAGCATACTTAGTGGCTGCTTGGTTATACCCCGGGGCTGTATAATGAATACACTGATCATAAAGATTAAACATGAGGGGGCAGATTTATCAAGGTTAAAAAACCCTCAAATTCGACCCTCAAAGTAAAATCCTTTGAATCCTATAGAATTCGAAGGATTTTAGCGCAAATACTTCGATCGAATAAAAATCGATTAGAAAGATTTTAAGCAATCGATCGAAGGATTTTTATTCGATGAAAGAAAACTTAGAAAAGTGCTGGGGAAGGTCCCCATAGGCTAACATTGCAGCTCTGTAGGTTTGAAGTGGCGAAGTATTATTATTAACATGTATTTATATAGCGCCAACATATTGCGTAGCACTGTAAAGTAAATGTGATTATACAACTACATCACATGAATTACATACATAGAATAGAATAGAATATATGGAGTAACAAACATCACAATCAATACAGGTACAAAAAGGTGAGGAAGGCCCTATGCATAGGCATACAGTCTAAAGGGAAGGGAGTAATACACAAGGTGTGGGAGAGGGCAAGATCGAATTAAGTGGGTGAGAAATGTGGTATGTGGTGTTGCGTTTGGTAGTTAAGCAGAGTGAGGGTAGGCTTCTCGATAGAAGTGCGTTTTCAGAGATTTCTTGAAAGCAGAAAGGTTGGGAGAAAGTCGGACAGACCGTGGGAGAGCATTCCAGAGGAGGGGTGCAGCCCTTGCAAAGTCTTGAATGCGAGCATGTGAGGAGGTAATGAGAGAAGAGTTGAGTAGCAGGTCAGTAGAGGAGCGTAGTAAGCGAGTGGGTGAGTATATAGAGATGAGTTCACAGATGTAGGGTGGGGCAGAGTTATGAAGTGCTTTGAAAGTCAGTGTCATTAATTTGAATTTGATTCTGAAAGGTAACGGAAGCCAGTGCAGGGATTGACAGGATGGCGAGGCAGAGGAGGAGCGGTTGCTGAGGTGTATGAGCCTCGCAGCAGTGTTCATTATGGACTGGAGAGGTGACAGTCTCTGGAGGGGGAGGCCAATTAAAAGAGAGTTACAGTAGTCTAGACGCGATATGATGAGAGAGTGAATAAGAATTTTGGCAGCGTCTTGGGTGATAAATGATCGTATTTTGGATATGTTCCTTAGGTGGAAGTGACATGATTTAATAAGTGACTGGATATGAGGAGTGAATGACAGGGCAGAATCTAGGATAACCCCAAGGCACCGGGCCTGGGAAGAGGGGGTGATAGTGGAATTGTTAACTATGATGGATACTTTGGGGATGCTACTGGTGTTAGTTGGAGGAAAGAGAACCATTTCGGTTTTAGAGAGGTTTAATTTAAGGTAGCGTTATGACATCCAGGTAGAGATAGCGGACAGGGAGGAGGAGACGCGAGTTAGGAGTTCTGGGTTGAGATCAGGAGATGAGAGATAGATCTGAGTATCGTCAGCATAGAGGTGGTAGTGGAAACCATACAAATTTATTAATTTGCCAAGGGAGGAAGTATAGAGGGAGAATAGTAATGGTCCCAGGACAGAGCCTTGAGGAACTCCAACAGAAAGAGGTAGGGGAGAAGATGATACTCCATTGTAGGAGACACTGAAGGAACGATTGGTGATGTAAGAAGAGAACCAGGACAGGGCTGTGTCACGAAGGCCAAGTGACTGGAGGGACTGGAGGAGGAGAGGGTGATCTACAGTGTCAAATGCGGCTGAGAGATCAAGCAGTGTTAGTAGTGAGAAATGATTGTTGGCTTTAGCGGTTGAAAGGTCATTAGTTAGTCGAGTCAGGGCAGTTTCCGTGGAGTGTTGTTGCTTAAAACCAGATTGTAGGGGGTCCAGCAGGTTATTGTCAGAGAGGAATGAGGTTAGTCGGTTGTAGACTAGGCGCTCAAGTAGTTTAGAGATGAAGGTAGCAGAGAGATAGGTCGGAGGTTGTCAAGATTGGAGGGATCAAGAAAGGGTTTTTTCAGAATTGTGGGTGACAAGAGCATGTTTTAGTTGAGAAGGAAACAGTCCAGTTGAGAGCGAAAGATTAAATAGGTGAGTTAAGGCTTTGATTAGACAAGGATGTATGAAGTCAAAGTATTTTTTAAAGAGACAGTACTTCGATTATCGAATGGTGAAATAGTCGAATGATTTTTACTTTGAAACGTTTGAATCATTCGATCGAATTCGATCAATTCGATGTTCGAAGTACTCAAAAAAATACTTTTTTTTCATTCGAATTCTTCACTCGAGCTTAGTAAATCTGCCCCCTATTGTGGGGTAATTAATTTTACTCTGGAAATGTTCTCAATTCTCTCATTTTAGCACATTTAAGTTATGGCTTCCCAACTGTATTGCTTTTATGGAAAGTAAAGCGTATGTAAGTAGAGGTTATTTTCACTTTATTCTCCTGTACTTTTCCAATAAAAAGTAAATGATATTTTGCATAGAAAGAACCAGAAACACTAGATGAATTGCAGTAAAGTATTATCCTTTATTGGTAGTGGTAGATTGCTTTTTAACTGTAATAATAAATATGGATCCAAGCATTTATTGGCCATGGGTGAGCCCTTGTATTTATTCTTATTTAACCATTTCACTATTCCAGGGGCTGTGCAATGCCGTTGCTGCAAGACATGAAGGAGGATGCTTTCTTGTCTATCCACTCACTGTTTATACCAACCACATGCTGCTGGGTTGAGTTTAGTCTTCTATGAATAAAGGTAGGCCTTTATTATTCTTTACTGATCTGTGTAAGGAAAATACATTGCTGACGATCGGTGCAGTGACTCTGAGTCCAAGAAGGAGATCATGCTATAGTGCTTATATATTATTCTACTCTGTTTTAGTCAGGTAGGGACAGAGGCACAATCTTTGTTTGCCTGAGCCTGAGGCTACTGTTCCCTAAAGGTAGCCATACACGGGCCGATAAAAGCTGCCGACAGACCGAGTTGTAAGCTTATTGGCCCGTGTATGGGGCCAATGCGGTCCAGCGATCCGACCGCCCGTTACCATTCGTTAGGATCCTCAAGGTGGGCATATCGGGGAGAGATCCGCTCGTTTGGTGAAATCGTCAAACGAGCGGATCTCTCCATGTATGGCCACTAGGTTCCATGCCTGGACCAGTCACATTAACAGTTTTTTACAGTTTATTGTAAGTTTGAAGTATTTTTCAAAGCATAAATAAGGCATGCACATTTCAAGAGCAGTTACTTTTATTCCAGACTAATTTTAGTCAATTTGGGATTTAACAGTATCAGATAAAAGTTATGATTTAATATGTTCGTGAAAGTTCGTCATCCAACTGGCTTTCTCAATTCAGAATAAGGACACACATTTGGGACTGCCAAATCAAGATTCTAGACCGGGAGAGGATATATAGCGAAGCAAGATCCTATGAACAAGTTATTCTGAATTGAGAAAGTTATTTGGATGGCTGGTGAAACGTCTTCAAGAAAAACACAGCAAGTCCAGTTGATTTGACTTATTTCTATAGATACCTATGTTATGATTTAATATTTTTGTGATTCCCTGATGAACTATTATAGAGGTGGGTTGGTGGTCTATTCTTTTCCTTTCCTTCTCCTATATAGGTGCTAGTTGAGCACTGGGTTGTCTGTAATCCCAAGGTGTAAAATAGGGATGCACTGAATCCAGGATTCGGATTTGGTATTCAGCCTTTTCGGCTGACATGATCAGATCCATGTGCCTTGCTGAACTGAATCCAAATCCTAAAAATCATGTGACTTTTTGTTACAGAACAACATTTTTAACTGTGCTCTGTGCAAGTTGTTTGTTTTCACTCCTCTTTCCCTAATTTGCATATGCAGATTTGGCTGATTCTTTTGTGAAGGATTTGGCGGAATCCTTAAATAGTGGATTCGGTGCATCCCTAGTGTACAGTTCTGAGGAGTACTAGGCACCAGGTCCACTGTGGGCCTTGCCACTAAAATATCAGGGCCCACTCCCTCAGGGAACTCCAATTAGTAACCTATTGCTCAACTGGGCAGGCAACAGGTAGAATAGTTCCCCTATGAAAAAAAGTTGCCTGCACGCATGGCACCTCTCCTGATCCAACCCAGTCACTGCCCATTATACCAAAACCCCACCCATGCCCCATCTAAACACTAACCATTCTCCAGCAAGTCCTTACCCTTTATAAACCACAAACTACACTTTTACATAACTTGGGACACCTTCTGCTATGACTGCAGTACCCCCGTACCCTCATTATGGAAGTTGTGCCTCGCACTGCCAACCCTGTATGGATTATATAGGTCTCTCACAGCAATTCCCATAGTATGCATGGTCTTGAAAGCCTCATGGCAATAAAATGCCTATGAGGAATTGTAAACAGGTTTGTACCAAATATTTGTTTTAAAACCGGTTACCAGTACTACTTGCAGATCGGTTGCTATGGGTTGCTAGACCTGGTGTAAACTTTGTTGGAAGTTTTGGAACTTGGGAAAGTTTTTTTGGGAGCTTGGGAAAACATGGCAGTGCCGTACTGAAATTATGTGATTAGGGATATTGATATTGCAGAGGGACCTATTACAATGGATATTTGGACTTATTTTTTACCATACTGCATACTGTAAACTTGAATAAGTGTGTTACCCATGGCAACGAGTCAGCTTTCATTAAAATTTGCTACTTTTGCTACTTTTGTATGAATGTTATGTCTGTAAGGACAAAACTTTCAGATACTGCAGAACTATCAAACTAACTTTCAGGCAGCTCAGCAAAATACTTTAATGCATTTTGGAACTATATTTTAAGCTGCCAAATAGGAAATATGTACATCACGCAAAAACATAAAGAATAATCTAAAGTGGCTTGCAAAAATCTTCCGATGTACATTTTCCCGTTCTGCAGTATTTACTCTTACTAAAATGCGCCCTGATGTACAAATCATACTTTTTTTTATTTAGTATATAATAAATGAATATTTAAAAAAGTAAAAAATATGTTGGCGATGTATGATGACCCATGCTGATGTGAAAGAGCACTTGCACAATGTTTCACATAAAGATTTACCAATAACTCAGACCTGTGAAAGGGCACGTGGGATAATGTAAATAATAAAAATACCAGAGCATGTCCTAATATATCCATCATATGAAGTGTTCCCTGCCTGGAGCTGGTGTCATACAGTAAAGGTGGCTATATATGCCCAAATTTTTGAATTTGTTGCCTGGAGCAACAGGCATTTGAGTCAGATTTACTAAAGGGTGAAGTGACTCTGGTGATGATTCGCCAGTGTTACTGCTTTCAGGCACTTTGGCAATTTACTAACGGGCGCAGGCGTAACTTCTCTAGCTAGCGCTCATTCAAACTCTATCGACAGGCGAATTTTCACTCTGGCGAATGGACGTTACTCCGCAAATTCACTAAGATGCAGATTTTTACTGAACGTTTCCTCTTTCGCCAGACTTGCCTTCGCCGGCTCAGACCAGGCGAAGTGCAATGGAGTACATAGATCTTCCTCAATTTTAGTGGAAAAAGTTTCCAAGTCCCAAAAAACTCAGGCGTCTTCCTTTTTTTCAGAGTGATAGCCTGTAAAAGTACTTACATTTTTTTTGGGTAACAGGGTTAACTCCAGGGTCCCTCCAAGCAGCTATAGTCAAATGTCATTACTGATGCTGGAAACATTGGGGTGCTGGAGTTGATGCCATTCCCGCTACATAAAAATGTGCCAATATATAATCACAAAACATATGATATGGGCCAGTTATGGTGGACGCTATATACAGTAGTTGTGTGTCAGTAATGAGAGTTGTGTGTCAGTAATGGAGTTTTAGGAAAAAATTATATTGTGCACAAAAAAAAAAACATAGGGCATTGCGCCCAAATCTCACACTTTGCTTATTGTCCTGCATTTTTTAATATAACCTGGTATCAAATTGTTTCGTCCATGGCTCGTCTAAAGATACCAGTGAATGGCTAGTGTAGCTGTTGGGATACATCAGATGAATTCCACCAGTTTTACATAAAACTGCACACATTTTGGGGCCCATTTACTATCGAATTGATATTTTTTTCTGCAAATCCTAAAAATTCGAGCTTCAAGTGAAAAAAAAACCCACAAAAACTTTTCATCCCAAACGTTGCCAAGTAAAAGTTGTCAAGGTGTTGTGAAATTCAATGGGAGGAGTTCTGATCCTGTTGGGCCATTTTTAAACCAATCAGAATGTTAGAGGTTTTCAGATTTATTTAGCTACATATTGTCTGAAAAACTCAAATTTTTTGATTTTTTTTGGATTGTTCAACACTTTTTTGAATTTGATCTTTTGTGAGTTTAGTCGTGGTTTCAAAAACCTCTATAAGCCTTCACGTGTTGTAGTTGTTTTATTGGGCAAGGGTTGAAATGCTTGCCATGCTTTCCTTTAAAATCACATTATGACAATGATGCTTTGTCTTGTATCCTATTGAAAAATAAAGTTTTTGCAGAAGCTATGTGGTATGCAGACTGCGCTGATCTATTTATTAGATCCATGCCATGTTTGCTCTGCCGGCTGGTTGCCATTCACTTCAGTGGCAGACAGCTCAAGCGGTAAGAAGCTTTTCTCTGCCTGAGGGACTACGCCAGCAGGGCAAATACCATGGGTATTAACTGCATAAGTGTCCAAAAGCACACTTCATGTTTATGCTGATAAATGAAAAACACTTTTAATTTTTGTGTTCATTTGGGGGGGGGGGTTACTGATTTCTGCTTAATGCCCAATACAGGCAGCCAAACAATGCAGTGGATGGACTATAGCATGTAGCACACAATAGAAGCTTTTTTCTCTCTTTCTTCTGTATAGAAGGCTTTATATCCAGCCTCAGTAGATTTTTTTATGCTGTCGCCTTTTTGTTGTGAAAATACCTAAATAAACAAGTTGTTCCTTTCCTATATACAATATTTTCTATAACACATACTTTCTATGCAGCCTTTCATGCCAGTCCTTCAGAACATGATACATTCTTGTGCTTATGATAAGGCTACAAAATACAATACAATGGGGGTCATTTATCAACACTGGGAAAATTGCTTCATACATTGTTCTACTTGCAGCTGGCTTTAAAAAGCTAATCACTGATTGGTTGCTATAGGCAAATTTGTCCAGTGTTGATAAATGAGCCCCAGTGAGACTGTCGCAAAATTTGTCAAGACTTTTCTCTAAGCAGTTTAGCCATTTACAGTGTGGAAAAGACTGTACCTCCAAAGAAATTACAACTGAACATTGATTTATAATGTGGTATGTTCTGGAAAACAATGTTTAAAGTTTAAGGGGCCTTCTAAAATGTTGTTTTTTTCCATACTTCTTTAAAGCTCTGAAGTTGTAAAAAACACAAAAAAGGGTTGTGGCACACATGGCTACCATTCATCCAGCGACAAATCGCCTCTTCTTCGGGCGACATATCTCCCTTAAATGCCTTCCAGCAGGCTAGAATGTAAATCTGAAGTTTCCTCGTGAGGCAACTTCGGAAAAACAAAGCGATCAGAGTGCCATCCCGCTGGCAATTCACATTCTAGCTGGTGGGAAGGCATTGCGGGGAGAATACCGCCGAAGAAGAGGCGATTTGTTGCTGGGTGACTAGTCTCCCTGAGTAGCCATAATAAAAATTCACGGTGGGAAGTTACAGTTGAATGGATGTATATGTTGCAGCAAATACATTACATTACACAAGCCCATGGAAGCTTAATAAAAGAAAATAGAGTTGTTATAATGTGCCATATGTTAGGAAATGTAGGGGGGAAAGGCTGCAAATGTACGCTCTCATTTCGTAAAATCCGCATCTTAGTGAATTTGCGCAGTTAGGTCCCTTCACTAGAGCGCAACTTTGTCTGGCGATTGAGCGCAAACGAGCCTGCGCCCGTTAGTAAATCGGCGAAGTACCGAAATGACATCAAGCTGACTAATTTTTGCCAGCGTTAGTCACTTTGCCCTTTAGTAAATTTGCCCCAATAAGAGCTGAGCTGATTCTATTGGACCTTTTGTAATCAATTCAGGCTTTTACTGGTTTTATGATATAGCTACTATTTATTGAGCACATTTTACTAAAAATGTTTCTATGTACTGCACTGATCATTTTCCCAAAGCTTTAGAATGGAAGACAGCATCATCTGTTTATTTATAGAGCACTGACATGTTATGATGCACTGTAATATCAGGTGGCAAGCAACATGACAAGCGTTACAAAGGATAACTGGTGACAGAATGAAGGAAAATATCAGTGAGATGATTGTGGGATTCACAAATAAATGGGGCGATGCATGCAAACACAATTTTTTTGGTCTTGTGTAGCAATAACTAGGAACATATGAAGTAACAATCATGGTTTTCTAAAACACATTTAATTTATTATGTTACAAAAGTAGGACAATATCCAACGGTATCTCTACAAGTAGGGTTGCCACCTGGCCGGTAAAAACGATGGTTGATCCCAATGTTATTAATAGGGAAAAAAGGTAAATATATAGGAAGGCTGGTATTTTTTTCCAGAAAAGGTGGCAACCCTATCTACTAGAAGGCCTTTTAGGTCTACTGTACATAAAGCTTGGAACCCAGAGTTTTTCAATAATTTGGAGTACTGTCCCTAAAATAAAATAAAATTACTGTAAACAAAAAAACACGGTACAAGTGTGTTTGGCATCACCCTGAATTCATACTTATTTGGTAACATTATTTATTAGATATTGCCCATACGGACACAGGTGTATGTAAGTGCCAAATGCAGGAGGAATGCAACATGCTGCGTTCCACCTGCATTCGTTGCTTACATGCGCCTGTGTGAGTACAGCAAGCTTTGGCAGAATAGAATGTGTTTCTTTCTGTGCTCCCCGGAGGTGAAACACATTTGAACTGAACACAGAGGAGCACAGGGGAAAAACGCTTGTATGTACGAGCCCCAAAACTCAAAATATATCCTCTAGGCCCAGGTACAGATGTGATTTTTTAAGCAAAGTGTTAATGACACCTCTTACCTAATAATAGAATTTGATTCTTGAAATCATATTTTAACATTTTAAGTCTCCACGGGTTTGACACTTACATGTCTGTCTTCTCTGTGTTTTACAGGGACCAGGGTAAGAAAGCAGCACAGAGTACTAAATCAGATCTCTGCTGAGGGCATGTATCGTTAGTTAAAGTGTTATATATAATTCAGTAGACCGCAGATTAGGTGTTAGATAGATTTATACAGGAATCTGTCAATCTTACAGCCTCTATGCCCACAGCCTGAAACTGTGCCTCCAACTGTATCTGCTATTCTGATCCTATTTGATTAGTTCATTGTTCATTTAATTACAGTGTAAAAAAAGTATGTTGAACTGGGAGTGGAAGCCATCTAATCTCAGTAAGCATAGGAACAGTAAAATGAAACTAGACTGTAAAAGCTGTGTACAGTAGTATTCAGTGTTCCATTCCAGCACCCCACTCTTCACGTTGCTCTTACCGCTAAAAGTGGTTTTAGAGGTTTTACAAACCACCACTAAACTCACTTTCTTTAAAACCACGTGTGTCATGAAATTTATTAGAATATCCAAACTGAAAAAGTAATAATGGGAAAAGTCTCATAGTATCTTCGACTTTTATTTTTTACAAAAGCCAGGGCCAAAAACCTCTAAGGGTAAACTTCACAGTCGATTTCGGCGAGATCCAACGCACTGCGCAAAATTGCAGGAGTCAAGTTGGATGCAACGGAAATAAGGTAAGAGATGGAAATGTCGGATAAAGTCGCAGCATTCATCTGACGCGACACGACTATCGGATGCAGACGCATCGTGCATCATCTGCATCCGACAGTCGTGTCGCGTCGGATGAATGCTGCGACACCATCCGACATTCCTGTCGCTTACCTTATTTCCGTCGCATCCGACTTGACGCCTGCGTTTTTGCGCGTCGGATTGCGCCGAAATCGCCATGGAGTTCTACCCTATAACCATAAATCAAAGAAAGTTCTTCCAGTTGTAAAAGGGGCATCTGCTATTGACTTCTACATGATTTGGACAGATTTTAGCTGGACTAGTTCCGTATTTAGAATTGTTGCAGTTTTGTTGAATAATAAATCCTGGAAAAAAAATCTCGTCTTTTTTCTTTGCAACTTTTAATTTTTGATGTCATAAAACCCAACCTATAAAAGTTGCCGAACCCGAAAAGACAAGAGCTTTAACTGCTCCCACCCAGTTCTCTTCTCTTCTTCTTAGAACTAGTACTTCCACCAACATTGCCGTGGGCCATCAGCAAACTCTCTCTAACAAATTTGCTCAAATCCTGGCCTGCAACTTTTGTTTTTGTTTCCCATACAGTTCAGTTGCAGAGGTCATAAATGTGAAATAGTCTGACAGTTTTCGGTAGATCTTTCATTCAAAATGTATTCAGTTAACAGTATAAGTCCCAAGTTTCAGAGAATGGATAACAAAAATAGAAGAAATTAGTCAACAAGAGGAAATCAGATATTTAATTCTAGGGATGCACCGAATCCAGGATTCGGTTTGGGATTCGGCCAGGATTCGGCCCTTTTTTAGCAGGAGTCGAAACCGAAACCGAATCCTAATTTGAGATTGTGTGACTTTTTTTCACAAAACAAGGAAGTAAAAAATGTTTTCCCCTTCCCACCCCTAATTTGCATATGCAAATTAGGATTCAGATTTGGTTCGGTATTCGGCCGAATCTTTTGCAAAGGATTCGGGGGTTCGACCTAATCCAAAATAGTGGATTCAGTGCATCCCTATTTAATTCACAATCAGAGTGCCAAGTACTGGAAAATATGGGCTCCATGGTTAAACTATCTTAAAGGGTAACTTAATAGGGTTAAGATAGAATTTTATCATAATAATCACAAATAGAACAGAGAGAAACACAAAACCCATTCATGGGTGTTATATATTTTCACATATGTTTTTCATTGAGTTATGACTTGTTGACCAAACTTGCTTGAGTATTTGTAAACTGTTTTAAAATGACGTGGGGAAAACCCTATACCCCTCTCCCCCCCTTCTTGACTTTTGTACCCCTCCCCTGGAGAGCATTATTGATATACTTGTAGTACCATTCCCGAGCAGTTTTTGTGAGGAGCAACAAACGTTTCTGGGCATTTTAGCCAAAAAGATCGCTGGATACTTCATATAAAATGACATATCTTGAGCTGGAACTCTGACTGCTAAGTTCTAAACTATCTCCAGAAGCGATATCAGCATAAGAAAAATTCATAGGAAGCATTTTTTAAGACAAACCTAACCACCATGTGCAATGACAGGCATTGGCTTGGACTGTGTAAAGCTCACTGCCATCGGTGAAATGGCATTTCACCGATATCGGACATTCTGATGGAAAGTCTGGCAAATACCAGGAGAACACTACCTGTCTGAATGAATTCGCCAATGGTAAAGTTTAGTCGGGGTGATCTGGGGCTGTATTCCACATAAATACTTAAACCCAGATTTGTGACAAGGCCGGATTATGAAGGGCAAACTTGTGGACTGTGTTCAAATGTGTAAATGGAAAGGACTCAATTTTAAGTTATTTATTAAAGTCCAATTTTTTCTGGTACACGACTTTTTTGTGATTTATTAAACCCAGATAGTGTTAAAAGACAGAATAAAGAAGTACTCCAACTCAGACCTGCCGAGTTCATATACAAGTCAATGGCAGATGTCCCATTAATATTCTGTAATGCGCTGGGTTTTGTTCAATAACCTGAAGATTTTGTGGTTTCGGATGTCAAATCCAAAACAGTCGCAGTTTTCGGGTACGATTTGGGTTTTATCGAGTTTTTTCCACACATGAAATTTTCCAAAAAATGAAATGTATTGTTAAATAGGGGGAAATGTTTGTGCAGATCTGACCAGAGTAGTTTTCAGAAAATTGTGAGAACTTTTTGGACCCCCTAAAAGTATACTATAGCCAAAGTCAATGAAAGACTCAAGAGTATTGTTATTCTTCATATAATTAATGGCACCAGGTTGTTGGTCAGTAATGGAGCGTCTGGCTTGCGGCAGAGCCCAGGAGACTCCCTTAGAGAGTAAATTAGTGAAGGAGAATAGTACAAGGGAAATAGTCTGTAAGCTACAGCAGAGCTTCTCGTCAACACATTGCCTAATTAGTGTCTCAGTCATTTAGATTAGTTCGGCTGTGTTCATGCACCTTGAGTTGGGAAATGTGACAGAGAAGACATATTGCTCAGCTCCTTTGGAGTCAGTCTCCTGTGCTAGCGTGAGCTTTATTGTACTTAATCTGTGCCCTTACCACTCTAATCAATGATACGCAAGGCCCACAAATGCAATATCACATATCTTCAATTTTATTCATAAGAATATACATATACAGTATATTCTTTTCACGATAGAACAGGAAACATATTGGTCATTAATTAAATTGAAGCCATATTGTGTAACATTTTGAGAATAATTTGTTGTACTTTAATCACACCCTCTGTACCTGCCTAGGTATTGTAAGGTTTTTAATAAGCATATTTCTAGCCAGAGGGATTATAGAATCAAAAGAAAGATTGTTCCCACTCAACCAGTTTAAAACAGCACATGGATTTTAATATCAGAGGCTTTGCAAAATGATGAAGGTTTGTTATATTGTTGTGTGGGTGGCAATGCCACACACAGAGCAACAGTCTGCTGCATTTCAAAGTAAAGACACCCCCCTCTCTAAAGAAGCTTGTAATCTGTCCCTGTCCCTCTGTGTGTTTTTTCTCATGATACTCTTTAGTTTCCTCCCACACTCTGTTCATGTGATAGGGACCTCATATTATAAACTTCAACATGGGCAGGGACTGATGTGTATGATGTATAACCTCTGTGAAACAAAATAAATTTGTGTTACATAGTTAACTATAATAATGAAAAAAAGAATCCCATAATAAATCCCCTCTTTTATTGCAATACTACATTTTTGCCCAAGCTTTATTAGTCTTATTATCATTATTTTCTGCCACAAAAATGACTCAGATAAGTTGCGTTTCTTTTTTCAGGCACAGTTAACGATAATATCCCTTTATGATGTTGACATATAGACAGAATTTTTATTTAGTTCAATCAGTTTCTGAGCAAAGTGTTCAGTGAGAGTGTATGGGGGCACTGTACAACAATCCACTTGGCAAATGAAGTGTTGAATGGCCAAAATGAAAAACCATTCTGGATGATGAGTTGGACTGGAACTGTATGGGCTTCTAATTATCTGTCAGCCAAGCCCATACCATGAGAGTCAGAATGATCCATTTCAGGCCTTTTGAAAGACTTAAAATTCAGGACTGGATTCAGGATGGGACTGGGCCTGGTAAAGCCCGGTAGGCCCTCCTCTCATGGGCCCCACCAACCCAAGCCCGCTCCTCCTGGAGTCTGGAACCCCTACCCTGCCTCCTCTCATCCAATCACAGCAAGAGAGGAAGAAGGTGGATGGGTGGGGAGTTGGCAAGGGGACACTTCACGCCAGGGGGTGATCTATGCGGATGTTGGGAGGGGGGCCCTTAAGGTCTCAGCCTGGTGGGTCCCTGACACCTCATCAGCATCAGATCCCCAGTCTGATGCTGACTGGATCATTATCACTCTCATGACATGGGTTTGGTTCATGGCTCTGTGTTAGTTGGTTACCCACTTATATGGTAGATTTTTGATCTGTGTTGGAATTGTTTGACACTGCAATCCCAATTGTATGTAATTATATAGCTGATCATTTTGGGCCAGATTGGATAAATCTAACAGACCAATCAGTTTTTCCAGAGGCTTTTTCTGTGAGGCATTTTTGTGTTCCATCACATAAAAACATGAGCTAACAGATTCCGATTATACTATGTTACCTGTACCCACTGCACCGCACATAACCACCAAACCACCACCAGGTGAGCCGCAACAAGCAGCCTTCCATCTGCATTCACTGGTTATTTTTATAAATTTGCTTTAAAGGTAATTCCAAAGACTTTTAAGAGCGAGAAGGGAGTGTGAATGGGATTTTGAGTGGAACTTTTAATTAATGGGCAAGTTTATTCTAAAATGTGTGCCTGGCTTTAGTCTATTCCTTTGCACTGCTATGGAGGTCTGTAGGTATAACAGAGCAACAGTTGATGTCCCTATGTTAGTGGCTAAGAGTTGGTCTGCTATATCAAGCTATGACTAGGGTTGCCACCTGTCCGGTAAAAATAATGGTTGATCCCAATGTTATTAATAGGGAAAAAAGATAAATATATAGGAAGGCCGGTATTTTTTTCTGTAAAAGGTGGCAACCCTAGCTATGACCCAAGCTCACAAAGGTACGGACAAAAAATCTAAGGGGTGAAAGTGATTAGTATTTCCTGTTTTGGTGCAGCAATAATGACAACATCAGTTACTGTCTTAGGCTAACATATACCTTTAACCCCCGTGCTGACATATAGCCCCCACTAATGAATTTATTGTAGAGATGAGTAATTGGGCAGAGCATATGGCAATGCAAATCCCATTTCTATGTTTCATCGACTGCAACTGAAGTCATTGCTCTAATTATTCGCACTTCCCTGGATTCCGTGGCAAAGATTAGCGGCATTTGTTTCATCTAGCAGGGAATAATTCCATGTGCAATGCTCACATAGTGTCAGAAGAGTTAATGGCAGATGCGGTTGTGAAAATGTTCTGTATTTTCAAGACAGCCTTTAATTAAGACACTTTCTGTGTCGTACAGACCAAATAATATGCTGCCACTTGAATGCTGTCAGAGGGGGAAAAAAGTGCACAAAGCCTCTAAAAATCAGCCTCTTATTTTTGTCTGCAGCTGAATTGGGAAACCGAGGCTGTGACAAGAAACGTCACCAAATTAACAAAATCCTCCCCTCGCAAAGAAACACTGAAATATGAAGGAGAAAAAATATGTATTACAATTACTTGCCTTCAATAGTTGTCATTTTACTCAAAAGCAGCTGCTCTCCTAAATATATATTAGTCCCCTTGCTAATAATGAGGGTTATATTAAAAAGCTATTAGCCAGGAAAGGTTCCCGCTGATGGGGGCTTGGTTGGTATAATGCTCTGCTCACCAGCATAGCAACAGGAATGCTCTTCTAAGTGCTCTCAGCTTCTTCATATATAACTGCCTTCCTTCACTTATGATATAATAATTAATCTGCCAGGATGGAAGCCTAATTAGCTCATTGGAAGAGAATAAATTCAAATGTAGGCTATGAAATATTCGCAAAAACAAGAGCAGATAAATGGGAGTATTCCACTGACTTTCCTTGTCACACTGTCACTGTCTCCCTAATGTAAGATATACAAACACGCTTAAATGTCTTATGTATAATCAGTGCGAAGGCTATGGGGTAAATTTATCAAAGAGTGAAGTTCCGCCACTAGAGTGAAATTCCGCAGCTCTCCATTCATTTCTATGGGATTTTGAAAGGCGTATTTATCAATGGGTGAAAGTGAAATTTCACCCTTTGATAAATCCGCCTTTTAAAACCCCATAGAAATGAATGGGAAGTGGCGGAATTTCACTCTAGTGGCGGAACTTCACTATTAACTTCACTCTTTGATAAATATACCCCTATATATCCAAATACAACACCTATACATCAGGCTCTGCTGAATAAAAATAGGGCTGAAGCAGTTATGCACATCATTATGAAAATAACTGGATGTTTCTCTTATTTGAGGGATAGGGGGGTGCAAATTATGATCCACAACACCTTTGACTTCCATTATTTACAGCACCTCTGACTGTCATTACAGATGTGGAACTTCTGCGTGGAAGTGACAGCAGAGGTTTTACGTGACAATGACTGACAGGCACAGGTAATCTCTGACATGCATCAATTAAGAACGTGCTTGTGATAATGGGAAAATATATCTAATGCATATTGTTTTATCAGGCAATCTGACAATGCTTGTGGCTGAGATCAGAGTTTCTACAGACCAGAAGTATTAACAACTGGAAACCAATAGGATTGACAGACCAAATAATTTTTTTCTTGCTATTTTCCAGCTCCGTTGGTAAAAATTAAATTCTAAATGTAATGGATAGCACCCGTAAAACTAACTTTGGATCCAGGAGTCACTTGCCTCTTTTATCACACACCATTTGACCCTTTATGCGTGTGCCAAGTATATTCTTCTTCTAGAGAGAATAAAATATCAGGAAATTGTAATGATGTGGAGATGAATATATTCTGGAGATTGGGGCCCTGGCCTAATGTTTTTAACAGGACCCTAGAGCACCAGTGCAACAGTGGTTAAACCTGTTTGTATGCGATACAAGCTTTGTGATTTTAAACACTGCACTTTGTAATGAAGTGAAAAATACAATGACAATTCTTCTGTGTACAGTTCATTTTATGCAGCTTGAAACCGAGATTTAATTTTGCACCACAATATTTTTCCCAAGAGCAATACAGAATAGGAACAATCATTTTTATAGTTCTGGTGCAGCAGATAACACCCAATCTGCAAAATGAATCTCTCTTTGGAAGAATTAAGCATCGCATAACTTGCTCATTTGCAACATCTTATCATGTTGCCATTCTCGGTAATGCTCTGTGTTGTACATTTTCCTCTTTGTTCAGTTAACAGGATTGCAGAGTTACCAGAGTTTTTATATAGTAAAGGGGATACAGCCAACAAAACTGCTGAGAGGAGTAAAGGGAAGAAGTAAGGTTTATCTAAATAATTCTTGAGCTGTCATTTCTAAGCCTGGAATTTATTCATAGATTTTGTCACAGAGTCACTTTGCGGAACTGTTATTGCATTCTTTGCAAAATAATTCATGTACATACTGGGTTCTCTCACCTTCCATTCTGCTTTCCTTAGGTACAACTGAAGGTCACACATTGCCAGCCAAATTGATGTGAATATGTTAGCAATACTTTTTCAACGCTTGGTCCACCTCACATGCTATGATGATGTATTGCAATTTGCCATTGCCTTGTCTTGTAATTAATTAAGGTATTTCTTATTCAGTCTTTAAACAAAAGAACAAAATAAGTAATTTAAAAATCAGAAATCTGATGCCAATCACATTCATAATGAGTATGTAGTTAACGTTTTGGACGCACATTGCAGTGCTTTTTACCTACAGTGCAACTGGCCCAGCTTGTTAAGTGACAACCATCACAACTTGCACATAATTATCATTTGTTTTGGTAAACTGCGTGGATGTGCTATTTTCCCTGTATTTGTGTTGGAATGGCATCAGTATACCTCGCTGATAATGGTATTAATCTCTGATTCATTTGGAACAAATCAACATCACCTGTTAATAAAACTCTAGAACTGCTACCGCATCCAGGCTGCCAGTGGTTTAAAGGTTTTCTAGCATCCAAGTGCACATTTGCATGCTATTTCTCAGAGCAGTGTGTACAGACCCATTGGCATTTCTCCCCATGTAGTCACAAGGTGCTAACTTGATAACAGCATTATAGACATGAGTAACGTACCCTGGGGGCGGCCGCGGCGGTGATCCTCTTCCTTCACTTTCCGACTTTCTTCAATTCTGGGTTTTACACATTGCGAGCGTCATGATATCATTGTGTGAGGCGCGAATTTTGAATATTAAAAGGGGCTTTGAATCCAAACTCATTGCCCATTGTTTGCTCTAACTTGTTAGTATTCTCGGCACGATTCCTGTCTTATTTGATTCCAGTTTTGACCCTTGCCTGATTAACCCTGCTTGAATTCTGCCTGTACCGACCCTGGCCTGCCTGACTACGCTTTTAATCTATTCCTTGAACTGTTGCCTTCTGTCCAAACTCTTGCTTGGCTCCTCTCTTATTAAGACCTGGCGGCATCTGAGTAGCTGAGGGCTCCTCCCAAAGCCAAAGGAGGCTGCTACAGGAGGAAGCAGAGCTGTGACCAGGGAGCTAGCACTTGTTCTGGATTTAGGGAGCCAATCGTGACAGTAACTTTTTAGCTGCCAACACACAAATTTGAGGTTTCATCAGTCAGTTGTGCCCATCACATTTGTGGGATCCAATCAGTTTACTTTTTGTCAGTTGAGTTGAACATCCTGATTTCTGTCTGTAACCCTATATCCATGTTGCATTTCATTGGGTAGAGTGTAGGACTGTGTTCACTGCGTACACTGTTGGAGTAGTGCTCTCAGGATACTTATCTGTTCTTCCCCAACTGAAAATCCTGTGTGACCAATGGATACAGTGTGAACCATGATGTAACTGGCTCATTCTAGTTTACAAAACCATTGGCTTAAAAGTTGTTATATCATGTATTTATAAATGTATTTAACTATCCAATGGTGTTAAACATCTAGGTAACTTTTGGCAGTATGTCAATTTAAAAACAACTTGCATTGTGAAGTAGTGGCCTCAATCACTAAACAAATAACTATTATAATTAACTGGGTGCAATTAAAGGGAACCTGTCACCCAAAAAATTATTCCAAATCCTATTTTATCATGTTAGTCAAGCACAATGAACTTTGATTACACTGTATAAATTATATAAATTATTTAAAGCTTGTTTCCATCAGTCTGGGAATTCATAATTATAGCAAGCAGGAAGGAGCCATTTTGTGGACACTGTTATTAAGGCAAGCCTTGTATCATCTCAGAATCTTGTTTGTGCACCAGAATGGGGGATATGATGTCCATCCCCATGCCCGGGCTACACAATTAAATGGTTAAGAGAACTAGGGGAATGTGTAAGAACGTACGCATGCGTCCTGTTCGGCGCAGGCGTGGTAATGCGCGCCGGCATGTGACGCGGACGCCGGCGACGGTCGCTGACGCGGTGGCGACGGCGATGGTCGCGGGCGCAGGGACGTAGGCGGAAACGCCTGTGACGGACGTGCTGGCGTCAGTTCCGCGACGTCAGCGTGAGGACGCTAGTTTGGCGCCAAAAGATATGCATTTAAACCAGATCCAGACTTACATGCATTGCCTGGTTATTAGGTTAATTACTGAAACCCTAGCATCTCTTACTACTTGAATTTCCTGTTGTGACCCTGCCTGAACCTGGACTACGATTTCTGCTGCCTGCCTCGACTCTTCTGCCTGTCTTATCGTTACGAACCTCGCTGCCTGCCTTGACCTCAGACTTCCTGACTACGACCTTGCCTTATCCTCTGTACCGCGTTTGATAGTCTCATTGGCTACTCTCCACAACCCTGCTCCCTGTTCCATCCCAGGTGGGTAGTGGTTGTGTGAGGCGCTTGTGAGTTCGAAATCTTCAGCTCCAGCTCCTTCTCCGCCTGGATCACACCGGTAAGCCTGACAGGAGGGCAGTGATATCTAGGAAGTGCTAAATGGAAAGTGAAAGTAATTGCTTGCCCCGCCTCCATGCCTAAGGCATATAGGAGGGGCAGGCAATATTTGATTGACAGCTGAGATTTTTAAATGAGTTTACAACAGCTATGAATGCTTTAATAAAAAAAAAAGAAAGAAATTGGATTTCAAATTTAATTTGAAAAGGACTTTTCTTATAGAGCTTTTTATGTCTGAGTGACGGCTCCACTTTAAAGCAAATCTTTACTGCACATTATTTGTTTCCAGCTTTAAACTAACTTTAGTAATGTTTATTATTGGAAATAATAACAATGTAGTGTTATGTTATGAAATAAGTGGGCAAATCCATTTAAAAAAAGATCCAATATATGAACGTGAACTTGTGATCTCTGTCATGTTATTAATCCCAAGTTTGAGGAGTACAGAACCTAGTAAAAAAAAGGCAATTTCTTTCTTGTTTCAGTTTGTAGTCAGTATTGTAAAAAATGGAAGAGTTAATATTAAATCATGATATTGGAAATGTTGAGACAATAAAATATTAAAGTTCATAATCACACAGGGTTACAGTGCTACTTGTTAACTATTTCACTACTACTGATGTTTGGGTCTCAGTCTCCAGCAGAAGGGTGGCTTTTGGTCATCCTACCAACCACTGTATTATGTTGTGCTATTATAAAATAAAATAACAATAATAAGAAAATATTACACAGTGTACAAGTGCTTTCTGATGGGATATGAACCTCTTTTGACCATTAATGCATAGCCCTGGCCTGCAGAGTCATGTTTACCCACTCCCAGGTCTCAGCACTTTTTACATAGTTACATAGTTAAATTGGGTTGAAAAAAGACAAAGTCCATCAAGTTCAACCCCTCCAAATGAAAACCCAGCATCCATACACACACCCCTAACTACTTTTAATTAAAATTCTATATACCCATACCTATACTAACTATAGAGTTTAGTATCACAATAGCCTTTGATATTATGTCTGTCCAAAAAATCATCCAAGCCATTCTTAAAGGCATTAACTGAATCAGCCATCACAACATCACCCGGCAGTGCATTCCACAACCTCACTGTCCTGATTGTGAAGAACCCCCTACGTTGCTTCAAATGAAAGTTCTTTTCTTCTAGTCTAAAGGGGTGGTCTCTGGTACGGTGATCCACTTTATTTTATTCAAGAAACTTATATTGCTATGCTCAATTTCTTGTTGTAAATTTCCTTCATTGTTTAAGGCACAATTAAAGCAGGTTCCTGCCCATTTGACACTAATGTGGTCATTATTTCCCTAGCTAACTAACAAGCCTTGTCATTGTATTGATGAGTTTGAGAACAGATCTACCATTTGCAATCTACATTTAATAATCAGCCACAGTCCTCGGTAGTCTCCTGAGACTATTATATAATTATATTTCTATGTAGCACCCATCTTCTACACTACATACTCCATTAAATAGTCACTGTTCTGTTCTAAATAGCCTTTACCTCTCTTGAAAATGCTACAAGAAAAAGAGAGGCAAAAGGAAAGTAAACTCTGAACAACTAAATAGTGAACTGAATAATTCTGGTGACTAATGGCAGCACCTTGTCGGATGCATTTTCCTTTATCATGTAGTATTCATTATTTGTCTGCCCAGCTCTAAAATTGCTGCTCAGATGCACAATAGCATTGTAAACTTTTGGAGGAGATTAGTCAACCGCAGAAGAGGAGATTTATCACAGGTGACTAATCTCCTTGTGCGTCCTTACCCTTTAAATTGACGCCTGAAATCGCCCTGAATGACCCTTAGAGGGGATCATCTTCATCTGAAAAAACATACCGGCTAACATGAGTGATATCTAAAGTATCTGAAATAAAAAAAACTATAGAAAAAGAGATAGTACCTTCATGTCTTACATTTGTACTGTGTAAATACTGCTTCACAAATCATTACAGGTACAATGAAGGAAAATAAGCACTTGATAATCTAGATCAGGCATTCCCAAGCTTTTTTTTAACCAATGAGCCATATTCAAGTGTACAAAAAATTTGTGTAACATAACCATGCAAAAAGTTTCTGGGGTGCCACTTATGGCCTGTGATTGGTAGCCCCTATGTGGCCTGCAGGAAACTCTATTTGGCAATAAACTTGTTTTTTTTTATGCAACTAAATCTTGCCTTCAAGCCAGAAATTCAAAGCAAGCACCTGCTTATTGTTGCCATTGGGAGCAATATCCAAGGGGTTGGTGAGCAACATGTTGCTTGAGGGCCACTGGTTGGGAATCACGGATACAAATAGAAAGATATATCAGGGATAGTGCCTGAATTCTAAATGTAATTTTACATTGCTAATAACTTTTTTAACCAACGTGAAAGGCGAAAACTAAGCATACAGCCAAGCAAGCCTAGGAAATGGAAGCAGCTATCTCGCTTAATCAAGGGATCTGCTGAGATTGATATAATCTGATTTTAAGGCTATTGGAAACAATTGTATTTTAAGATCCAGTTATAAGAGAGTCTAATGTGCGTTTCACCTGCAAGTGTTTTGACAATTGGCTACAGAGTCAGTAGCCGATTTAGGGGCATTTAATTATTATGCACCAAATGTTCAATTTATTGCCTTGATTTTTAAAATAAAAAGCTAAATTATTAACATAATGTCTATTCCTTCCTGTCTTTTCTACCTATTTCATGAAAACAGTTAACTCTCAGCATAACAAAGGCTGAGTTGAGAAAATCCGAGCTAAAACCATGAACTAATAGCTTGGTTATAAGCCCATCAACTAGGGATACTGCCAGTGCAGCCCTTTGTAGAACGTTAATCCAATTGGAGGAATTGTATTTGAAACGAAACATACTCTTGAGTATACAGAGGTTAATATCATGGAACACCATGCCAGCAAATAGTCAGCACATACAATTTTATTGCGCAGCTTTTTGAAATAATAGCATTATTTCTCTCTAGAGGCAGTTATTGATTGCCAAGTGACTAATTAAACCTAACTGTCTCCTAGTTCTAATTCACATAATATATCTCTTACATACAAGACCAAATTATGAATGGTACGCATTTAATACATTCAGCTTAAACAGTCACCCTGCTGCTCTAGTTGGCTTAGAACTAGTGCTCCAAATGTCTCTGCAACAGTTTGCATTCACTTAGCTGCAACCCAGAGTCGATATACCGGTATGGGACCTGTTATCCAGAATGCTCAGGACCTGTGGTTTTCAAGATAAGAGACCTTTCCATAATTTGGATCACCATACTTTGTGCCTATTATTATTTTGCCTGCAATAAGAATGATTTTTTTGGGGGGGAACAAGTAAAAGGTATTATTTTATTATTACAGAGAAAAAGGAAATATTTTTTAAAATTTGAATAGTTGTATTAAAACAGACTCTATGGGAGATAGCCTTTCATAGGTTTCTGGTTAACGGATCTTATATCTGTACTATTTATTTAATTTCTGTATAGAACAGAGTAAGAGTAAGAAAGTAGGAGTAAGCATAGCTGAAGTTTTCTTAGTTGAAAAGGAAAATTAGAAAGTATATTTGGGTATTAAATGACTGCTCCATTTATTCTTATTATTCTTCTTAATCTGGAAGACTACGTATGTTTTGTGAATAGCTCCCTCCATAGCTCTTTCTGTTCTTTCAATGTTCCACAAAGGCCATTTTAGACATCCACTTCAGTCTGAATTGTAATGAATATGATGAGAATATGATAAAGATAAATAGGATTGTACCTTGAATTAGAAGAGAAGGTTATTAGACGTACATATATGTGGGTGTAAACAAAAGGTGGTGACACTATAATATACAGCTCACAGAAATAGCATTATCTCACTCAAGGAGATGTCAGAAGGTGAAGAACTGAGATTTTGTTGGGCTTGCTCTGTTTTGGAAAAAATGTGTTCATGCTTTTGTTGATTAAGAACTGATCCTTATACTGATACATAGCCGTAAACAGTGAAGCTTGTGTGTTGTACTGGTAAATAAAGACCTTCGACTCCAATCTGCCTCCTGCGTCTGCCATATCACCGGCTCCTAAGCTTCACCGCATGTTTTGTTTCACTTGGATCCAATACATTTTGACGACATTTCACCAATTTTGCAAATGTTCTTGCTGTTTTGCTCATCACTAATACAAATTGTACTGCATTTTTAATGCCTTGTAAACCATTATGTCAGATATTTGTTAGGTTGTATGGTTTTCTAAAGCCACTGTTCCTCAATGGATGAACAGCATTTTGCTTGTGAGCCCTCCACTAATCCATTGCATGCATTTATCCATATATCTTCTAAAACTCAGAGTATTTAAACAGTTCTGAAACACATATTAAAACAACAATCCATTAAATTTTACCCCTGCTGGCCAATTAAAAACAAACATGTATACAACGGGCTCCCAGAGGGCTTATGAAAAGGAGTAAGGAAAACCAGCTACATTTTATTCTGTAATTGAAAGGGTACAGCTAAATAAACAGATTGGGATGAATATGTATCAATTACCCTGCCTGGAATGCCAAACGGATAGTAACCCTTCTAATGTTTTCATACAGCCCTAAAAGATTTAGCAATCGTGAAGTTACTCTTGTATACTGCAAACGTATCTACTGTAGGTCAAATGCATATGACATATGCTGTGCCAGCTCTAATTAGTGTTAATTAATCTAGAGGAAACAATAGTATTATTTAGAATAAGGTCATCGTAGGGATTACTTAATCACCCTGCTGTAGCCCATTAGTTCTACAGTAACTGAACTTGCACTTGGCATAGCACAAGCTCTAGGCAGGTGTTAATTACAGGATTTGTGCAGAGATTTGATGGAGCAGCTCTTATATTGGCTTCCTTTGAATATAAGTATGCACAAGGTGATCCAAAGTGTCGTATTTATGTGCTATCTCACACTGTTTGCTAAATGCTTAGCTTATCAGCTAATATGGCAAGACAGAGACAAAAATAGATGGTTTTGCTGAATCCTTAGCGATTGATTGGTAAATGTTACCAAAGGTTACTTATACAGGTATGGGTCCTGTTATCTAGAATGCTCGGGACCAGGATAAGGGATCTCTCTGTAATTTGGATCCTCATATTAAGGGGCAGGTGTACTAAGGGTCGAATTTCGAAGTACAAAAAACTTCGAAATTCGACCATCGAATTAAAAAACTTTGAATTCGAATATCGAATTTTTTCAACAAAATTTGGCAATCCTGCGATCGAATAAAACAGGCTAACATAGCACTTCGGCAGGTTTAACTTGGCGAAGTATTGAAGTCGAAGTTTTTTTAAAGAGACAGTACTTCGATTATCAAATAGTCGAAGTATCTAAAAAATTACTTCGAATTTCGAATTTTTTTACTTTGAAAATTCCCTTGAATTCACTTCGATCCTTCTTAAATCTGCCCCTAAGTCTACTAGAAAATCATGTAAACATTAAATAGACCGAATAGGCTGGTTCTGCTTGCAATGAGGATTTATTATATGTTAGTTTGGATCAAGTACAAGGTACTGTTTTATTATTACAGAGAAAAAGGAAATCATTTTTCAAAATGTATATTATTTGGATAAAATGGGGTCTATGGGAGATGGCCTTTCCGTAATTCTGAGCTTTCTGGATAAAGGATAACAAGTCCAATACCTGTATACAGTATACCAGATATGGTTTCTATAGTAATCCCAACAGCTCACTCTCAGTACCCCTGCCACTCTAGTTTAAAGCAAAAGAACAACAAATGGAAAGAGCTAGTGTTTAAAGGAATACTGTCATGGGATATGAATCAGCTAAAAGTGCTGCTCCAGCAGAATTCTGCACTGAAATCCATTTCTCAAAAGAGCAAACAGATTTTTTTATATTGAATTTTGAAATTTGACATGGGGCTAGACATTTTGTCAATTTCCCAGCTGCCCCTGGTCATGTGACGTGTGCCTGCACTTTAGGAGAGAAATACTTTCTGGCAGGCTGCTGTTTTTCCTTCTCAATGTAACTGAATGTGCCTCAGTGGGACATGGGTTTTTACTATTGAGTGCTGTTCTCAGATCTACTAGGAAGCTGTTATCTTGTGTTAGGGAGCTGTTATCTGGTTACCTCCCCATTGTTCTTTTGTTTGGCTGCTGGGGGGGAGGGGGTGATATCACTCCAACTTGCAGTACAGCAATAAAGAGTGATTGAAGTTTATCAGATCACATGACTTGGGGCAGCTGGGAAATTGACAATATGTCTAGCCCCATGTCAGATTTCAAAATTGAATATAAAAAAAAATCTGTTTGATCTTTTGAGAAATGGATTTCAGTGCAGAATTCTGCTGGAGCAGCACTATTAACTGATTCATTTTGAAAAAAATGTTTTTTCCCATGACAGTATCCCTTTAAGAAAGTGCAAAATACTTCATGTTTCACTGTCACATGCAACTTGTGAAAGGTGCACTTTAATAATTACGCTTTGCAGCGTAGTACTGCTTTTAAGGGATGCAGGGTATGGAAACATCTATTCAGGGCAGGCTGAGTATTCATCAAAATTCTGGCATGTAAAGTTGCATGGATACCGTGAAGTTCAGATAAGCTGAATAATGCCTTTACCACATCACAATTGTAGATAACCAACAATGTCAAAGTAGGATTGGCCTATGAGGCCATAGGGCTGGTGTCCCTAAGAGAAAACAAAGTATTTTACCTGATCACTTCACAGAAGCTTTTGAAGCATCATAAATCTATTCACAGCCCAAAAAAACTGTATTTTTGTAAAGAAATTGTAAAAATGCATATTAAAAGTATTATATGACCAACACATTAGCACCTTGCTGTGTTCTGTCATTTTACTTCTGTCAAGAGCCCTATATGTTTGTAACCAGCGAGCCTAACCCTTTCTGCATCTGTTTTTTTCTTGATATTTCTGCTTTTGTAAGTAATTGTTACAAGGTCCTAAACCTGATTGTTTTGTCGACCTGGCAGATTATTGGGCTGATTTACTACTGTTCATATTTTGTTCGTTTTTATGAATAATATTCATATAGCGTTAAAAATCGTGGATTATACAAATTAATCTAAACAACAAAAAATGTGTAGTTTATTATTTGAAAAAATGAAAAACACGAATACAAAACTTTGCCATCTAAAAGGTGTTCTTTTCTAATTGTTAAATAAGATGATAAGATAAGATGATTTTTTGTCGTTTCTTAAACCTTTAAAACCACTGAAATCATGAAATGTTGATAGATGGGCCTCCCCATGTCCATGTATGGGATTAAAGTCAGCAATTTTTGTAGATATCAATCAGGGTGGGCAGATAATCTTGTGACCAAACTGTACAGTTACAGTACCTGTACCCATGTATAGAAATAACAGTGACTGACACTAAAGCATTAGCGCAGTGTGTGTGAGAGATAGTGGATTTATGAACAGAGATTTCCAGGAAAGGAGATCAGTGGGTTCATGAATTCCCTTTTATCTGTTCATGTCAAGTTACCACTACTTGTTCTTAATAACTATATTCAAATAAATACCTTATTTAGTATTTATTCCACATACTGCCTGCATAAATAACTGGCAGACACCTCTTCACATAATATAATCTACTATCAAGAACATCGTAATCCATGCATAAGTAATAGAAAGGAAATCCTGGAATTATAATTGAATTATGATCGCTGTTGGCATTGAGGGTACTGTCAGTGCGGTTTAAACTCCTTTATAACCATCAAAGTAAATTCATGTCACTTTCCCAAAGAAATCTCTGTTAGAAGTGGAATAAAAGGCAACAATCACTGAGGGGTTATTGTATTAACTTTTCTGAGACCCTGGGTGCTTCTATTAGCAGAAAACTGACTCGGAGTTCCACCATTGAGCAATCCTAGGACCAGGATCCCTGTTTCTGCTAACAGGAGCACTTAGGGGTGCCTGGTGTTTGGCACCCCTAAGTGATTGCTACTTTCCTTCTCCTTTAATTATACTTAAAAAGTGTTAGCATTTTATTAACGGTGTGTGTACTCATGCAAAATACTCTATCATGAACAGTCATCAACATAGTCTCAATGCCAAAGAAATTGCCCTGCAGTTGTCTGGCCCATGGTTTAAATGAGCACATTTGTTCACAAAACTTGAAGGAAACCGGTACAGGTGCTCAGTATATCAATCT
The DNA here is from genome assembly GCF_017654675.1 of Xenopus laevis. Classification (NCBI taxonomy): domain Eukaryota; kingdom Metazoa; phylum Chordata; class Amphibia; order Anura; family Pipidae; genus Xenopus; species Xenopus laevis. The sequence goes on along the minus strand of NC_054376.1, from coordinate 48,188,757 downwards.
CTGGTCAATAACCTCTGGATAAATCCAGATGCTAGCCTAGCCATTCTGTGTGCCAGTTCAGAGACTGCCCGGTTTGTATGGCACCAAAGGGGCTAATGAAGGGTGTCCTGGACTGTGCGGAGGTGCTGGGAGAGGAGGGAAGTCTGGGACTGACTATGTGGGGGTAAAGGATTCAGTGTTGGACTGGGATGCCAGGGGCCTACCAGAAAACCTTAGACCTTGGGCCCACCAGAAAACCTAAAACCATGAGCACACCAGAAAACCTTTAGACAGTGGACCTTCCAAACTATTATTCCTCCTCTACTCACTCAACCACCTTATTCTCCTAGTCTTATATATACTTACAATATTCTCCCATTATTAAGCATTTTTCCCCATAAAGAAATAAGGAATGACCATGAAATAGGCCAAATGTTTAGAAACAAAAGGCCCGCTGACACCAGGGCCCACCGGGAGTTTTCCTGGTATACCAGTGGGCCAGTCCGACACTGAAAGGATTGACTAAGGGCACGAAAAGAGGGCTAGTATCAAAGGGGAAGTTGCTTACCCTCCTCCTATTGTGACGTCACCTGGAACGCTGTGCAGGCTGGGCAATGTGTCTGGTCTCCCAAAATGGCGACCGATTAAAACTGTTTAATTACTGTAATTGTTATAAAAAGGTTTCAAGGAGATGGTTAACATATGACAAAATTGTGTTATCTATAATACTGTTAGAAGTTTTGTCACAGCTGCTGGCGGGTAATTGTTTTGGTTTTTGGCAAATGCAGGTATAAGATCTATTATCCATAATGCTTGGGATCTGGCATTTTTTAGATAATCATTTAAACACAAAATAAACCTTACAGGATTGTTTTGCCAACAATATGGATTCATGCAGCTTAGTTGGGATCAAGTACCAGCTACTGTTTTATTATTACAGAGAAAAAGAAAATCATCTTTAAAAATGTAAGTTATTTGTTTATAATGGACTTTATAGAAGATGGTTTCCTTGTAAGAGATTTCTGAATAATGAGATTCTGGATAATGGGATTCTGGATAAGAGATCCATTACCACAGTAGATCAATTGCACCAGTGGGTTGTTCAAACATCCCTAGCAAGAGAGCTTACATTTCTATTTTCATATTTTTAGAGAGGAAATAAGTTTATGTTTTATAAGAAATAATTAAGCACATTTTTATCATTTCTTTCTTGTCTTTCCTTCTCCTCTGTCAATAACAATTATTAAGATCTGGTTTATTTGAATAGACTTGAATCCATTTGTACCTTGGTCACCATATGTTTGATGTGTGGAATAAGTATGCTAGACTGTACCAGTATATGAATTAAAATCATCTTATTTTGCACTTTAGGATGTAACAGCTAGTAGTCTGTTTTGCTCTATGGGAAATACTCCATTTAATTGGAGACATAGAAACTGGATGTACAACATCTTTTTCTAAACATATTAAGAAGCTTTGCTCTAAAGCTAGTGGAAACCATTTAAACTTTCTTCTTAGAGCTATTTTCAAGGTCTGCCACGCTTAAGATCCTGCTCCTTTCATTCTTGAACAAAGTCAGAGCAGAAATCAATTTGAGAAACGTCTGAGAAGAAATGGATCCATACATATCAGAGTCTCTTTTGATTTCAACCACAATCTGCATCTGAAATAAGTGGAACTTCTTAGATGTATTTTGTATGTCGAAACAGATCAGTAAATTAGAGCAGCAAAATGGCCACGGGTTTAACATGTTTGTAAGAACATGGTTTGAATAAAGTTTTATAATCTGCATTTGGTAAAGTTATTGCACAAGTGTGCTTTATGAGATTTTTAACAAGTCATATATTCTTTTGGGAATAATATGTGATCTCCCTTAAATCAAGTGAGGAAGTACAGGTATGAGATCCATTATCCGGAAACCCGTTATCCAGAAAGCTCCGAATTACGGGAGTGTATTGGGATACACTTAATTTTATCCAAATAATCCAGATTTTTTTTAAATGATTTCCTTTTTCTCAGTAATAATAAAACAGTAGATTGTACTTGATCCCAACTAAGACATAATTAATCCTTATTGGAAGCAAAACCAGCCTATTGGGTCTATTTAATGTTTAACTGATGTTCTAGTAGACTTGTGAAGATCCAAATTATAGAAAGATATCCAGAATTGCCCAGGTCCCGAGCATTCTGGATAATAGGTCCCATACCTGTATTTCATATAAATTTATAAATATAAAGTATGCAGGGATATTTTGGGAAATCAAAAAGTTAGCAATAAAATGAAACAGGGACGGGACAAAGCTGCCTGGCAGGGCATTAGTAGTGGGTTTAGTGACGTAGTTGGGGGGTGGAGTTTAAGGGGATTTATAGCACATAGAGGTCCGTTTACTAAAGTGCAGTAAATCTGACTTTAAGTTTCCGCATGTTATTGCTGAGAATATTTTTCCGCCAGAATATTCGCAGCGACTAAGTTTACTAAATAGCGATGCGCTCAGAAGTCATTGTGATCACTTGCGGTAACTACGTTAATGAACTAGCTTACGTTAGTGGTAATTTTAACGAGTTGCGAATTTTCTGGCAACAAATTGCGTTTTTACGAATATTTATGCTATAAAATAGCCTTGATTTATGGCGGTTATTATGGCAATTTTTACTGTGACATTTATGGCAAGAAATGCATCTTCAAAACTCATAAACTTTATTGACTGATGATTATACCATCCAACAACATTACCAGAGTAACACCAATCAAACATGTCTGCATCATATAAACCCTTCTGCCAATAGAATCATATGAACAAGAAATGATACCAGTCAATCTCTTTGCTTCATAGAAATGCACAGTTTAATGTAGCCAATCACAATGAAACCAAAAAAGTGTAGAGGCTGATGAATCCTTGGACTGTGATGCCGCTGCCAATAATACGACTTTGAGCTGAAACTGCTGCTGTTGCAACAGATAGAAGCAGAAGCCAAAACATCCTGTCAGCAATAGCTACAGATCTCTCTCCTGTCAGCAAAGAATGATGGGTAAAAGTAAAAAAAGTATTATGGGATATTTCCTGCCCCTTGATACTTTTACGCCACAACATAGGTGGCGGTAAAATTTGGCAAATATTCTTGCGTAAATTTAGTCTTTTGCACATTTCGCTGTTTAGTAAATCAGGCGTTAATGTGTACGTAGCGTTATTTTCAGCGAATGCGATAACTGGCATTAACCGGTTGTTAATATAAATTGTTATTGATATATGTGTTATCTAGGAATGCACCTGGTAGATAATATGTCTTGTAAATCAGATTAATTTCCCTTTGTGCATTGTCTTAGCAAAAGTGGGTGGATATATAGACTGACTAGAAGTAGCAATACTGCTAATGTCTAATAAGGTATTAATGTGCAGTGCAGAGTAGGGATGTAGCGAACGTCGGAAAAAAAGTTCGCGAACATATTCGCGAACTTGCGCAAAAATGCGAGCGGTTCGCGAACGGTTCGCGAACCCCATAGACTTCAATGGGAAGGCGAACTTTAACATCTAGAAAAGACATTTCTGGCCAGAAAAATGATTTTAAAGTTGTTTAAAGGGTGCAACGACCTGGACAGTGGCATGCCAGAGGGGGATCAAGGGCAAAAATGTATCTGAAAAATCTGCCTGTGTGTGCTTGGAAGAGATAGTGTAGGGGGAGAGCTGTTAGTGATTTCAGGGACAGATGATAGTAAGTTTGCTGGCTAGTAATCTGCTTGATACTGCTCTGTATTGGAGGGACAGAAGTCTGCAGGGATTTGAGGGACATTTTATCTTAGGTAGCTTTGCTGGCTAGTAATCTACTGTTCTCTTTAAACAACTGCCATACGTTGACCTTGTAGGCATTGTTTGCCCAGTTTTTTTGGACGCAGCCACTGAAGCACAGTTGCCAGAAAAAATATGCCATATAAATGCTGAAAATAGTCATTTTTCGCCATACGTTGACCTTGTAGACATTGTTTGCCCAGTTTTTTTGGTTGCAGCCACTGAAGTACAGTTGCCAGAAAAAATATGCCATATAAATGCTGAAAATAGTCATTTTTTGCCATACGTTGACCTTGTAGGCATTGTTTGCCCAGTTTTTTTGGTCGCAGCCACTGAAGCACAGTTGCCAGAAAAAATATGCCATATAAATGCTGAAAATAGTCATTTTTTGCCATATACGTTGAGTCAACGTATGGCAAAAAATGACTATTTTCAGCATTTATATGGCATATTTTTTCTGGCCTCTGTGCTTCAGTGGCTGCGGCCAAAAAAACTGGGCAAACAATGCCTACAAGGTCAACGTATACACTACTACAGCGGTGGATACGGATTACGTAAAATATATGAATGCTGCTTGAAAAAAAGTAACTCAAGTGGTTTTTCTAGAGACGATAATATTATCAATATTTAGACAAAATGTGAACAAGGTCACACAGCTCGATGGCGGGTTGAAGAAAACAGTGTGCAAATAATGCCTACAAGGCCAACGTATACACTACTACAGCGGTGGATACGGATTACGTAAAATATATGAATGCTGCTTGAAAAAAAGTAACTCAAGTGGTTTTTCTAGAGACGATAATATTATCAATATTTAGACAAAATGTGAACAAGGTCACACAGCTCGATGGCGGGTTGAAGAAAACAGTGTGCAAATAATGCCTACAAGGTCAACGTATACACTACTACAGCGGTGGATACGGATTACGTAAAATATATGAATGCTGCTTGAAAAAAAGTAACTCAAGTGGTTTTTCTAGAGACGATAATATTATCAATATTTAGACAAAATGTGAACAAGGTCACACAGCTCGATGGCGGGTTGAAGAAAACAGTGTGCAAATAATGCCTACAAGGCCAACGTATACACTACTACAGCGGTGGATACGGATTACGTAAAATATATGAATGCTGCTTGAAAAAAGTGACTCCGGTGTTTTTTCTGGAGACGGTAATATTATGGATATTTAGACAGAATGGGAACAAGGTCACACAGCTCGATGGCGGGTTGAAGAAAACAGTGTGCAAATAATGCCTACAAGGCCAACGTATACACTACTACAGCGGTGGATACGGATTACGTAAAATATATGAATGCTGCTTGAAAAAAGTGACTCCGGTGTTTTTTCTGGAGACGGTAATATTATGGATATTTAGACAGAATGGGAACAAGGTCACACAGCTCGATGGCGGGTTGAAGAAAACAGTGTGCAAATAATGCCTACAAGGCCAACGTATACACTACTACAGCGGTGGATACGGATTACGTAAAATATATTATGGCTGCTTGAAAAAAGTGACTCCGGTGTTTTTTCTGGAGACGGTAATATTATGGATATTTAGACAGAATGTGAACAAGGTCACACAGCTCGATGGCGGGTTGAAGAAAACAGTGTGCAAATAATGCCTACAGGGCAAATAATGCCTAAAAGGTCAACTTATACACTACTACAGCGGTAGTAAAATAAAAAAAAGTAAAATAAAAAAAAAATGAATATTAAAAAAAAAAAATTAAAGTTGGTGCTGCTGAACTACTAGGAGCAGCAGATTAGCACACCAGTCCCACTCCCCAACACTGCTAGACTAATAGCACTGGGCTCTTATAGTAGTAGTAGTAGTAGTAGTAGTAGTAAAACAACAAAAAAATAAATAAAAGCAGTCCTTACAAGGACTACTGTTATTGCAGCAGTCAGCAGATGAGATCAGAAGCAGGACAGCTGCCCACTGCAGCTACATACAGAGCACTGCAGTAGAAGGTAGATTACTAGCCAGCAAAGCTACCTAAGCTAAAATGTCCCTCAAACCCCTGCAGACTTCTGTCCCTCCAATAACAGAGCAGTATCAAAACGATTACTAGCCAGCAAACTTTCAACTGTCCCTGAAATCACTAACAGGCAGCAGCTCTCTCCCTACACTATCTCTTCAGCACACACAGGCAGAGTGAAAAAACGCTGCAGGGCTTCGGTTTTTATAGGGAAGGGGAGTGGTCCAGGGGAGAGCTTCCTGATTGGCTGCCATGTACCTGCTGGTCTGGGGTGAGAGGGCAAAAAAAAGCGCCAACAATGGCGAACCCAAAATGGCGAACGTCGCGCGACGTTCGCGAACTTCCGGCGAGCGCGAACACCCGATGTTCGAGCGAACAAGTTCGCCGGCGAACAGTTCGCGACATCTCTAGTGCAGAGGCAGATATGTAACATGTACACTATGGTACAGCACCTCACCACCAGCTTTTACTTAGCACAGCACCTTTCTGCTGCTCTTTACATTCTCTTCATTTTAATTACTTTTGGAATGGAACACCTAGACTGGTTTTGCAGAGGGGCACTCTTCTTACTGTATACAGTACACCTTTAATGCTGTGCAGTATTTTGTAATAGCATGGAAAACAGACAGGCACATCATTTAATAGCCAGAATTAAAGGGGCCATGTCACCCTAAAAATTATTTAAACATTTCTCTTATGTTAAACAAGCTAACTCAACTTTACTTAAATAAGTAAATAAATGAGTTATACCTTTTTTCTAGAATCTACAATCACAGCAAGCAGGCTGTTGCCATTTTAGGGAAGATGTCATAAAGCTTTACATCATCTCTAAATCCATATATGTGCCAGAAAGGACCTTATGTATGTGCCCAAGCACAGGCTTGGAGAAGGGTATTATGAGAAGTGCAGTGATATCCGGGAAGTACAGAATGGGAGTGACTGCTGTGCCACCGGCATAGGGAAGGTGCAAGCAATATATAATGAAACATTGTAGTTTAAAATGTTAAAAATGTTTATGACCAATATTGATGTTTAGGGGGTTATTTACTAAACTCCGAATGCAAAAATCACGAAAAATTCGTATTTTTTTTTTATAAAATTGGACTTTCAAAAAATCATATAGGTTGCATATAAGTCAATGGGAGAAGTTCCAATGAATTTTTGATGTGCGCTGGGTTTCGTGCAATACCCCGTAGTTTTTGGGTGAAAATTCTGAAAAAATCGTGAAAATTTTCAAAATCGGATGAAAAAATCCAAAAAAACTTGGAAATCTGATTTTTCGGGAAAATGTAATAATAAATAAGTGTAAAAAACCTGAGCGGATCTGATCGGAGTTTGTAGCAGAAAATAATGAGATAAATTCGCACTTTGATAAATAACCCCCTTAATGTTTAATTTGACATGTTCCCCTTTAAACATTAAATAGAAACCTAAATTTGTTTTTACTGGAAAAGAGGTGCTGGTGAAGTGCAGAGAGCAACATCAGGGGGTGAAAGCACAAAGCCCTTATGTGGCCTGCATGTCCTGGCACACCTTAACTTGTATTTCCGAATTACACGCATACTGACGGCCGGCTGGGGGCACGATTATGTGTATCCCTGCAGCCGCCCTTTACTAATTCACAGCTGACTAATGCAGGTAGCACTATACTAATGGGGTTAAGCTGCAAGCACTCCAAAAAGGAGCCAAGCTCACCCACCCCACAATTGATATAGTATTTTAATAATATTTTTGCTGCTGTTGGGTATTATTCAACTTTAATTATAGCCCCCAACCTGAGATATGGTTCTATATTAGCTGTTTAGTTTGGGCTTATATTATTAAGCAGCAATTACCAACTGTAATTCTAAATTCATTATTATTGTTCAATTTATAAAATAAGTAAATTGGTTTGTTCACTCATTAAACACCCCATGCAGTGTGGCTACTTTATACAGGTATGGGATCCATTATCTGGAAACCTGTAATCTAGAAAATTCTGAATTAAAGGCAGGCCATAGGCTCCATAATTCAAATATGTAAACATGATTTCATTTTTCTCTGTAATAATAAATCAGTACCTGGTACTTTATCCCAATTAAGATATTAATAATCCTTATTGGTGGCAGAACAATTTTGCTTGGTTTATATAAATGTTTCAGTTGTTTTTTAATCCATTTAAAGTATGGAGATCCAAATTATGGAAAGACCCCAGGTCCTGAGCATTCTGTTTAACAGGTCCCATACCTATATAGAATTTCTGTAAAGTTAACTTTTTTTCTTTCCACAGATGCAGAGCATTTGCCGAACCATTGCGACACATAACTATTTTTAACACCAATAATTTTATTCTTTTTTTAATTTAAAATAATCTCAAAACTGATTAACCGATTTTTGCACAATAACTGAAATTGAAATCTTTATTTTTGAGGTATTTGGTTACCCCCTTAAACTTATTTTGTATACAGAATGCTTGGGACCTGGGGTTTTCCTGATAAGGGATCATTCTGCAATTTGGATCTCCATACCTTAAGTCTACATTAAATAAACCCAATAGGCTGCTTTTGCTTCCAATAAGGATTAATTATATCGTAGCTGGGATCAAGTACAAGGTACTGTTTTATTAGTACACAGAAAACAAAATTATTTTTAGAAATTTGAATTATTTGCTTATAATGAAGTCTATGGGAGATGGCCTTTCTATAATTCGGAGCATTTCGGATAATGGATCCCATACCTGTATTACTGTATTATGAGTAAAGAGAATTGTCCCTTCTAAGCCCTACACGAGAACATAAAGTAACTTGAGATATGGAAGATTTTTCTTTTAAGGTTATATCTAAGACCTTTGGTCCTCATACATCATATAAAATCAAATTAAAATCATAACAAACACAATCTATAATGTATTATCCTATTTCTTCACTCCATGTCCTGTTATCTGACTGTACCTCTCAATTCAGCTTCAGGTTAGCTCAACCATCCTGCATGACTAACTGGCAGAGAAATATCTGGCATGTGTCTCTTGTTAATTAAACCATGCTGAGCTTTTGTAATGTAATCTCTGCTCTGTTGGCTTTTAAGAGGAGCAGAGAAGGGAATTTAAGACTTTTCTTCATTTTAAAGGCTATCCTTTCATGCAAAATCACACATTACTGCTGTGCCGGCAGAGAATTACTCAGGATCTGTGGTAAAGGGAGCAGAGGCTAAAATGATAAATAAAGAAACTATTTAAAGAGACAAGAACATCACAAAATAAAAAACACCGAGTACAATGGGTTCTTTCTATTCAATCAAATATAAAGAGGTAGACAATATTGGGTATAAGAAAGGATAAGAAAAGCTCTAGTAGTATAAATATTTGTGTGTGCATGCAGTGATCAATAATGTCCTTTCATATTATAATGGAAAAAAACCTTAATATATTGTCCTTACTCTTTTTTTATTTTGCCCCCAGAACAGAAATTTACTCTAGTGCTAGTACAGTTATGGGATCTGTTATGCAGAATGCTCGGGACCTGGGGTATTCCAGATAACAGATCTTTTCATAATTTGGATCTTCATACCAGGGGCAGATTTATCAAGGGTCGAAGTGAATTCGAGGGAATTTCGAAGTAAAAAAATTCAAAATTCAAAGTAAATTTTTGGATACATCAACCATCGAATAGGATACTACAACTTTCGAATTTACTGCAACTTCAATTCGAAGTAAAAATCGTTTGACTATTCGAACATTCGATAATCGAAGTACTGTCTCTTTTAAAAAACTTTGACTTCAATACTTCGCCAACTTAAACCTGCCGAATTGCTGTTTAGCCTATGGGGGACCTCCTGTGTGTTTTGCTACGTTTTTTTAAGTTAAAGGATTTTTTGGGAAAATCGGACGATCGTACGATAAAATAGTTAGAATAGTTCAATTCGAAGTATGATCGTACCATCGTACGATGTATAAAATCCTCCGACTTCGACCCTTGATAAATCTGCCCCTATTATGGTCTACTAGAAAATCATGTAAACATTAAATAAACCCAATAGACTGGTTTTGCTTCCAATAAGGATTAATTATATCTTAGTTTGGATCAAGTACAAGGTACTGTTTTATTATTACAGAGAAAAAGGAAATCATTTTAAAAATCTGGATTATTTCATTTTAATGGAGTCTATGAGAGCCATCCTGTAATTCAGAACTTTCTGGATAATGGGTTTCCGGATAATGGATCCCATATCTGTACTGGAATCACAGCAGTAAATTGGATTATATAGATAAAATGGAGTCTATAGGGGACTTTCCATAATTCAGAGCTTTCTGGATTACGGGTTTCCGGATAACGGATCCTATACCTGTAGTTTATTATGATTATCCAGTTGCAGCTAAAGAACAAAAGAAGAAATATTTCAAGACAGTGGATGTATAAGCTGCATCTCAGCAACTTACATTTACCACTGTCCCCTTGACATCTCTTGTCTCAGCACCCATGATTGATAGTTATTCATGAATACATATAAGCACCCTGCGTGCAGCATAGATTTAATGATTACTGCCTCATAAATGCCATTTTTAAAACAAATTTGTAGAGACACGTTATTAGATGGTTAATGAGTATCATTTTAATAAAAAGGTTTTATTTAAAAAAACAAAAAAAAGCTATGTACAGGTATGGGATCCTCTATCCAGAAACCTGTTATCCAGAAAACTCTGAATTACAGGAAGGCCATCTCCCTTAGACTCAATTTTAATCAAATAATTCACATTTTAAAAATTGTTTCCTTTTTCTCTGTAATAATAAATCAGTACCTCGGTCTTTATTAAAACTAAGATATAATTAATGCATATTGGGGGCAAAACAATTTCATTGGGTTTAATTAATCTTTAAATTACTTATTAGCAGATTTAAGCTCTAGTGTTCCAAATCAAGGAAATACCTCTTATCAGGAAAACTGGTCCTGAACATTCTGGATAACAGGACCCAAACCTATGTTTGTATAATTTGTAATATTGGTTTTCCACCAGACTTTATAATACAGTTTGGTTAATATAAAGGGTTTTTTTTTTGAAACTCTAATAAATTAGATTGTATTCAAAATTCGAATGGTATATTATTTCTGAAAAAATTAGATCGAAAAGTCCCGACGTGAAAATTCTAATTGAATTCAAACTCCGAAAAAAATATATCGCATGGCAAATTTTTTGGATGCACGACATTTGTTTTCTTCCATTGAAGACTATGGGCGTCATTTTCGTAGTGAAACTTGGTGAAAAATGTTGCTCATCACTACTATTAACATCTTCAAATAGTTCAAGGTTTAGGTGGCGAATATTCGATTTCAAATTTTTGAATTTTTACATTCGTATTCGAATTTGATCTGGTGAATTTAGAACTTTTTTTTTTAGCATAATTCCCAGCTCCAAATTTCGAATTTGAACTTTAGTAAATCTGTGTCGTGCCCAGGTTTAGCCCTATGCACCATAGTCTTAAGGATAACCCTGTCCATCAATTGAGAGGAATATTTGTCCATCAATTGAGAGGAATATTTGGCCTACCCGTCCCGCTGGGCAAAAGCCCCTAACTTGTTACTTACCCTTCTGCGCAGGTCCAGTCTACGGAGTTCACCGACGCCATCTACTTCCACGCAATCTTCTTCCTGCTTTGACCGGCGCATGCACAGTAGGAGCATTTCGCCGGTACGATCTACTGCGCATGCGCAAAAAGTACTTCGTGACTTTTGGCGCATGCGCAGTAGATCCGTACCGGCGAAATGCTCCTACTGTGCATGCGCCAAAACGCAGTTCAAAGCAGGAAGAAGATCGCGTGAAAGAAGATGTCGTCTGCGAACTCCCTGGACTGGACCTGTGCAGAAGGGTAAGTAACAAGTTAGGGGCATTTGCCCAGCGGGACGGGTAGGCCAGGGGGGAGGAGGGAGGGTGGGCAACACATGGGAGGGGGGGAGGGTTTTTGCGCCAACTAGATTTTCTTCCCCTTTAACCGATCTCTGGGACCTGCACATCTGCTACATTACTGCTGATCTGGGATCATTTACACTTTCACTGTGCTCATATTAACTCCTCCTGCTATAATGAATTGTTGCTGCTGCTGCTGCAGGCGTTGCTGGGAAAAAATGTAAAGTATTAATTACTTTGAGATGCTACAAAAAGTCAGTAATAAGAATTCGGTTTTGACTGAGTAGAACATGAAGCTTTTTGTTTCATAACGAGTTTGCCATTTATATAAAAAAAAGCATTGAAGAGAAACTACCATTATAAAGATTTGACTGTTTTGTTATTTGTAATAATTTATTGATACTGTAATATTTTAAACATTTTAAAACATTTAAAAAAACAGGGCTCATTTACAGCTGCTGGGTGCAGATTTGCACCTATTAAAATGCCTCCTTTATCTGCCTGAAGCTAGTTTATACAAGCACTGTTTTCCAGTTTGGCAAATGAGCCCTGTTCCCAACTGGCCAAGAGGTAATAAAGCGCTCCTTTTGCATGTTGTGCCTAGAAGTGCTCACAATTGAGGGCATTTATGTGTACTCTCATGTCCCATGCCCTGCCATAGTCACATGCAAACTGTAAATACTTTATTTACTAGAGCAAAATATTGCACCTCATTGGAGCAGCAAGAGCAAATCATTTGGAATTCTGGAAAGCAATATGGCATTTTAGGAAAAACATTAAAATACATTTTACTGACTTTAGTCCTCTTTTAGTAAATTTTGGATAAAGTTTGAGTTATTGTGTTGATTCCCATTCTTCTCCCCAGCAACTTTGATCTATTTAGATATGCTATTGCTGGGTCTTCATCAGATTTCTTTGTAGGCAGAGAGCACAGTTTCCAGTGCAGCGGCAGGTGGATTCATGGCCTGTAGATAAATGCAGCACTTTTGCAGGCACATGAGAAAGCTGATCAGAGCGTAGGGGCTGTGTGAAGGAGAGCAAGAATTAACACTAAAAATCTTTAAAAATAATAAATATATTAAATATATTAAAGGGCCTTGATAATCCTCACTAGAAAACTAAAAGCTGGAATCCGAGTCATTACTATATATAGAACCCCTCCTCCTTGTTGGCTTTTACACAACTAGTTTTCATTTTAAATGAACTGAGCTGTCTCTAATTATTATTAAAGGGGAACTCCGGCTTCCAACCAAAATTTGATCAAGAGGCCCACATAACACAGAAACCCCTAATATACCCATCACAGTTACTGGTTTCTTCAAAAAGTATGAATAAATGCCATTTTCTATGCTGAAATCCAGCTGTTTAACAGTTCTTCTCTTTCTGCATCATTTGAAATCCTGGCAGGGAAGGAGGGACTAAACACTGATGTTACAAATTGTAACAACTTCTTCACAGCTTACAGACAGCATGCAGGAACTACATAACCCACAATGCATTGCACCGAGATGTTCCATTCCTTATTAAAATCACATGTGCAGGGAATTGTGGGATTTGGAGGATGCATGAAGGACAGATGGCTGTTGATACAAAGTAACAGTAGTCAGCCAGATCAGCAAAGTAGTCAGAGAGATCAGCAGGAGAGCAGGGGGCTTGGCTTAGGGAACTGTCAGAAACTATTAAAAATCATGAAAAGTCTGCATATTTTTTAAATGATGTACAGTATATTGCAAAGTTGCTTGAAATTATGTTTACTTTTCAAAAAGCTCAAGTTATATTTTTGTGGAGTTCCCCTTTGAACACTCTGCTCCAAAAGTTATGTCATGCATGTCCCATTGGTGTTAACTAATTGATGTATCTACCAGATCTACATATCAAATTGCAGTGTATTAAAACATTAATAAGCAGAACTTTATATTCTTACTATGACACAATTTATTTTAACAAATAGAGATCCCACACTAATCCAAAGGGTCTTTCAGCAGCATTAGCATCCATACATTTATCTGAAATATCTGGCAGCAACAGGACTCGCTGTCACCTCAAATGGGTTTAGCAATATGGACACCTATAACATTTTCAAAGATGACTTTAAGCAGCACAAATAGGTTCAAGATGACTTTAGGCAGAAACAGAGGCCATGATAACTTCTGATATCTTCTAGCCCCTATAGAGTGATATAGCTACTGAGGCTGATAAAATATTGACTCACTGGATCAGCTCCTGTATCAACACCCTACTACTATACTTATTTTTTGTTTTCAAAAAGCACATATGGCACCTACCTAGGCCTATGAGAACTCCACAGGATATATTTATCAAAGTGTAGGGATGGGCGAATTTGACCCGTTTCATTTCGCCAAAAATTGGCCGTCAGCGAAATGTCGCAGACGCCCATTAAAGTCTATGGGCATCAAAAAAGTCAATCAAAGTCTATGGGCGTCATTTTTGCGGTGAAACAAGGTGAAAAAATTCGCTGATGTCCCTGCAGGCGGTAATGCTGACGAATTGTCACCAGCATTTGCCACTTCGCCCATTAGTAAATCTACCCCCAAGTCTTTGAAAAGTAGATGAAATTCTGTGAAAATGTTTTTATCTGGAAAGCTAACCCAATGAAACAGTATTTATATTAAATCCAAGTTGCTGGGCTGCAATGATTACAAACTGCTTGAATTTAAATGAAATGTAACCAGTGCAGCACTTCTAGTTGTACATTCTAGAAACACCCCAGTGTCGGACTGAGATGCCAGGGACCCACCAGAAAGCCTTAGAACTTGGGTCCAAAAGAAAACTTAAAACCGTGAGTCCAGCAGAAAACCGAAGTCCAGGAGCCCGCCAGAAAATCTTCGACAGTGGACCTTTCCAAACTATTATTCCTCCTCTACCCACTCAATCTTTTTATTCTCCTAGTCTTTTCTATATAATTACAATATTCGCCCATTATTAAGCATTTTTTCTATTTTTCCCCATAAAGAAATAGGGAATGACCATGAAATAGGCCAAATGTTTAGAGACAAGAGGGCCCACTAACACCTGGACACACCGGGAGTTTTCCTGGTATCCAGGTGGACCAGTCCGACACTGGGGGGGCTCCAACACCCCCAATGTTTCAGATAATCTGGTAACATTATCACAAGGAAAACCTTTTGGGGAATACCCAGTGTAAATATCCAGTCTTTTAAACAGAAGCTTTCCAAGTTATTGGAGAGCAAGGAAGAAAGGTAATTGCCTTCTGAAGGCTTCATGGTCTATATTATCTGGTGAATTCTGATCCAACAAATGATTTTGCACATGTATTTAACTAAAATGTTAGAATCACAATGTTCAAGGGAATGCTCTGGTCTTGCTCTGTATTTTCAAGGGCTGGAATAAAAGTAGAGAGAATCTCTGGAAATTTTTTCACCAGGCATGTATTCGCTGCGAACTTCTGCATTTCGTCATCTGCAATTTTTTCCTCTAAACTGTGGCAAAAATCTCTAAGTAACAAAAAAGTCACCAAGACAAAAAGTTGTCATAAGAAAAAACACCCACTGACTTTAATGGATTTGGACAAAAAAAAAGTCGCTGAGACAAAAAATTTGCCATAAGAAAAACACCCATTGACTTTAATGCATTTGGAGTGAGAAAAAAATGGTTGTATGCGTGAAAAATTTGTCGAGCGTAATATAGGTTGATGCACATTGATTTCAATGCGTTTCAAAAAAAATTTCGCAAAAAACACGGGACAGATTCAGTCATCATCAGGGGTTTTTTACAGTGAGAGCTGTGAATATGTGGAATTCTCTCCCTGAATCAGTTGTACTGGTTAATACATTAAATTTAAGAAGGGGTTGGATGGTTTTTTAGCAAGTGAGGGAATACAGGTTTATGGGAGATAGCTCATAGTACAAGTTGATCCAGGGACTAGTCCAATTGCCATTGAATTTTTTATCCCCTCTGAGACAAATTGGAGAGGCCTCAAATGCGTTTTTTTGCCTTCCTCTGGGCCAATTAGCAGTTAGGCAGGATAAATATAGACTAAAAAGGTGGAACTTGATGGATGTGTGTCTTTTTTTTTACCTAACTTACTATGTTACTATCACTACTGGATATCCTTAAAGTCTGGAGCCTCCATTAAATGTGGGGTGAAGCAATGCACTACATACCATGTTTATTCTGCTGATAGTGGCTCTGCTTTCAGCATTGTTTTGCACATATAAACATTGGAATCAGTGGGCGTTTATTTCACAAGTTTTACTGCACAAAATACACTGAAGTCAATGGGTGTGTTTTTGCTGAAACTTTTTTTTTTGGCCAATGGCCATTTACCTTTTTTCACAGTGAAATTTTCCTGCAGTTACACTAAAATATTCTCCAATGGTAAAACGTGGAATTTCACTGCAAATGCATTCCTTTGCTCATCACTACCCTCAATGCATGTTTTTACAAAAACACCTGTGCAATTCTCCATATGTAAATGGAAATGCAGAACTTATGAGTCCACTGCCCACTTTGAGAACATTGAAACTTGTATGGCTGCTTCTAAAATCATATATATATATGTACTGTATATATTTTTAACGAGCTACTAGAAGCCATTGGTGCTATACCTTACACAAGCTATATTGCAGAAAGTATGACATGCTGACATACTATGTTGGCTCAGCAATTAACCATGCTATATTGTATATTGGGTCTTCAGTTTAAATCCAACCTGAGCACTGACCATGTCTAAAATGTGACCTTGTCTAAAATGTTTTTCTTCCACGCTCAATAAACATACTGGCATGAAAAATTGGGTTCTGCTTAACTCAGCCTAGTGTAGGGTTAGTGAACTTTGATCAGTGGTTGTCTAGCTTTATTGCTTCAAGCCCCCTTTGTTTTGGAGATTGAACTTTTGGTCAGTGCCCTTCCTTATCTCATAACAAGGCTATAGATATTAATATTGCTTTCTTGGAAAGCAAAAAGCGTTCACTCCACATCTCACTGTAGCTGGAATTTAGATTTGGCTTCCAGTTGAATCTGAGAGAGCATACAAGCATTCTTCCCTAATCACACCCTAAGTGTCCTTTAGGTTGAGACACCCTTGCCTCTGCTGCAGGTTACCCTGGGGGAAGGCAGCCAACACTGCCTAAAGGTGGTCATACACAATAAAATCCACTTGTTTGGTGAGGTTGCCAAATGAGTGGATCTTTTCTCGATATGCCCACCAACGGCAGGATGATATCAGTTTAATACAAAGGTTCAGCCCTAGGGCTGAATGATCGGATTACAATAAAGAGAATGGGCGCCAACAGGATGAGAACCACATCAACTAACCAATGTGGTCCTTGATCGCCAGAACAATCAAATCTCCCCAATCAATTTCTTGGCCTGATAAACATTGGGGAGACCTGCTGGAAGCCACTATACACTGGCAGATAAGCTGCTTAATCGGTCTAAAGGACCGATATCGGCAGCTTTAATCTGCCATTGTATGGCCACCTTTAGAGTATAAACTCCTCTTGACAAGACCCAGATTGCAGGGTCTGCAGCACTAAAATCTTCCCACTGGCCACAAATAATTTGTCTATACATCGCATCGAGCAGGCATGTACGTGAGAGCAGGGGAGGGCACATGGGGTACATGAAGACTGAGTTGCCATGTGCACTAGGGATGTAGCGAACTGTTCTGCGAGAACTTGTTCGCGCGAACATCGGCTGTTCGCGTCCGCCGCAAGTTCGCGAACGTCGCGCGACGTTCGCCAATAGGCGTTCGCGTCAAAATCGTTCGACCATTCGATCGCTAAAATCGAACGATTAAAATCCTACGATCGTTCGAATCGAACGATTTTCGGATGTTCGAAGTTCGCGAACAGTTCGCGAACTGTTCGCATTTTTTGCCGGTGTTCGCGAACGGCGTTCGCGAACACATACTCGGCGGTTCGCTACATCCCTAATGTGCACAGGGCCAATTTGAAGATTTTTGAAGGGGGCCCGGAAAGCTCTACTTATTCCACTGGCTCCACTGGGGCAGTAATGAATGTGAATGGTAAAACAGTGTGTTAAGATGTCTGTTCTATATAGTTCAAGCATAATAAATATTCAATAAAAATAAATAAAAAGGGTAAATCAAACTTGCTTACTAGCCTCTCAGCTGTTATTGAATTCCACTTTACCCAAGCTGAGAGGATGGTGTAAATGACTGTAATTAACACATTCATTTCTCGGTGGAAGCAAGGCTGAGTTTTCAGTTCATTGACAGTCAGCAAGCATGTATTTTGTGCTTTGTACTTAATTCCCTGCAAAGTGTCAGCATTACAAATGTAGGTGTTTTAATGGTTGCAAATGTTCAAATGAAAAGCATTATTAATGTTTTAATGGCATGAGGATTAAAATATGTAACAAGCACTATAACTTGTGGTATCTGCCAAAGCATTTACATGCATTCCACAATTTTCTTTAGCTTTCTAAGGTAAAAAAAGACATTGTTTGTTATTAGTTTCAATTTGTACAGACAAATACAAGAGGTTCTCTGCACTCAACCTATTATTAATACATTAGCGGCATTGAGACATTTTGTGCCTCTAGCTATTAAAAAATGCCTCCTATTTAATCAGAACAGGCATTGTTTGCCATATATTGCAATTATTCGAGCTGGCCAACTACATCAAAGTCAGTTTTTGGGGGTGAGCACAACTTTCCCTTTTTTGCTATAGTATGGACTTGTATATCAACTGTGCAACAAGAATTTTGTCTGAAAATATAGAACTTGGGGGCAAATTTACTAATCGGCGAAAATTTGCCAGCGACAGCTTTGCAGCCAGGTGAAAACTTGAGCAGACAAAGCTAATTTACTAAAATGCAAAGTTTCTTCCTGGGCGTCAGACGCTAGAACAATTTCACTAGCGTTACTTCGGCAATGCGAGCAAATCAAAGTGAAGAATCGCTAGCGGTCAATTCTGCTCAGGCTAATTTGCATACGGCAGAAAATTTAAAGTTGAATGGACCTCATTATGTTACATACTGCATCTAATACATTACATTTACACTGATAACTACACATGCCAAGGGAACCCTAATAAAGTCAATTAAGTTGTTATAATGCCCTATACAAAAGTCCAGTGTAAAATAAGGTTCCCATATGTTACAAAATGTATGGGGGAAACCGGTTACCCCCAAAAAAAAATTTTAAGCACTTTTGCAGCCTATAACCCTGAAAAAAGGAAAAGACGCCAGTGTTTTTTGGACTTAGTCGTTTTTCCACTCAAAATATATGATGTAAGTAACTGAAGATTAAAGTGCACTCCATTGCTCTTCGCCTGGTCTGAGCTGGCGAAGGCAAGTCTGGCGAAAGATGTAACGTTCAGTAAAATCTGCATTTTAGTGAATTTGCGGAGTAATGTCCATTCGCCAGAGCAAAAATTCCCCTGGCGTTAGAGTGCAAATCACCACTAGCGTCTATCTCCTTCACTAGCGAAGTGACGCCTGCACCCGTTAGTAAATCGGTGAAGTCCCTAAAAGCGGTAATGCTGGCGAATCGTCAACAGCGTTAGCCACTTCGCCCTTTAGTAAATCTGCCCCTTGGTTTGATGAAGCCATTAGGCATTTGTTAATTGTCCAATGTTTGATCTTAGTGTTTGACTTAGCTTAAAACAAGGCTAGACATAACATTAAATATAGAATATGCAGAACAGAAAATTAACATTCATTCCAATTCTAACCCCCATTGATTATAAGTCCATGCCCTACGATCCATAGCTTTTGGCTCCCTAGGGAAAAGCAACCCAGCAATCTGGGAAACTGCTCTAATGCTTATTTTACACAAAGAAAATTGCTCTGTGTATAATTCACATAATTTTAACAACTAACCATATCCAGATAACTTTTTTTTTTAGAAGCTAGGCTTATAGCTCTAATTTTATGAACTTTACTGAGAGAAAGTTTAGTATAAATTATATTGTTCTAAAGAGTCACGGTCATTTTTAATTTTGTAAGGTACCTATCTGTGACTTACTATTGCCAATAAACCTTTGTGACTCCACACATCCCACCTTCCAGATTATATACAGTTCCCAACTTGCACCATGGGGCTCAGTTATATATACCGGTATGAATGAAACTGCAATGTTCTCAATGGATGTGCACATTGATGCTATTCAAAGGTCTTCCAGTACATACATTTTGATTTGCTGCTTGTGGCAAATGCCAACTTCCTCCTTTGGCCTGTTTTTAGGAATAAAATGCATTCATTGATGCAAGGGAACCTTGGAATTTACATCAGCCTGATCCTTGTGCTAATTCTAGGTTTCCTTTAGCGGGTTGATTCAATAGCCACAACAGACTTGTGCCAAGTAAATTGGACTCCAGTGCTTTTATTGACACCTCTCACTGGATCTGATTTCTTTCAAACAAAAATGCTGTTCATCTCCTCTACCTATCTGTATTTATTTGTATTGTTTCACCTTCTAATGTTACAGTACAGTGCTTTCTGGATATTTAACACTCCTTCTGATAAATGGCTAAGGTTGTTAGTAGTAATGGGCGAATTTGTCCCGTTTCACCGAAAAATTTGTGAGAAATTCATGAAAGGCATTGAAGTCAATGGGTGTCAAAATTATTTTCAATTTCGTCGCCCGTGACAATTGTTATACGAGATCGCCTATTTTGGCCATTAAAGTCAATGGGTGTCAGAAAAATTTTCACATACGACAATGTTTATTGGTGAAAACGTGGAAATTGGTGAAACGTGGAAATTTGCCGTGAATTTATTCACCCATAACTAGTTAGTAGTGATGTGTGAACAAATTCGGCAGGTGCAACTTTGCGGCGAATTCCTGCGTTTCCCTGCTGGCAGATAAATTTGCGAAACTCCTGAGAAAATTTGCCGGTGTCCAAAAAAATTTGGATGTGTGTCGGAAAAGTCGTTTGCGTCAAGACCGCTGCGCGTCAACACTATTCGGACGCTCATTGACTTTAACAAGGTCATCAAAATTGCCATGAATTGACGCGGGCACCACAATTCGAATTTCGAAAAAATGTCACAGTTTCGGAAATGGAAATTCGCAAATTTTTCGACAAAGCAAAATTCAATAAGTAATCTCTTCAAATATAAAAACAACATGGGGAATAGAATAAGGGCAACCTAAATGAAGGGTAATTTATGGTGCATGTGAATAACAGGAACAATAAAGTATTTATCATTGCTACAGTAGATGTTAATATTTGGAAAACGACTCCTTGCTATTTTATAGCTTGTGTCTTTGCCATTAATGTCAGATATGCTCCTCAATCCTGTTACAAAGGATAAAAACCTATATTATACTAAGGATGCAGTCTTTGTAGAGATACAGAGTTGTTCTGTTACAAAGGAAGGTGAAGGCCAGAGTCAATCAATTCCTTTATTGCCTATTAAGATATTTGTCCATTTGTGGCCAAAACATTCAGGAAACACGTAATTGCATAGATTAAACATGCAATTATTTAGAATGCAGAATATTTCAGACATGGCAGGGCTTTGATTTGCAATTGTTTGTTGCACATTCCTACTGGATCAGTATAATAGTCCTTTAATAAAACTTATATTCATGCCACAAGTCCTGAGTGTTTCACAATGGAAAATTGGACATTCAGTAGATCCTTTAAGATATAAAGGAAAGTTATGTAGCATTCTGCAAATCCATATTGGTATAAATAAATGAAAGAGATTAAGCCTCCAAAAGCGTTTTCTCTTAGTAATGAATTCACATAACTCTCTCAGTTTAAGAATTGCTTAGAAATTGCACTGAGATTTCATAGCAATTTGTCTTTTCAGCTTAGAATACACAAGGGTTCACTTACTAAGGAGCAGTTAGCATATTTATGTTGTTTCTCTGTTTGGCTGCTATACCTTTTTCCTGAGATGCTTCACAAGCAGGGACACCCTCTTCTTAAACATTTTGAATGTATGATAATTGTAGGGAAATATATTTTTCTTTTGTGGGGTTTGTCTCAAACTACAGGTATGTTATCTGTTATCCGGAAACCCATTATCTAGAAATCTCTGAATTACAGGAAGTAGACTCCATTTTCATTAAACGATTTAAATACTTTTTGCTGTATGATCAAAAATGATTCCCAACAGAATACTTCTGGGGAATTGTAATAAAAGGTAAAAAGGTTGGCTACGTCTAGGTCCCATTGCTGCCACTAAGATGTTTGCTTGAGCAATTGGTTTCTAGGTGGCTAGAGCTGTAGCAGACTTGCACCTTTTATTACTTAACCTTAAAAAAACCATGCAGCCTATATCTCTCCATTTGATTAAAGTAAGGAGACAGGATACTTCAACATCTTCCCATGGCTCTGTCCTTTGTTCCCATAGTCCCTTGCATCTGATCACTCACTTGTTACTAAAAAGGATGTGATTGCTAGGGATGTAGCGAACTGTTCGCCGGTGAACTAGTTCGCGCGAACTTCGACTGTTCGCGTCCGCCGCAAGTTCGCGAACGTCGCGCGACGTTCGCCAATAGGCGTTCGCGTCAAAATCGTTCGACCATTCGACCATTCGATCGCTAAAATCGAACGATTTTCGTTCGATTCGAACGAAAATCGTTAGATCGAACGATTAAAATCCTTCGATCGTTCGAATCGAACGATTTTCGGATGTTCGAAGTTCGCGAACAGTTCGCGAACTGTTCGCATTTTTTGCCGGTGTTCGCGAACGGCGTTCGCGAACACATACTCGGCGGTTCGCTACATCCCTAGTGATTGCTAATTTGGTGTTTTGAAACAAGTGAAAAAACAAAATGTCTAGTTTTTTAGCATCAATTAAGACAATTTGCAGAATATTTTGTGAAATTTTGAAATTACTTTTTTACGCATGTATTTGCAAAATGTTTTGCAGGTCTCAGAGATAAAAAATAATAGGAACTTCCAAACCTTTTGTTGGAAGCTGAAGGTCTACAACAGCTGGAAGTCAGCACAGATAGAGCATGAAAAATGGGGTCCTGTATAAACCTTTTTTTTTTCCTGGGCTCTACCACCGCCCCAAAATATATTTTACTTTTAATTTGCTTCAGCATTTAATGCATAAGAAAGTTCCCTTTCCCTTCCATAGTTGTGTGAGTTCTCCTCTCAGCCATGAAAATAATTTATTTACAGTATCCCATCTACTCCCCACAGCCTTCTGCTTTAGTAGCTGAACCACAGGATTAGGCTTCAGAACATCACAGTAAGTGCAAAACACATGCACACATGCCAAATAAAGTTGAATGGGCTGATCTAGTAGTGCATCGTACTCGGGGTGTTTATAAAAAGATTATCAGAAGCCCTCTATTTATCCACCTTCCTCAAAAGCCTGTCCCACTATAAAGTCATCTCGTGAGTCTTCACCTGTACCTTTGTTCGCAATGAGTTCAGGGATCATATCAAACTATACTGTATATACAGAATAGAAATGTCACAATATAAGGCTAATTAGCAATTAATACAGATATAATTATCTACACATCAGCTCAGAAACAGTGCAATTAGTATCAGAACTTAATAATCAGCCTTGTAGCATAAACTTATATTAGAGACAAACCTGATTTTCTGCTTGTAAATTTGCAACATCCCCTAAGTTTAACTTCTCAACAGCTAATCAGAGCCTACTGAGCATCTTTCCAAGATGGCGACCCCCTGGACCATTGCTGCTAATGAGATGATAAAACTTTAGGCTGATGCAATAAGTTAAGTATGTTAAATATGGCATTTTTAACTATTTTCATTTTTTAGAGTTTAGTTCTCCTTTAGTTCTCTTTTAATACTAATTGTAAGATAAATGAAGGCTTCAGTAGCCGTTGTCATCCTGCCATTGATACAAGTCATCAATGTACCTGCAAAAGCTGAAGAATGACTAATTTAAATACTGTACATTTAAATAGATATATACCTTCTCAAACTACCGCATAAAAGAACTGGCATGTAGCAGGTTGATATTTGACCCCATTTCAGATCTGAGAAGTTGAATATAATATGTATTTACTTGTAATGATGATCTCCAATTACGTCATGAAGAATTATATTTTCCTATTTGCCTGACCAAACAAATCTGAGCTTAGAAGTAGTGATGGGCGAATAAAATCACCAGGTGCGAATTCACAGCGAATTTCCGTGTTCGTGGAGGGCAAATAAATTTGCAAAACTGCAGCAAAAATTCACCTTGTCAAAAAAAAAAATTTGGATGCACGTCAGAATAGTCGCTCGCATAAAAATGGTTGCACGTCAAAACTATTTGGATGCCAATTGACTTCAATGCATTTTCACAAAATTGGCGAGCGTCAAATTGTCGCAGGCATTGAAATTGTTGCCGGCATCAAAATTGTTCCGGGGCGGCAAAATTGTCATGGGAGTAAAATTTCAAATTCTTCACTGTTTAGCAAATTTCACTGAAAATTTGTTAATTTTTCGGCAAAGCTAAATGGCACAAATTCACCCATTACTACTTAGAGGCTTTCAAACCATCTTTGTGTAGTACAGATGTGTAATGATTGTAGGATTGTCATTTTTAGAGACACAAATTTTAGGGACCCTGTAACAGGGAGGCCATGAGAATCTTTTACATTCTTGTGGATTTTGGGTATGTATTACTGAGGAAATTATGTATAATTATTGGACACAATCAGGTAAAGATTTACTAATTGTATTATCACAGATGATCTTTTTGTGCCTTTTTTAACCGATGGGGGTATCTCTTACTAATGTGTCTCAAATAAACGTTAAAGGATCCTGTTATGATTTTTAAGGTATAGTTTCTAATTTTAAATTACACTGTTAACACTGCAAATAATTCATTCACGAGTATATTTTTTTAGTTGTAATATTGGTGTGTAGGCAGCCATCTCAGTTCATTTCGCTGATCACGTGCTTTCAGAAAGAGCCAGAACTTCAGGATGGAACTACTTTCTGACAGGCTATTGTTTCTCCTACTCAATGTAACTGAAGGAGTCGCAATGGGACATGGATTATTACTATTGAGTGCTGTTCTTATATCTACCTGGGAGCAGTTATCTGGTTACCTTCCCATTGTTCTGCTGCTGGTCTGCTGGGGGGGGGGTTATATCACTCCAACTTGCAGTGCAGCAGTAAACAGTGACTACATTTTATCAGAGCTTTGATCACATGACTGGGGGGAACTTAGGAAACTGACAATATATCTAGTCCCATGTCAAATTTCTAAATTAAATATAAAACAATCTGTTTGCTCTTTTGAAAAATGGATTTCAGAGCAGATCACTTATAAGTGACGCATTTTGGAAAAAAAAACATGTTTTCCCATTACAGTATCCCTTTAAAGAAAATGTAGTGTAGAATACTGGGTCAAGAACTGTTACCTTACACCCATGCACCATAATTCATCTGTGATGGTTCATTGTCAAGCTGTCTGGATCTTTGCAAAAATGTAATTCCAGAATTGCTCTGATTACTCTAGTCCAGAGACTCCTACATTTTGGGCTGGCCTCCTTTGAGTAACTAAAGCAGTGAATGGGAGCACAGTTTTAATGTTTAATGTATAAAGCCTGGAGTGACTGGATGTCTAACATAATAGCCAGAACACTATTTCCTGCTTTGCAGCTCTCTTAGTTTCCACTGACTGGTTACCAGGCAGTAACCAATCAGTGACTTAAGGGGGGCACACGGGTCAAAACTGTTTTGCTTTTGAATCTGAGCTGAATGCTGAGGATCAATTACAAACTCACTGAACAGTTATGTCCCATGTGGCCCCCCTTCAAGTCGCTGACTAGCTCAGAGTTATAGAGCTGAAAAGCAGGAAGTAGTGTTCTGGCTATTATATTAGACATCCAGTCACTCCTGCCTTTATACATTACATTTTTAGCTAACTTACTATATTAGAAACATTTTTTATTTGCACAGACTATTTATTTATCTATTTTTTATTTTTACACTTAACTGTTCCTTTAAGGACTTTTGTAAGGGTTTGGCAGTCATGTGGGGAGGCAGGGCAGGATTAAAAGTCTGGGCCTGGAACAGAATTTTTTTTTCTCATTTGGGTGCCATTGCTAAGAGGAATTTTTTAACAAAATAACAATCCAAAGATCCTTGGTGTGAATTTGAATTTCCCATTTATAATAGTTCTTCTAGTTTCTCTCTTTAACTCTTAACCCCCCCTATTTCTTCATCCATTCTCTGCTTCTCCCTCTTATGATCTCCCCTACTCCCCCTTCATATACTTTCTCGCTCTCTTCATTTTTTCTTAAACTCTCATATGCATTCCCCTGCTTCCCCCACTTTACTTATGCACACCTTTCCTTCATTCTTTTTTATTTTATTCCTGTAAAAGTACCTATAATGACTGATGTCAATGTGTGCAACATTTGTGTTCATTTTAGTGCAGCCACACTTACACATGTCATTATAAATAACCCTTAGGGGCACATTTATCAAGGGTCAAATTTCAAATTGAAAAAACGTTCGAAGTTTTTTTAGGTTGAATAGGTCCGTTTTCGATCAAATCTAAGGAATAGTGCATTCAAATTAGACTTGAAGTTTTTCCCCAAAAAAAACGTTGATTTTTCAAAGTCCATCAATTGACTTCAAATAGGTTCTAGGAGGTCCCCCATAGGCTAAAACAGCAATTTGGCAGGTTTTAGATGGCGAATGTTCGAAGTAGAATTTTTAAAGAGACAGTACATGATACATTTTGAATTTTTTTCATTCAAAAATTCACCTCAACCTTTGATAAATCTGCTCTTTAGAGTATCAATACAAATATTTATTTGCTATGCGAACAAATTGCAAAAAAGTTTTCTGTTAGCAACCAATATTACATTGCCCCATAAATGCCTCAACAATTCACCTTTTTCAGACCCATTTTATTAATACTTTGCGCCATGTTTTTGGTGTAGTAACAGGACATTTATGCGCATGGTGATACTGCCAGAAGATACATTCATTTATGCAGAGAGATATATATTTAGCTATAATCCACTTTTATTCATCCTGCCCAGTGTAAAGAAGAAGATAATTAAATGAATACTCATCATTTCATGAGCTGCCCTTTTATTAGGATCTTCCATTACTTTCTTACGCACACTAAATTAGTTTTATGCGGCTTTCTTATTACATAAAATATCATGGTTTCATAAGATTCCATATATCTAAATTCTTGTAAGTTGTTTTTTTTTTCTTCTGCGCTGGGTTTCATATCCCAGTAATTCTACAATTAATGGATCTAAAGGCTGCAGAGCTGTAACACAGAAACATAGAATTTCACAGCAGAAAAGGACCAGCTACTCCATCTTATCTGCCCTTTGATTAGTTTTAGTTTTGCTTTAAATCTTTATAATTGTATCTATCCCACACATGCTTGAATTAGTTTAGTTAGTCCCCAGCACATCTGCAAGAATGCAGTTCTATTAGTTTAATGCCTTTTTTGCGAATATTGGGTTTCAAGGGAAACTGCAATTACAGTCTCCATCAAACCTCATTTGACATCACAACTATATGTTTCATAAAAAGGGGCTGATTCAGTTAGATGAGAAAGCCTCTCTCCAGTTCCAGATTTTCCTATAGATTTCAAATTAGTTTTTTTGTGACCAGTGCCCACAGGGATACCAGGAAAACTCCCGGTGGGCCCAGATGTCAGTGGGCCCTCTTGCTTCTAACAATTTGGCCTCTTTCATGGTCATTCACTATTTCTTGATGGGAAAAAAGGACAATAATGGAAGAATATAGTGAATAGATATAAAAGACTAGGAAAATAGAAAAGTTGAGTGAGCAGAGGAGGAATAGTTTGGAAAGTAGGCCCACAGTCTAATGTTTTCTGGTGGGCACCTGGCATCCCAGTCCGACACTGCCTGTAATAAACTATAAAATAATGTTTTCTCGTTGATTTCAATTTGGGCCATAGTATTTATTGTGTTGTGATGTATTGTCTGAATGTTTTAGATGAGAGTCACAAAGTAATAGCAGCAGTGTTTGGTTGTACCAAGCAAAAAGTGTTAGGCTGAGCAGGTGTATATCAGTTAGACTCTTTCCTAGTCTCTTGTATTGATTCCATCATGAGGGGTGCTTCACCTTTAAAGGAGAACTAAACCCCTGAATTGTGTTCCCTCTTGAGATACTGACTGCACATGCAGAGTCAGCACAGCGGAGCTCACGGGCGCCATCTTCCAGTTCTTCGGTATTGTTTGTGGCTTCTTCCTTCCCTTCGACAATTTCCGTTACTTTCAGCGCATGCAAAGTTGTAACGAACCGGAAGATTGCTCCAACTGTTCATAAAAAAAATTATATAGCCAACATGCTATTTAGCTATCGAAAGCACCTTCAGTAGAGTATTATAATCAGGCCCGGATTTGCGGCAAGGCCGCATAGGCCCGGGCCTAGGGCGGCAAAAAAATAGGGGCGGCATGCCGCCCAGCCGCATTATGGGGACGTGTGCGTCCCCATTCAATTACAGCAGCTGCGCCGGCATTTTTTCGCCGGCGCGCTTGGAAGGGGAGGTGAGGTGGGCGCTAGGACCGCGCGACCGCCTGGTCAGACCGCGCGGCCTAGGGGCGCCTGTCATTGAAATCCGGCGCTGATTATAGCTACAATCTGTTAATAACAAAAACTGAATCTATTCTATCTAAGACCTTTATCAAGTCTGGAAGATGTCTTCTTTAAAAATACCCTTTTGAAGGCTCCCGGTATGCACCTGGATTAGCACTTACTACATTTTCGTGAGTAGCACCTGGGTTATTGTTATACATAGTGGTGTGCGGAAAAACAATGAATATATATATATCTCTATATATATATATCTATCTATATATCTATATATATATATCTACAGGTTGGTCAAGGCTGTTTACTCTTTGCTGTACTGGAGCAGTGAGACCACAGGACTGTAGTATTAAGAGTAGAGATTACTGGCATGAGGGGTTTACTGGTTGCACTACAATATCACAGGAAAAGAATTTCAATGTGGTCAGTGATACACATGTGATTGTAAGAGGCATTAGTCATCAACGGGTCATTGGTTTATATGTAGTAAATGGTGTTATTGCACAAAAACAAACAGAGCATAAACAGTGAATATCCAGCATTTGTGTATGCATTGTTTTTATGTTTTGCAATATACCCATTATTGTATCCCCAATAACATGTAGATCACAAAGTAGTTCTATGGCCTTTTAAATACAGTACAACCCAGAATAAGTACTTGATATAGTTTGAGACCTTTTTATTAAAGTAGGGGGGGATACTGAATTATTTATTGCCCATATGGCATTGAGTCACAGGACACAAGTGACACCACTAGGAACTAATTATTATTAATGGCATCACTAAATGCTGTGTATAAGTATATCATTTACACTTTAGTGTGCTTAGTTAAAATGATGATTCACAACCATTCAAAACCACAAATAAAACCATTCATGAAAAAATGGTGGAACTCTTGACTTTATAGCATAATAATGATATGTATATAGTAATACTCTAGTCATCAAAAACACAATACACAACTTTTTACAACTTTGATATTATAATATATGTTGGGACAAATCAATTCATCTCAGAAAATAAAAATGTTTCTATCCAAAAGGATTTTTACCTTTGTTTTTTTACGAGCAGTATGCATTAGTTCTGCTCATAAAAAGTCAACGATATTTGATGAATCAGCCATTAACACTTCTTACAATCTGTAAACGATTTTGGGAAATCACTAGTAATAATGCCCTACCAGGGTTATCTGCATGCTGTGCACAGGATATGATTCCAATAATTGTAAAATGCATCAGCAAGTCAACCTACATGGTTTCCGCTCTACTCATTTGTCATTGGCCCACAATGCTTTTTAGAACTGCAGGACATTTTTTGCTGAAAAAGGGCTTTTACATACAAATATTTGGGTCCTGATGCTTTTGGGTGCTAGCCAGCTGCTTTAATTGCATAGCCCAAGGTATGATTAATTCACAGTTAAAGGAAAACTGTACCTCCCAAACAATGTAGGTCTCCTTAAAAAGATATTACATAAAACAGCTAATATGTAAAACCCTGCTTCATGTAAATAAACCATTCTCATAATAATATACTTTTTTAGTAGTATGTGCCATTGGGTAATCCTAAATAGAAAATTGCCATTTTAAAAAATAAGGGCCGTCCCCTGGGATCCTAGGATTCATGGTGCACACTAACAAACCAAACAAACCATCCATGTTAGGTCACATGAGCCAATTAACAGACAGAGTTGTGACTTTTACTCCCACAATTCTTCCTGTTACAGTTAGAGTTGTAGTATTTCTGGTCAGGTGATCTGGATCTGGTCCAAGGCAAGAGATGTAAAAGGGCAATATTTACTTAATTATATATATATATACCAGTATCTGTGCTTAAATATTCATTTTGGGGGCAAAGTTTTCTTTTAATATGAACCTGGACTACCTGGAGATCATTTTCTGCAAACATTTTATAATGGAAACCTATTACAGGTATGGGACCTGTTATCCAGAATGCCCAGGACCTGGGGTTTTCCAGGTTTTCTGTAATTCAGATCACCATACCCACTAAAATTTATTAAAACAGTGCTGTCATGGGCGTATCCGGCCAAGGCCCTCCTTGAGTGGCCCTCCATACTGTACCTACTTTGATTGCTTTATATAAATGTAATAAGAACTGAGTTCAACTGACCCCTGTATTTTCACATCTGAGATCCAGGCTGTAAAAAACCCTGCATTGTTCACACTTCTAATCCCATGTATTGTTCACACCTGTAAGGACCTTTATTGTTCACACCTAAAACCCTGGAATGATAACATCTCAGTCTGTCAGTGCCCACATTGTTCACATCTTCACACTGCAGACTGTATGAGCAGCAGTCATTGTGTCACTATACATTGTACAGTAGAATGGTCCTGATAATATTTCAGCTTTGAATATATGCCATCTATAAGTGAGCAGTATGCAAGGGTCCAATAGTACACACCAATTAATCAATAGTATGCAATGTGACTCACTTCAGACATTTATTATTGCTCAATCACCACAGCAAAATATATAAAAAAATGTGTGCATATCAACATACTTCATCACAACATACCACAAGGCAGTGTCCTCCTTTGATGAAGTGCCCAATGGTGTGAAACGCGTCAGGAGGGAGTGGCTGACATGAGGTATGCGGACAGAGGGAAGACACTGCCTTGTGGTATGTTCTCCCACCCTGCTCAGCCTGCTCTACTCTGCCTGTACGTGTTCTACTCTACCTGCGGGAGGTGAATCTGGTGGGGGTTTGTTAGCATTTAGAAATGCTTATTAGGGGGTCCCCAAGGTGATTAATAATAATATTGTACTCAGTTCAGTTCACTTCCAAGATTCTTGCAGTTTGCTGGCTGGTTCTCCTCCTTTCTCCATCTGTGACACCTTTAACTCGTTCTTTGCATTAACTAGTAAAAACTGCCTCTGTGCCATCCTGCTATGAGTTCTGAGGGTATTTATATATGAAATAGATTCTGTGCCATCCTGCTATGACTTTTGGGGGTATTTATAAATAAAATTGGCTTTGTGCCATCCTGCTATGAGTTCTGGAGTATTTATATGTGAAATTGCCTCTGTGCCATCCTGCTATGAGTTCTGGGGGCATTTATATGAGAAATTGCTTTTGTGCCATCCTGAATTGAGTTCTTGTGGTATTTATATATGAAATTGCCACTGTGCCATCCTGCTATGAGTTCTAGTGAAATTTATACATGAAATTGCCTCTTTGCCATCCTTCTATGAGTTCTGGTGATATTTATACATGAAATTGCCTCTGTGTCATCCTGCTATGAGTTCTGGGGGCATTTATATGTGAAATTGCCTCTGTGTCATCCTGCTATGAGTTCTGGGGGTATTTATATGTGAAATTGCCTCTGGGCCATCCTTCTATGAGTTCTGTGGTATTTAAACATGAAATTGCCTCTGTACCATTCTGCTATGAGTTCTGTCGTATTTATACATGAAATTACCACAGTGTTCATTTATATATTTATATTTTATATTTCCTAAAGGTTTATCGGAAAAATGGGTAATAGTTTAGTGGGTGCATGCTCTTAAAATTTGGAGCAATGTTTTCATTCTCTAAATTGGATGATCTGACTGTAGGTTCTCAGCAAAAACATTGTCAAATAAGGGGGGTTGGGGGTAGGGGCGTCATCAATCAGGAGTTCCCAGGGCAGCAGAAACTATAAATAAAGCCTTGATAGTAGTGGTAGAAAGGAGGAGACCAGAATTATAACCAGTGGCAGGTATAACAGAGGCCAGCAAGCTGAAGTAAGACAAATTGAAAGAAGTCCATATGTTAAGTACATTTTAAAATGTGGTGTGTGTGGTTGTTCCACTAGTGTTCCAATAATTTGTCTGTTCTAGATTTACTAGGACAAGCTTGCATTATAAAATGAAGCTGATAGATAACTTTGAATAAGACCTAAAGTACTGTCACACCTTCCAGTTTATTTTTATTTTTGTTCACGAGAGATATTAATAAATGAATAGCAATATTTTTATTTTGTATTCTGCCTTGTATTAAACAGCCTTTGTTTCTTTCTTTATAACAAACCCATCTGTCTCACCTCCCACAGTTCCTACAATGTTTTTACAAGAAACCAGCAGGGTGGATGATCTACCATAGAGTTATTGGTAGCGAGGGGCGAATCTGATCCATATTACTTTGCCAAAAACTCACGAAACAGCAAACAAATTTGCCTTGAACGCACTAAAGTGTATGGGTGTTTTATCGCTGTGAAACACGGTAAAATAATTAGCTCATCCTTAGTCACTGGTCCTGAATTAATATGGCAAAGTTAAAACCACCCGTAAGGTTGCTCATAGCCTCCACAGAAAAAAATATGTCAGCATTGAAATATACCTGTATTCAGCCAATAATACTGACAACAAAAGTCATTTATTATCTATTCCAACATTTTGCTTATGTATAAATTAATTTGTATCTCTGATTTCAAGCACAAGATATATAATTAAAGCTCCCATTTTTTTCCCAAAAGTTTAATCCAACAGGTTTTGCTGTATTCCACTTTCTGAGACAAGAAACCTACTAATGATATCCCTTCTGTAGGCCAACTTATACATCAAGCTTACATCAGACTGTCATCCGCTCTGAGGGAATCTTTACATCAAAGCAGACTCCAACATACTGTGTGCTCAAAGCGGCTGTATCCAGCTGAAGACGTAGCATTGTCTTGCACTGTATGTGACTGTTCCTTATAGATTAATAGGAACAAGGTTGAATTTTAGACGTTCACATTTTTTCATAAATAACAAACGATTCAATTGTGAATAAAATTGAATTTACTAGAGTTTTAAAAAATTCCCAATACTCTAAAATTAGACCTTTGTCTAATTAATGTCTCTCTGATGTCAACTGCTCTTGTATGGAGCTTGAACATAATGTCCTGGCAGCAGGAGACATACATTATGAGGTGATACAACTGCTGTATCAACATGTATACAATGTTTCAATCATTTTTAGTAGACTTGAGGTATAAATATTCAAATTATGGAAAGATCCATTTTCTGGAAAACCCAAGGTCCCAAACATTCAGGATTACAAGTCCCATACCTGTATTGACAAAGACATACTCAACTTGGAAATTACAGAAGAGTTTCTCAGTTGGCATTGCAACCACAGAGCAATTTTAAAAAGCATGTTCTTGTCCTGCTTTTCTTCAAAATACCAGCGCTTCTTTATTTTAAATAGTTCTAAACTTTTATAATTTGCCATAATTTTCCAAGTTGTCCAATGACTTTCATATATAAAACCTGTGTTCCCCTTCCATAATCTTCATAATTTCCTTTATTTTATTTAAATTTGCCATGCCCACTCCTACCTTGTCCATCATAAAAATAAAAACAGTGATCATACTACAACTTGACAGCAAACTGTCTGACCTATCTGAACCTAAATCCACTTGTAAATCTTTAAATGTACTTTTTCTTGGCTGCATAACCTCACTTTCTTCTGATTCAGTGCCTCCTATCTAATTTTTAGCACTCAGTTTTATACATCATATTCTGTAACTCTGTCCCTTGTCAGCTTCTATTGTTTCATACCTTTATTCTACAATAGATATATCACATTTAATGGCTCAGGGAACCATATTAATAAGGGTAACTGTCCTGATGTCTGCTTTAAAAGATCAGATTCCATGTAATGCTTACCTTTATTTTATCTCGTCCATGGTATTATTACACATTTCCATTTCATAAGGCATTAGAAGCTATAACTTATCTTGGATTCTCTTTGATAAGAACATGAAGCCAGATTTGTGCATATAAACTGAGACAAACCCAAAACCACATTTTTTTCTTGACCAATTTGCTATTTAATTGCAGGAATGGAAAGGCTAATCACAGGTTCCTATTCCTCTTCAGGTTTAGAATATTAGAGATAAAGCTTATAAAATGGGGTGTGATGTAGCAATTTATCTACAAGTACTTACTCAATTAGCTCGTATGAAAAAGGCCTTTTACATGCAAATGTATTGCTCTAATGAAGAACCCAATAGCGTGAAATGCGTCAGGAGGGAGTGGCTGACATGAAGTAGGCAGACGGGGGGGGGGGAGACACTGCATTGTATCATGATTTCTTTAAGCCACCTGCATGAACTGTGTTAGGGTTTTTGCCACTTTATACTGAATAGTCTTGTTTCCTATCCATGTTATGCCTGTAGTATATTCAATATAGATGAAGCACAGATAGGTACTTGTGCCCAAATGTACTCTTTGCAATTCCATGCAGTTGTCAGTCCTTCAGCGTTCCATAAAAAATATTGTAATGCAGGTGCATCCATTTTGAGAAATGAGATACAGTTGCACCAATTGCGTCTGCAATGACACTGCATTGTGGGTAAAAACTTGGTGTGCTCACTGGGTAAGTGAATGTAATTATTTGGCTTTTTTTATGCTTTTCTGTTTATATGGGTTTATAGGACTTGTAAATATTATAATTCATATTTTTACTCAGGGGATCCAAATTAAGTTGGGAAATCAGCTTCCCGACCCAATAATTGATTGAGAACCAGTTCAGCGCTGAAATCTGTATTTTCTGTTGTACAAAGAAGTTTCTCATTACTGATGGGGATCATGAAGACTCTGAATTGCAGGCAGTCCAGGGGCCATAGGTTAATTTCTAAAGTTTATTGGATGTTTGTTCCTGGTGTACAATTTGGTAGTCATTTGTCCTCTATTTTTAACAATTTTTTGACATTTACCCATAGCGACCACATATGTTTCGGTACCTTTTGACAAGTAATTATGTCAGAATGAAGTTGATTAAAACTGTACCCATGTACCATTCTTTACCACCGCAATACAAATCAATGGAATCTGACATTCTTTGTGATCCCTCAGTGCTGTGACTGCTCAGCAGAACAACACTGTATTATAACTCCATTGTCATTTTTTTTATTCTATGATTAAAGTCAACTGTGTGGCTCAGCACTTAGTTATTGTGTCCCAGCATTTGGCCTTTCTTTGCACCCACGAGGTTTTGAGAACTTGCGCATAATGATAACAATAACTCGCAGCTTTCACTTTGTGGCCCAAGAAGCGAATACGGCTCGCAAAAAGCCTTTTTTTTTGCTGAGCAGAAAACTCTTGACGGTTTAAACATTCATTATATGTTGAAATCAAAGGCAACAACTCAGTAAAGACGAAGCAAAGAGAAGTGTGCATCCCGATGCTTCCGCCATGCTTTACTCTAATATTTAGCAACTCCTAATATTAGTTTTAAAGAAATATTCTTTAACTGGTGCTAGGCTACCTCTGGCTTAGGTAATAGCGAAGATTATTATCAGATGTGAAAATAGCTGTTGCAGAACAGTGGATGAAGAATCTTCAGTTGGGCCCTAACTTTTGACATGATTCTAAGGGTACGTACCAACATAGGATTCTCTATGGATTCATGGTTTGGTCCTATGCTTTGACTATATTGCATTCCATGAGTTAACTGGTTCACTTCTTCTCTGTTGGGATTCACTCATTGAGACGTGATGCACTGCTCAGCAAAAGCACATAGAACTGCCTGTGGCCTCTTATAGTTAGGTATTGATCTGCAGATTTTTCTCTATTCTTGTAACCCTTACTAAACAATCAAATATTTGTTTTCATTGTCCACAGTGCACAGGACCTGTCAAAGGTAACTACTCATTGGCTATTATAGGCTTCTGGACAGAGGTACTCTTTCTGCGTATTGCAAATATCTAGTATCTTGATACTAGATTTCTAGTTTATGTTAGAAACATGGGACTAATAGGCTGTAAGGAGTTAATAAACTGAAATTACTCCTGCCTTGCATGAAGTGATTCAGAGAAAACCATACTCCAACCAGAACCTGACCTCCTCTGGCTTGTGTGGGTGGTTTTATCATCTCTTCCCTGGCTCTATTTTTAGTGCGCTTTTCTCCCCATAGATATTCTGGAATGGATCACGGCGTGTTTAAAGTATAGAATAATCAAGCTGTTATTTCATTTGAATCCCTATAATAGAATATTACTTCAAGTAGAATGTTAATCGCTTTTTTCCTATACATATTTAGTCAGTGATTATCAAAAGAGTTATTAAGAACTGCACTGCACCTGCACTGGCCGTTCCTCCAGCATTAATTAGCAAAACAGTGGGTTCCAAGTCCCCTACCTACAATGTGCATGTGATGCAGGTATTTACCCTGGGAGAGGTGTAAGTATAAGTCGATCTGTCATATCTATAGACTGAATATATCCTGCAAACATATTACTGGTAGGCCTGAGGAATATACAAGGCTAAAGCAGTATTCTCATGAATGTATTTATCTTCTGAGCTTTGTAACCACTATCTCTGCTCTTATATAGCCTTAATAACTATGTACTGCACTGTCATTTGTATAGAGCTTATACCACTGTCATTCACCCATACAGTTTATATAGACATTGGGGGGAAAAAGCTAACAACACATGGTCAGATTTGGTTACAGTTTGGGCAATTTTGTTCATACTGCTCACTGCTCTTCTGTCGGGTCAAAACAGATGGGTGTTGGTTTTTAATCACCTTGAAATTGAAACATTTCCCCAGGGCTCTCAAGAGGCTAAGGGGGCATGTTGGGATTGTTGCCAGGGGTGACCCAGAAAGGGCACTGTCTGTTAGTAGTTTTAATTGTCACTTGCAAATACACCATGTCAACTAGGGGTAGGTAGAAGAGACACCTGTCTAGGGTGCAATAATAGGGGGTGCTGGGTAGGTACCTGTTAAAGTGTCTTCTGCCTACCCCTAGTCCATGTTCCCTCTGCTCCTATGTCTCTCCTCTGTCCCTCCCTCTCCCCTTTGTCGTGCTCTCTCCCCTCCCCTTCTGTGGCTCTCCAGTCTCCCTTCCACTCTGTCACTCTCCCCTCACCTACTGCACACCAGGACACACAAGGGTGGGGGCTTGGGGGGAAAGGTTGCCTAGGTCCGGTCCTGTGTCAACGGATATATGGTACATCAGCAAATTGGCATGGGAAGAGGAGGCTACTTTAAACTTCAGACAGCCAAACCCAACAATGTTTTGTTCACAGGTTTTTTTCTATTCTGATTTCAATATGCAAATAAAGTTTGGGATTCAGCTTTACATTTTTAGAGGAACATCTCATGTTCGGTGCATCCCAACTTTATAGAAGACAAGTCAACAAATGTGCCATTGAATTTTCCCCTTCACTCTCCCTACATACAACTGCACTTCTGTTGAAGCCTCTGTGGACAGGTCTCATGCCAGTTGCACCTGACTGGATAGCCTTACAGACTTCTTAACGCCCACAAAACCTCAATATAGAACACTAGTGCCTACCAAGATGTTAAATCCCCCCCATATTATTACAGCACATTCAATTTCAATATATGCATTTAAATGCATGTTATTTATTTGCTCACTAACATAAACTGACACCTTAGCGAGGATGCACAGATTGCCACATTCAAGCAGCTAATTACTCATAATTGCTGACATCGCTCGCCTGATATGTTAACATATTCAGAGCTTCACTCTCACAGATTCCATAACCACCATGGGGTTTTTGTTAACCCTTTCCATGCGGGACCTTTCTGTCTTGCTGCACCACATGCTGCCAGTGAACACGTAGCATGGCACTAATCAAAAGCAAACATGGAAACATTGCATGGCTTATACATTATGAAATGAACAGTAAACACTAAAAAGACAAATGATGACTTTGACCAGATTTATCATTTGGTAAAAAAAAAGCATGATTCTATATAGTATAGGCTCCATTGTAGCATGTTTGTTATCAATTCTGCTGCCATCTTTTATGAACAGTAGTATGTAATGCATTTTTATCAATTGTCCCAAAAGCCATACCCCAAAACAAAGGGGTCATCTGTTAAAGGGCCCGTTCACATAGCAGATCATCTGCTTTCCTCTGCCTGCATTTGTATGCAGGAGGAGGAAGGCGGACCTGCTGCCATGTGCTTTTACCTGTAGCTACACTGACATGGCGTAGGCCGGTGTGGCACCACACTGAGTGTATATACAGTAAGTACACAAAATGCTGTGTACAAAATGCAAGTGGAGAAAAGCAGGGGATCCACCATGTTTGCCTTTAGTATGTCACAGAATGTCCTATCTCTAACTTTTCATTTGGTCTGTATTATTTGTTTTTATCGTTTTGAATAATTTGCCTTCCTCCTCAGCCTCCGCAGCTTTCAAATAGGGGTCACTGACCCCAGCAGCCTAAAAATGTTATTGTTATTGCACCGTGCCTCATGGGTGAATATCTAAAGGTACAAGTCCTTGTACTCTAATAGTGACCTGGCACTTCCCTGATGAATACAGCACTGCCTGTATTTGTCAGGTGAGGAGGGGCATATAGGTGCCTCCTCTTCTGTCCCCTAATTGGCAAAAGGGTGCAAAGGGGTCCTGTATATGCAGTTGGAATAGTATAATAGAAGTGATCTGATCATAATCTAATCAGATTAATCCTCTTTTGGGTGGTTCTTGCATTTCATGTATAGTAACATGTATAACATGTTAGGCAGAAAATCCTAAATAATAGCAGACTGTGTTCTAAGAATAATAATGTGCTGCTGACAGTGCTGTGTAGAAATGCAGATCACATAAACTGAAGGCTGCTGAGGGCTGGTACACAATAAGGCCTCTATAAACGAATGCATACATGTGCTTAGTCACTCGCAAACTGACACATAAACCATCTCAAGGCTGATTTAGTGTAGTACTGCAGCAACATATAAATAGTAACACAGAAACAAACTAAACTCTTAGCTCTGTCTGGATTCATGTGGCTGAAGATGACATGAATGGATTTATACGATTTATTGCTGAGCAAATTGGAAAGGAAAAATTAAGGTCTAGCATCAAAAATGGATTCCTAAAGTAAAAAAGCTGAGGTTGGAATTACTATGAAAGGCCCTGTTATCAGTATATCCAGTAGGGAAGAATCATCGTATTCTGATAGAGTTGTGACTGGCAGTGATCTCACTATCCATTAACAGTGACTAGTTTGTAGACCATTTATAGAGCACCCTACACTGATTTCACAGGTCACCTCAGCAGATACTAAAGGGAACGTTTATTACTATAAACCATTTTGAAGGAACAGCTCTCTCAAAACAGTGTTTCATTCCTGGCCTTTTTATCAGAGCAGCTGGGTAGCATGATAAAATGCAAAAACTGACAGATAACAGCAAGGGGCCAAGGCTTGCCACCACCTCTAATTCCAATTTAGTAATAAATCAGCTACTGAGCAGAATCTTGGTCCCAGACTGACTTGTGGGCAGAGCTGGCCCTTAATCTCATCTTATTCTGACAGGGCAGACAAAATGAGATCTAACACATAAAAAAGAGCTGTAAAATAGTTTTGGATAGTGGCAAAGTTGCACATACTGTTAAGCTTTGACATGGAAACATAGTGGGACTTCTGCAATGAGTATAAGGATCATCAGGTGCATGTAACGTAGGAGCTTGACCTTCTTTTAACAAGTTCATCTCTTAGTGCTGTAGTTCTCATCAGCAGTTACATAGGTTGCACGCTGTCCTGATCCTGAACTATAAAACTGAAACTTTCTCTTATAGATGCTAATTTGTGCCACTTAAGGGATCCATATAGTTAAAGGAGAAATAAACCATTAATAAAAAAAACCCTACCCCCCTACCCTACATACACCCCCCCCAGCCTAGCTGCCCCCAGGGCAAAGGTCCCTAACTCTTAATTTAACCCCTCCGTGCAGATTTTGTCCAGCAGAGTTCACAGGCGCCATCTTCATCCGCTTTGATAATCTTCGGAAATGGACCAGTGCTTCTGCATTTTTTGTGAGTTTCGGTGCATGCCCAGTTGTCGCAAAACAGAAAATTGCTCCAACTGGGCATGCACCAATTCGGCGGTCTCATTCCAAAGATTACAGAACAGAAGAAGATGGCGTCTGTGAACTCCCATGGACAGAATCTGCACAGAGGGGTAAGTAGAAAGGGGCATTTGCCGGGGGAGGGGGGGCAGCGGGGGCAGCTAGGCTGGGGAGGAGGAGGAGGGAGAGGGTCTATGTAGGGTAGGGGGATAGGGTTTTTTTCATTAAGGGTTTGTTTCTCTTATAATCCGCTGGTTGCTTGAGAAATCCCTATCCCTATACTTTGGTCTTTAACATAGCATTTTTGATGGTATAATACTAAAAGGGTTTATGCACTGTAATCTAACCACAGCAGAGATATTTGATATAACCCAAGATAGTATACTAGAAACACTTTATTGTTTCCAAAAAATAGCAATGTTTCAGAGCCTCAGGCTTCTTTCTCAAGCTAAGAACTTATTGATTACAAAATACTAAAAGGGTAGCTACACCCACTAATATTATGTAATTAATACTTATAACCGTACAATAGAAAATACTCAGAGGCACAGTCACAAAAGCAAAGCACCCAAGTACTGCTTAAGACATAGACAAATATAAGAGGTCCTCTGCACTCAACCCATTATCAATATATTTAAAACAGATACATTTTGTGCATACTGCTACTAAAAAATGCCTTACCCTTTAAACAAAACGGGGATTGTTTGTCCATATATTGCAATATATTTAAGCTGGCCAACTACGTCAAAGTCATCCCATATCTGGCCTACACTCAAATTACATCTGATTCATTAAGGATTCTATTGCTTTATTATACATTTTACCTGCAACTTACCAGCTGCTTTCAAAGTAAAACTCCCAAACTTGGCTGCCCTTTTATTAGACACCAGTGGGATCACCTGACTATAGCTGGGAAGGTTAAGATATATGACCTAATCATAATACATTTAGACAAACAGGGTTAAATTTTATTTTCAAGCACTTAAAGCTAGATTTTACTGTGACATTATTTTATGTTAGAAAATATATCTCAAGAAAAAAAACCTGACAAATGCCACTTACATAAGTATTCAGTGCCTTTGTGGAATTATTTACACAGGTGAAAAATAATTGCCCTACCAAGGATGTCATTGTTTTACAATTGGCTTCTACCAGTGAATCATTAAAATAACTGCTACATCCTTTCTGGATAAAAAGAGAAGCAGTTAAAGGTTGTGATTCTGAAGGTCAGCTGTGGAAATGAAAACTAAAGAGCATTCCAAACAAGGCAGAGATAAAGTAGTACAAAGTCCCAGTTGGTTAAATTATTAGAAAATAGAAGCAACATCAAACTGCTCATAAAACCATGCATCAAACCTCTTGGGGACTTGAGGGAGAAGCCACAGATGGGCCAACAATCACTTTAAAGGAGTTGCAGAGATCAGTAGCTAAGACGGGAATGAAGGTTCACCATAAGGAGAGCTTAGCCAGGGTCGCTTTGGGCCGATGGTATACCAGGAAAAACCCGAGTGGGTCCGTCCGGCCCAGATCTGCTCCTTGCCTGAGACTACTAGCTCTCTAACCTGGACTCACACCCTAAAAGCAGCCTGCGA
This sequence comes from Xenopus laevis, assembly GCF_017654675.1. Taxonomy (NCBI): domain Eukaryota; kingdom Metazoa; phylum Chordata; class Amphibia; order Anura; family Pipidae; genus Xenopus; species Xenopus laevis. The sequence continues at coordinate 48,147,243 of NC_054376.1, read as the reverse complement.
AAGAAAAAGTACAAGGTGGGGGGGTTGTTGTGTCAGAGAGCCTGGCAGGTGTGTTGAGGGCTCTGAGATGGCAATCTAGGTGGGTCCTGGACCCCCAAGTCTGGTGCTGAGTTCAGCATTATTAGAGTAACCCAATTGTGATGTTGGAAAAAGTTTTGTAGCATCACATACAGCGAAGTATGGTGGAGGTAACATAACATTGTGGAACTACCTTTCATAATCTGTGGCATGACCTGGAATGTCTAATGCAATCCATTCCAAATTGTCCAACAGTAGTACCCAACATCACTTGTGGCTAAATGGAAAAAAAACTCACAAACAATGTTCCAGCATCTAGTGGAAAGTCTTCCCAGAAGAGTAGAATGTTTTATAGCAGCAAAGGAAGAACCAAACTATACCGATACCCTTGGTTTGTTGATGAGATGTTAGGTGTCTGGTTGCTTTTGACCATATATGTGTATTTGGACAGAGGAATGAATGCAGTCCACTGAAATAGAATTTCTCTGTAGTGAGAAGCCCAGTGAATGGGTTTTTTCTCCTGTGAAAGGTTAAGACAGGTTTCCAATGTTTGATAAATTTTCCCCTAAGTAGGACTGCTGAGTGTTACATTACAGATGTACAAAAAAAAAAAGGATCTATGTTATCATATAACAAGTGCCTCAGAAGCAATGCATCATTCATATCAATCTGGCAGAAGCGAAATGAAAAAGGAAAGAATAATTTGCTTATAAAACATGAGCCCATTAAATGTGCATTGATCAGTTCCTGGTTGTTTATAGTAAAGGGGATCGAGTCATTTTGAGGGTTGAACAGTGTAGATGATGGAGCTAAACATCACTGTTATCTCATAGGCATGCATTTGTTCTTACATTGGATTTCTTAGAATAAACATAACATTTTCATTGAGTGACCTTTCGTTATGAACAAGCACGACGCAATAATCAAGCCTTCTCCTTCATTAGTAACTGTTTCTCGCTGTGGATTCTTGATTCCAAGTGTTGAGGTCAAAGTTGGAAGACAGCAAATAAGAATTTGCTGCCACAGAACTTGTTTTTTTTATTTCAGACAGAGATTAAATAGTACTAGCTGCACAAGGCTTACATTTACTTAGCAGGCAGATAACACCTGCCATTGGGATATATACTATAAGTAATTAGGCTAAAGAAAGTAAAATACATTTGAACATAACACCTGCTTCTAAGGACTGTGAGTGGCCAGTTCCTTCCTTCTTTTTTAGGAAGGAAGGGATGGATGCATTATTGGCACATCTGTAGGAATAAAAGGGAGAACTAAAGCTTAAAGGGGTGTTTCACCTTTAAGTTAACTTTTAGTAAATTATAGAATGGCCAATTCTAAGCAACCTTTTAAATTGGTGTTCATTATTTACTTTCTATATTTTCTGAATTATTTGCCTTCTTCTTCTGATTCTTTTCAGCTTTCCAATGGGGGTCACTGACCCCATCTAAAAACAAGTGCTCTGTAAGGCATAAAATGAATTGTTATTGGTACTTTTTATTACTCATCTTTCTATTCAGCCCCTCTCTTATTCATACTCCAGTCTCTTATTCAAATCAGTGCGTGGTTGGTAGGGTAAATGGGACCCTACAAGATGGCTGAAATTGCAAACTGGACAGCTGCTAAATAAATAGCTAAATAATTTAAAAAAAACAAATAATAAGAAACCAATAGCAAATTGTCTCAGAATATCACTTTCTACATCATACTAAAAGCAAACTCAAAGGCAAACAACCTCTTTAACAAAGAAATAGACCAATAGTAGCTGAACAATATGTTTTGCTCTTCTTTAATACCCAAGGCAAGCACAGGCCTTTAAAGGAATAGTTCAGTGTGAAAATAAAAACTGGGTAAATAGATAGGCTGTGCAAAATAAAAAATGTTTCTAATATAGTTAGTTAGTCAAAAATGTAATGTATAAAGGCTGGAGTGAACAGATGTCTAATAAAACAGCCAGAATCCAACTTCCTGCTTTTCAGCTCTATAACTCCGAGTTAGTCAGCGACTTGAAGGGGGGCCACATGGTACATTTCTGTTCAGTGAGTTTGTAATTGACCCTCAGCATTCAGCTCAGATTCAAAAGCAACAGAAATGACCCATGTGTTCCCCCCTCAAGTCTCTGATTGGTTACTGCCTGGTAGCCAGGGTAACCAGTCAGTGTAAACCAAGAGAGCTGAAAAGCAGGAAGTAGTGCTCTGACTGACTTGTTATACATGAAATCACTCCAGCCTTTATACATTACATTTTTGGCTAACTAACTATATTAGAAACATTTTTTTATATTGCACAGCCATCTATTTACCCAGTTTTTAGTTTTACACTGAACAATTCCTTTAAGGGGACCCATCAACCCAAAAAAATATTTAAAATCCTATTTTATCACATTAGTCAAGCAACATGAACTTTAATTACACTATATAAATTATTTCAATATTGCTTCCTTCAGTCTGGGATTTCAAAATTATAGCAAGCAGGCAGCAGCTATTTTGTGCACACTGTTATTAAGGCAAGTCTTGTATCATCTCAGAATCTTGTTTGTGCACCATAATGGGGGACCTGATGTCCATCCCCATTGCCCTGGCTACACAATTAAACGGTGAAGAGAACAGGGGAACGTAAATTCTAGGAAGTGCTGAATGGAAAGTGAAAGTAATTGTCTGCCCGCCTCTATAGAGGAGGGACAGGCAATATTTGATTGACAGCTGAGATTTTTAAATTAGTTTACAATGGCTATGAATGCTTTAATAAAAAATAGAAATTGTATTTAATGTTTAATTTGAAAAGGACTTTTATTATACAGATTTTTGTGTCTGGGTGACAGGTCCACTTTAAGCTTCTGAATATGCCTCCAGTAGATTGACATTTTGTTTTCTTGTGATTAACAGCACACGCTCAGGGCTGCTGTCAAGTTCCTAAGTGTAGGGATCAGCTCACACTATAAATATATATTATAAAATTCATGATGCAAGGCTCATTAGTAATCTATTTGAATTAACATTACATGGCAGCAGACTGAGAATATGGTATGTCCCTGACACTATAAAATGACAAACAAGATCCAAAATGAAGAACTGCTGTGGACAAATAAGGCCTTGGTCATTACTATTATAGGGTTGTAGAGCCTCTGGACTGATGCGACAAGTTTGGTATCCCAAATACAGCATTTATAGCCATTTTTATTGACTTCCAATGTGTTGCTGAATCAGTGCTCTCATTAATGTTATTGGTTACTTAGAATGATATATTCACTGTGCAAAAAATGTTTTTTGTTTGGAGGGTCCCTTTGAGCTATGAAGATATTTGGAGTAAAAGCAATCAAGCAGTCAGTACAGCTGCATATGTGTGTGTATATGTCCATATCTATCTATCTATCTATCTATCTATCTATCTATCTATCTATCTATCATCTGTCTATCTATCTATCTATCTATCTATCTATCTATCTATCTATCTATCTATCTGTCTATCATTTATCTATCTAATTATCTATCTATCTATCTATCTATCTATCTATCTATCTATCTATCTATCATTTATCTATCTAATTATCTATCTATCATCTATCTATCTATCTATCTATCTATCTGTCTATCATTTATCTATCTATCTATCTATCTATCTATCTATCTATCTATCTATCTATCTATCTGTCTATCATTTATCTATCTAATTATCTATCTATCTATCTATCTATCTATCTATCTATCTATCTATCTATCTATCTATCTGTCTATTATCTATCTATCATCTATCTATCTATCTATCTATCTATCTATCTATCTATCTATCTATCTATCTATCTATCTATCTGTCTATCGTTTATCTATCTATCTATCTATCTATCTATCTATCTATTATCTATCTATCTATCTATCTATCTATCTAACTATCTATCTATCTGTCTATCATTTATCTATCTAATTATCTATCTATCTATCTATCTATCTATCTATCTATCTATCTATCTATCTATCTATCTATCTATCTGTCATCTTTCTATTGTCTATCAAAGAAATGATGCAAGGTTATAATATGTTACTTTACACATTAATTATTAATTTGCACATGACTCATCCTTACCTCCTGTATTGTGCAGTATTTCTATGTAATCATTATGTTTATTGAATATTCCCTTCTGTTGTCCATTGATGAAGAATATGTTATACTTTATAGATATGTGCCAAGGGTAATATCTTTCCTCTATTGGTAGCCATTGTGATTATTTAAAGCCTTAGTTAAATCTTTGTTTTTTATCTATTACTGAATCAGGTAACTGTTTTGTGTAAGATGACGAATTTCTTCTTTATGAAAAGAGCATCTATTGATATATGCACAATTAAGCAAACACTAAATGTACCAATATACAGTAGAAGCGATTGCACATTACATTAATTTCCTATATTATGGGACCTGTTATCCAGAATGCTCAGGACTTTTGCGGATAACAGATCTTTCTGCAATTTGGACCTGCATACCTTAAGTATAGTCGAATATCATGTATCTATAAATAAACCTAAAAAGCTGGTTTTGCTTCCAATAAGGATTAATTCAATCTTAGTTTGGATCAAGTACAAGATAGTATTTTATTATTACAGAGAAAAAGGAAATCATTTTTAAAAATCTGGATTATTTCATTTTAATGGAGTCTATGGGAGCCATCCTGTAATTCAGAGCTTTCTGGATAATGGGTTTCCGGATAATGGATCCCATATGTACTGGAATCACAGCAATAAATTATACCTGAAATGTGGGATTACGTATGATGGGTAGTAGTACTCCTCTGGGGAGTATCCCTATTAGGGGAGGCCCTTAGCAGGGCCAGTAAGGTATGAACAAGAGATGGTAGTTTTTATCTGGGTATGGAAGCTCCTGTAGGCTGCAGTGTAAAAGAGAGAAGGGAAGCTCAGTGAATAAGAGAGGAGAATGTCCAGGGAGTCTGAAGCAGGGAGCCTCAGGAAGGAAAACAGTAGAAGAGAGATTATATCATGTCAGTGTAACCCATGGAGAAGGAATCCTGCAAAATAGAAAAAGGCTGAGCTAGATGTAGTCCTGGTATAGATTGCTCTAAGAGTGAGAGGCAGGGGTTGTGTAGCTAACTGAGCAGTGGGTTTATTTCCCTACCACAGAAGCATCACGAGAGAACAGATCTTTTTGTTTTAAATGATTGTGCTGAAAGCTGAACACTTATGGGGACCGAGCTTGTCAGGCTGTGATCAACAGTTTCCAGCAATGAATGGCTTAATTGTTTGTGAACTGAGACTGTGAAGTGATCATATTCATTAAGGAAGAAAAGAAAAAATGTGCAGCAAGGGATTATGCCAGTTATATACATGCATACCATCTGAGCATCTGCAAGCAGAGGTAATAAAAATATATGTTTTATAGACAACTGAAGCTTATCATAACCTTTTGCTTGTTGATACCATTGTTCTGTAGAAATGGCGTACCTTAATTCAACTTTCACACATGCAGTTCTGCTCGCATTGTGCAGGATGATATTATAAATGTATAGACCAGCCTTTGCCTTTTGTTCTTGCGTGCTGAGGAGTTGCAGTTCTGCACAAAACAACGAGGCAACGTTATTATACATATTTGCTGAAATATATTCAACACCAAACAGGGATGGCTTTGTACTTTATTTCACCCATATTCTAATTACAGCAGCCATTTTACATCTATAAATATGTTTATCAGGAAAATGACTAGGCTTAAATAGCATTTGCCTATTAACATCCACTAACTGTTTGAAATGCAAAATCATATTTTAAATTATTCCGAGAGATGGTATCATTTACAGTAACGGTGCTACCAGAGTGCAGAATGTAGCAATGTGCATTGACAACCCCTTTTCAGGCCTAGATCTGTGCTCCAGTCATTTTCAGAAGCTAGCAACACCCCTGCATTTTATCCTCAGGTTTGCTTCCAGGACACTCACCATAATAAATAATTACATGCTTTTAAGCTGCAGACTTTACTTCTCGATTGGCTTTATAATCTATTAATTTCCCTCCAATTATAGAATTGTTGCAATTTACAACGGGACAAAGCTTTTTCCCACTTTAAATTAAATATGAAGCGTTTCTGGTAATACTTGGTAAATGCTGTCCAAGCTGAATTGGCCTCAGGCTTTAGGCTAACGCTCTTTCATTTGGGAGTTACCCTACATTGCATATTGAAGCTTTCAAACTTTCATTTCAGGCTTTGTCAGGGGTAGAGATGGATTCATAGTATCTGGATGTGGATGAAATGACACCATGGAAGGCATGCAGAATACATTTTTGTTAATATCTTAAAATACTGTTATATTCCCAAACTGCAAGCAGAAACAATTTCCTTTATTCTTTATTAAAAGTATTTAATCGGGTTATGTAAGCTAACAGTGGTTTTCTATCCTTAGTACAGTTTCAGAACCCAAAAGAAAGCTGGATATACAGTAAATGTGCCATACAGAAATCCTCTCATAGCAATTCTCAGGGAAGCAGGCATTCTCATTCCATTTCCCCACCAGATGGCTCCTGTCCCGGAATAATCAGGTACTATTACAAAGTGATAGATGGCATGCACTACAGGCAGCAGGAATAATGTCTCCCTGCACTGCTCCAGTGATCCTGTACAGAGAGCACTTACAGGCATGTTCCCGTCCCCCTGTGGCAAACAATACTCTCCTGTCAATGGAGCAATTTAAAAGGATCTAAAAATAACATGAACCAATCATTCTGCTAATTTGCTTTTGCTTTCTTTTGTTTACTGGTACTTAAAAAAAAACACTGACATATAATAAAAATAAGGTTGCTTTTTAAGTTGTAAAAGCATGGGAGAACTGGTAAATAGCATTCATCTCCTCTACTGTGCCATTTGTGGTACGTAGCTGTAATTTCACCAGTATGAGATGTCCAACCTGCAGCCAATGATAACTGAATAGTCCCCTGGTGGGCACAATTTGGACATCCTTTTATGTAATCCCCCCAAGATGGTGATTGACTTGCTGCAATATTTATTGCCCTAGGCACGGTGATTGACATTAATTAAGGAGCCGCATAGATAAGGGATCATTAAGAACAAGTATGGTCAAAATGGATGGAAATAGTGATGGGCGAATCTGACCCGTTTCACTGAAAATCTGCAAAACGGCAAGAAGTCTATGGATGATTTTTTTTCTACCCATTGGAGTCTACGGCGTCATTTTGGCAAAAATTTTGTTCATCAGTTGATGTAAATGTTGCATGTATTTATTCCATTCATTAAAAACACACTCCGTGCCCTTCCATATCGTTGCACCAAGTGCCATTAAGTCTGTCCTGCCTTTTCTACTGGATCATTCGCCTTTTAATGCTGTGGAACCCTGAAGATCCTAACACTCTGAATGTGATGGTAACTATAGGGTTCTCACAGCAGGTTGCATCAAGCAATCAGGCTTATGTCAACAGAATCAAGAGCAAAAAGGTTCTTTTAATGTAAGCGCCAGAAGTGATGCAAACCAGACTCCAATTTCGTACCACACTCCTTAAATTTTGGGGGGAGAATGTTGGGTAAGAAAGACTGAGTATTGTGTCTCAATTTGCATGTTGCATGGGCCCTATCATCTGCACTTGACAAAATTAACATTCTTTGATCCTTTAGGTCTTGGATTCTTTATTCAGAATTCTGTGGATATAAGATTTGTGTGACTCACTTTCAATGGCACTACCAGTATCAGGCAATAGTAATTATGTGCCTCAACAAATGTAGTGCATCCACTAGCTGGTTATAAGGAGAATTGTATAAGCAGATTGAGGGTATTCACTGGTTTAGACCCGCTGTGGAGTTCTTCAAGTGTAATGCCCCATTGCGCAAATGAATCTGATACTTAAAGGGAGACTGTTATATTTATAAAAATCCAAACCTCCAAAAATGTGCTGGAAAGTTACCTTTTAGTATGTTATAGAATTACCAATGATGAGCAGCTTTTCCATTGGTCTTCATTATTTATTTTATTTTTATTTTAAATATTTGCCTTTTTCCTCTGATTCTTTCCAGCTTCAAAATGAGGTCACTGACCTCATCTAAAAAGCAAATGATCTGTAAGGCTACAGATTTGTTGTTTTTGTTACTTTATCAACTCATCTTTCAGTTCAGGACATCTCCTGTTCATATTCATATTAAATCAGTGTATTTTTGCTAGGGTAATTTGGATCCTAGCAACCACATTGCTGAAACTGCAAACTGGAGAGCCGCTGAATAAAAAGATAAACTCAAAAACCACAAATAAATAAAGAAATCAAAACCAATTGCAAGTTGTCACTCTTTACATCTTACTAAAAGTTAACTCAAGGGTCATTTTAAGTGACTTTCTATAGAAATAGTACCCAAATATGCCCTTTGGACTGAAAGAGCAGATTAAATCACTTTTAATTTAATTTAAATTGTGAATTATATAGAGTTTACACCTTTATCTCCCCATATCAGTTGCAAATAATATAGGGATTCATTTTTTAATTTGGCTTTACCTAAGGTGGTAGTTTTCATAGATAGAGACATTCTACAGAAGAGAGACTTTACTTATAACATAAAATGGTCTGACCTGCTCATAGTATCAAGTAGTCTTATTGGACCAAATAGTCTCATGGGAACGTGGGGCTTGTGTGTATTTTGGTTGTAGTTTTGACATAATAAGGCATAGCTGGGGTGGATAGGGGTATGTTATATGTGAGATGGGACATTTTTATTATTATGGCCCCATTCTTCTTGTTGGCAGGGCCCTCTGCACAGGGGCCCAGTGACCAATGTAATAATTGGGGCCCCCTGAGGGAGCCTTTCTAATGAGCTTATCTAAATTAGTAGTTTGGGCCCCATGAGTCCTGCTAGCAACCCTGCATAATATCAAGGGGTCTGCCTGTGGTTGACCTATACAATAGAATTACCAAATATTATCTTAGCAGATAGAATTGGGATAATATATGGACTTTTAATAATTTTTCTAATAAAATATAATTAAATGCATGCATGTTTCTAATTTAGGTTCATGAGCAACTGCAGCCTTGGACTGAAATGATATCAATGAATAAGAAAATTAATATAGAATGGGTAAGCTGGACCTTTTGTAGAAAAGCAATATTCCCTTATTTCAGAAATGAATAAAGCCAGTCATATGAATCAGATGAATACATTCATTCAACCCTTTCCGATGATTGGCAAGCTTGGCTACAACTTCCTTTGCGTGTGTAGAGGCTCATGGGAATTTCAGGAGACTCGTCTTCTTTACAACTGATGAGACACGGAAGATACAGTATATGGATGCTAGTAGGGGTTTTAACAACAACAACAAAAAAAAGATAGAAAAGAAAGAATTGTTAAAACCAGTTGTGAATGCACTGCCATATGCCCAGTCCCGATTAACTGAGAAAAAATAAACTGTTGAGAAATGTGCTTCAGAAATGACAAGCAGCGTTTGAGTCTGAACCCAAACTATGCACATGATAAGCTGCACTATTATTTCACTTTGTCGTCTCAGTTTTGGCTGAATTTATTTTTCTATAATGTAGTGGACTTTTTTTCCAACAGCTAAAGAAAGCTATTGTGCACTGTGTCAGTAAGCCAGTCTACTGCCTTCTAAGCTTTTACCCTAATCCATTTTATGTGCAGCTTATAAGAGCAGGTGTGACTGCCTTCTGTAATATTTTAAAGGCGCTCGAAACAGGTTACATTGTATTCTATGTCTAAAGCATGCAATTCCTTTAAGAGGGTTAATCCCCATAAAAATCTGTGAAAATATTTGTCAATTTACTGGGTTTATTTTAAATACGATAGGGATGTATGTCTCATCTACCCACAGATACTAAATACCACTGGCAAAGCTAGATGTTGCTGGGCCCCACAGCAAATTATTTTTCAGGCCCCCAAAATGTCTAGAGGTTGACCTGTTTTAGCAATATTTATAAAAAGTGTATATTAATTAGGGCTCAATTGGCCCCTATATCGCCTGGGGCCCCCTGCAGCCGCAGGGTCTGCTTCCTCTGTAGTTATTCCCCTGCCGAATACCAATCCATTTGTCATATGGTTTAAAACAAACACATCAGGGCAAGATCTGGGGTCTTTGTACTGATGTTTAGAGTTCCTACAGCACCCTTACTATGTTATAATCTCTTTATATGAAGCCAGGGGAAATGGTAAGGAGGTATTAGGGTTTATGATTAAATGAAGGGGAGCTCAGGCTGAAGACCAGTTTGGGTGAAAGCTAATGCTTGTTGGCTCTTCTAGATACACCTGAAAGTCCAGGTGGAAGGTCGATAAGGGCTGACTATGGAGTGAACACTTATTTTCTGTCCCAGATATTCCAGTAAGGATTCATTATATCTCAGTTTGCATCAATACAAGGTACTGTTTTATCATTTCAGAGAAAAATGAAATAATTTTTCAAAATTTGGATTATTTGAATAAAATCCGGAGCTTTCAGGATACCGAGTTTCTGGAAAATGGATTACATAACTTGTACTACTATACATTTTCTGCAGGTAGTATATTTGGAAAGGTCTTATAACCGTTGTCTTAACATAATGTTCTGTGATCAGGGGTCACAAGTCACCTGAGAAGTGAAGAAATTATATATCTGGAAATATTTATTTTACAAACTGATAGCCATGCTCATCGGGAATTTTGGAAAACATAATTACCGAAACAAGGAATAATTGAATGAAGTAATTTTTGTCTTTGAAGTCAATTACTTACATTTATATTTGTATCTTCTGAACATTTTGATTTGACTGATCATATGGTATCCTTTAGTGCTTCCTTACACACAACCCATTAATTCATATAATATCTCATAACCATCCAGGGAAGCATCTGGCTGAATCCTTTAAAACGTTTCCATTCAGTCTTGTTGAATTTCTTTCTGTGCAATGCTTTTCAGACTGAGATGTATACACTCCTTTTTGTGATTTTATTAAAGGTATTTATTTCACAAAGTAAGAACATTGTAGTTTGAACATAGTAAGAACAGATTCATCTTACTGCTTAAAGACATCAAGGCTGCTTGCTGTTGGGTAGTGCCCCAACAGGGAGATACATAAAGTAGATGATATAATGAGCTGTGTTCAGATCTAAGGCTACAAAACAGATACAAATACAGATCTCTGGCATAATATGTAAGGGGTATTTAAACATGTAGGTGCTAGGATTTTGTTCTTTTCAAGAAGTAGACCCCACTAGCTCATATCAGATATTTGTATTCAGGCTATGTTTAACTGAAATAATCTGATGTCATTGACCCTTTTTAGTACTTTTTCTAGAGGGGGGGCGGGACCTCAATCATCTTGCATTTGGCTGCAACTGTCCTTTGGGTTGCTATTAGAACTTTGTTAGCCAAAGACTGGCTATGTTTATGGTGCTGTATAGGACTATGCCAAACAATAATAGTGAATAGATCTCTTGGGGTTGGATGGGCTAGAAGCTGGTGTAGGGGTGTGCTGATATAGTGCCATAGGGGCTGAATAATAGGACAGTCCCAGAAAATATTTCTAAAGTTCTTTGTGCCCCCACAGTATTTCCAGCAAGTGGGTGAGTGGGAAAATATTGTATCTCTTGGTAGTATTGAACCAGAACATTAATATTAGTTTGAAAAATGGTGCTAATCTGATTTATTCAAGGTCACATGATAGGGAGCAAACAAATGTAGAAAATATCCACAGTCCAACTTATTCTCAATTGATGGGATTTCTAGCTTTTCCTTATGAATATATGAACAAGTCCCCATCAGTGAAAGTACCATTTGGGGCTCATATACAGCCAAGAGGCTGCCAATTAATTACGTATTTTTTTGTATGAAACTATTTTCTTGAAACTTACGCCCTAAAAGTGATCAGCTCAATGATTGTCTCTGGTGCGCAGAAGCACAAATACAATTTCTACTCCTAATTTCTGTATTCAACCATATGATGTCAAATAGTACCAGTAGTTGTTATATACCAAATACAACCTTTAATCAATGAATAATGAATTTAATGTAACATGCTATTGGCTACTGGTATTATACTTTTGATTATACGGCAGTGTTTCTAAAACTGGGTAGCCTGGAGCATAGGCTGAGGAGGCCCAGCCCGAAAGCAAGTTAGGGAGTGTTTTGGGGACAATGTCAACAGATACTCCTGAATGTTTAGCTTGGAGGCCAAATACAGTGGGATTTGGGCATTTATCGTGTCTCCTTTATTGTTGGAATTATGGCGATATGACTGATACACTAAAATTGTCATTTATCTGTAACACTAAAATTGTCATTTATCTGTAACCTCATTATGAGCTAATAAGAAGAAGCACAAAATGAATCAGGCTTATTGGGAATGAAAACCCATATAATAAACTTTTCTGTCTGATCTGGAATATAGTGCATCGTTGTTTACCAGGCCCAGTGTCGGACTGGCCCACCGGGATACCAGGACAACTCCTGATGGTCCCAGGTGTCTGTGGGCCCTTGTGCTGCTAAACATTTGGCCTATTTCATGGCCATTCCCTATTTCTTTGAGAACAAAGAGGCTAAATAGATGGAATAATAGATTATAGTATGTAAAGAATAGAGACTAGGAGAACAGAGGTTGAGTGAGCAGAAGAAGAATAATAGTACTGAGAGTGGTCCCCTAATCTATGTTTTTTTGGTGGGCCCCTGGTCTAAGGTTTTTGGGTGGGCCCCTGGTGTCCCAGTCCAACACTGACCAGGCCCATTTTTATTGATATGTTTTATCCACTTTTGCTGATCACTCAGCGCCTGGGACATTTCCAACAAATATAGGCATATGGCATCAAAAATAAGGGCTGACCCACAAATTTGTGACACTTGGCAACTGTACAGTAAAAAAAAGAACCTTCAACATCGAACTCAGGGCAATCAATAATAATAAAAAAAAACATAGTGGTAGAAATGGATTCAGTGTGGCTCAGTAATGTTTAACTATATTTTAGTGATGTTAATAAGTTAGAAATATAGGGGCATTTAGAATTTAAATTATTTACCTTTATCCTTCATCCGTGGCCTACTTCCATCCTCTCAACCACTTCTGTTACCATCTAATTATTTTTCTGTAAATGAGAGTATACATCCCATACTTAATATAAACATTCTGGAGAAGAGGAAATTGGCTGTTTCTCATGGTTTCTGGATTTAAAAGTTAGGAGTTCTGTCTTACAAGCAGGTCTGAGATTTCTTGAGCTAATGATAGATTTGGCAAACTATGCATTTCTCTAACCTCATTTCCTCTCTGCTTCTTTCATAGCAATAGGCATTTAGGCATGCAAGTGCTCCATAGCTTGACTCCCATGTTGAAAATCATATGGTCATTAGGCCACTATTCTAAGCCTCATAATCAGTAGTATATAGTAGTTTTTTCCCACACAGGAGATTTTCGGGAAAATGTATTGATAAGGGGAAATAACCTGTGTGAGATATTTTTGGATTTTAATAAATAACCCCCTAATAGTGTTCTCATCCATTTTGTTAGGCGGTGGGTACTTACTTACGTTTTGCACACTCCATCTTTAGGTACTGAGACCTCTTAGCTGATTTTACCAAAATAAAACATCTATGTAAGCATCTATACACCCCAATAAACATCTTTTATTTTATTTTTTGTCTTTTTTTGTCTTTTCAGCACACTTCTTAAATCTTCTTTGTTCTTATGTAAGGGGATTATTTATCAAAGTCCGAATTTATCTCAATATTTTCTGCTACAAACTCTGATCAAAATCCTCTTGGGTTTTTAACGCTTATTTATTATTACATTTTCCCGAAAATTTGCTTTGCCGGTAAAAATCTGATTTTCAAGTTTTTTCTGATTTTTTCATCCGATTTTCACAAATTTTACGAATTTTTTGGAATTTCCATCCGAAAACAATGAAAACTTCGGGGTATTGCACGAACCCCAGCGCACATCAAAAAATCATTGGCACTTCTCCCATTGACTTATATGAAACCTCTACAAGTCTGAGATGCAGATTTTCAGATTCAGACTTTTCCATCCTCAGGGTTTAATAAATTTGGAAAAATTCATGATTTTTTAAAAGTCTGAATTTTTCATGATTTTTACATTCAGAGTTTAGTAAATAAACCCCTAAGTCTAGTCAGGTGTGATTGTGAATGATTTTTTTTGGTTGAGTTTTTAAAGGGGAAAAAAACCTTGAATTTTTCAGATTTATTATACTTCAAAGCTGCTAAAAATCAGATCAGATTTGATTAAGTCGATTTGACGCACAAGTTTGTCACCAACTTTTCCTATTAGATTTATTGGTAAATTAAGAGAATTCAGGTTTGCAAGTTTAGTTGGAACTTTTTTTCATTATAGTGATAAAAAGTCAGGTTTTAGTAAATATTTTAATAAATATGTTGAATGTAGATGCATAAACTAAATATGCCATCTGAATTTATCTGATCAGACGTCCACTACAGCTGTGGTGTAGGATCCTACTAAATACGGTGCTGTTGCATGACAAGATTTTGTGGGTCAACTATTCTTTCAACCACTATGGTCTCTTTGGAGTGGGTATCTACCCCACTGAGAGGGTAGACTCTTGCACTAAAGCAAAACACAAAGGCCAATTTTTACTGTGCAAGGGGAACCAACAAGTATGGGAATCCATGAACCACAATTTTTCCCCACTTCAACTATTTCTCTGTTAACATGAATTTGCACTGTGCAAAGTTGTACTATTAGAGATAAAACAAATAATAATCCAAGAAATAAAGTATTGCTTATTTAAACAAAACCATGATAGTAATGGTTTTCAGAGTAAATCAATTGTGTCCTGCTACTTGCCAAGACACATAAATCTTTTATGATTTCCTGGAGTTCCTTGCCAGTGTTTACTCCAGTGTTGGACTGGGGCTGGGTTTTTTCCTGGTGTCCTGCTGGCCCAGTCTGAGCCTGGTTTACTCCTTTCCTCTACTATAACCTGAGCAACTGCTTTTTTCTATTTGTAGCAGATTTGCCATTTTCCCTTCAAACATCACTTATACATTCAGACTAGCTATTTGAGCTTTCAGACACGTTTTCATTTGAAAGCCATATCCAATTTTCAATTCCATTCTCTCTACGTATTGTTCATTGTGCTTTACAATGATGAATATAAGTATTTATCACTCTGGTCATTTAGTTGTCTTTATCCTAACATTCATTCCCTCCTCCTAATGTGATTAATACACAGCGCTATTGGAGAAGAGGCCCTGGAAGCCTCACAGTTCTCTGCACCACTTTCACATGAAACATCAATTATTCACATGAACACTGCAGTGACATTATTGCTGTATTTATCATTCCAATTATTTCTAGATTCAAATATTGATGAGGCAAATAAACATTAAAATGCTGCAAAAAACATAAGGAGTTACAGCCACCATTTTTACCCTCACTAGCCATGATTTAGTTTTACAGAGAGGTACGATGATTTGCAGTGGGGGAGAAACTCTTTTACAATTTTTGCCTTTGAGAAATGTTCTTTACTTGTGTGCAGATCTGTAAATTACTAGTATTCTTTATTTATAAAGCGCTGGCATATTCTGTAGTTAGGGTTGGCACCTTTAGGGGCAGTGAAGTCTGGGCAAAAGGGGCGGGGCAGTGATGTCAGTTGGCAGAGCAGTGACATGGCAGGGCTATGAAGACCAGCATTTGGCCAATTGCCATGTCAATCTAGGTAAATCCTGGCCGGTATTCCTTATATGGAAAATGGGCGGTTAATTTTTATTCAGGCAACCCTTCAGAAAACCTGGCTGTCCTGGTCAAAACTGGGCAGCTGGCATCCGTATCCAGGGCCACCATCAGAAATCCAGGACCCAGTAAACCATCATTTTCTGGGCTCTGTCCTCCCCAGATCCCACCACCCCACTGATGGCCAGAACCAACCCATACAAGTTAAAAAAAATTGAGTCCAGAGCCCCCTGTGATAATAATAAGAGAAATTTGGTTAATTATCTCCTGGCATGAATTCTCTAGTGGGGAATTTCTCTTGAGAATTTTCGCCATGAAGAAATAACGTATGTATTATGTTTTGGGTAGCCGAGAATGAATAGAGTATAACAGTGCTTTATTAGCAGAGACATGCAGGCATTACACAACAGTAAGCTTTCACTTTTAAGCTACCAGGAAGTATGCACAGTATAAGTATAAGCACAGTGACATCTACAGGCCAATTGTATGAACACCACAGTATGTGGGAAATTAGCATAGCAGAGGTGATGTAGAAATTCAAAAGTGTCTGCTCTATCTTTATTATGGAAGATCTCCAGCCTGAAAATGGAGACATTTCTCTTGGCGAAAATTAGTTCTTGTGCCTTTAGTAAATGATAAAATATTTACTGGAGATATTTCAACTGGAGAAGGGAGAAGAGATGTGAATTTACACCAATGCAATGAGAATTCTCACCATTGTAAAGTTAATTCTCCAAAACTTGCTGTATGCTCCTTTTTTGTTGTTGTTGATGTTGAGGGGAATCTTATTTTTTGGCAATACTACTCCAGAATTTCACCTTCACCCTTATGCTCCATTATATCTAAGGTAGAATTGATATTAGCAGAGCATTAGGGTTTATCTGCCTGGTGTGATATTTATGCTGTACATGAATAATAATGAGTGGATCCAATCTGTTACTTTGAATGGAGTTCTCCATGGTTCAAGCTGATAATAATAGCAGCATCATTGTAAATCTGGGGAAGATAAATTAGGAGAGATACTGTACACTGATACTGTGTTTCTTCCAGCTTGTATTTTATTGCAGCTCCATTCCAGTGACTCACTCTTATTGCTCTTCTGCCTCTACGTCTTTATAAATCCCAAGCCTGATATAACAGCTGATCGTGTGAAAGTGTTAAGACAATAGTGGCTGTTGTTGGTTGAGAGCAAGGATAAAGTGTGCCTTTTCTACCATGTGGGAATAAAAGAATAGTCTGGGAAGCTGCGCTAAAGCTTTCTTTGCAAGTTAATGGCACAGAAATGTCATAGGACTTAGTCCTCTTCTTCAGTGGAAGTGTTATTCCTCCCTTGGGCTCACATTCTCACTCACTGGGGAAACATTACTAAACAAATGGCTTGTCTATATGAAAAATTTAAAATTCATATCTACCTAATATGTATATAAAACACCAGGCCCTCAATGCTGCCATTTAGTGTAGGATTTTAGACACACGTCTGCCTTTGGGACAATAATTCTGTATGACATAAGAACATAAGGGGTCATTCATAACCCTAGGGGGGCACGAGTGCAAGAAAAAAGTCTATAATGAAGGGGTGTTCCCGAAACACGCTAGGCTTTTATTACACAGCAACCACCTGTTTTTTTTAATGAACTAATAAAAAATAGTTTTAGTTTTTGGGAAGGTGTTGTCTATATTTTCTTTTCTTCATTTCAAATGCTGCAATTTAAGGAGTTCTGCATGGATAAAAGCATGCCTAGTGCTTTGAAGTTTGTCCTTTGATATTTGATTGTGGAGTCAGGAGTGAGTCTTTATAGATTTTTTTTTGTTGGGCTACTAAGAAAAATAAGGGGCTCAAGAGCGTGTCCATTAGTGCTCATTTCCTAAACACTTGCACCCTCCTGGACACTGCTCTCTGCTCTGAGCGATAAATTAAAAAAAGAGTGCAGCTCTATGTTCCTTCCCACAGCCACCCCTTAATGAAGCACTGCCAAACACAGGCATCATTCCATTCAAAGCGAAATCCACAGCTCTCTGCAGTCCAGAAAAGAGTTTAGAGGCCTGTAAATATTTTCACAATACCCTTCGCAGTAGGCAAAGTGTAAAAAATGGCCCTGGAATTGTAAATAGGCCCAATCATGTTTAGAGTGACCTATGGTTTTGGGACATAAAGAAAGGTCCAAATGCCTCTGGTTGAGTCGGGAACTATGTTTGTAGTCCAATTCCAGGCAGAAAACGGTCTGCAATGAGTCTGTATGTTCTGCTTATGTCTACGAAGGTTTCCTCTAGGAACTCTGTTTTCACCCAACCTCCAAAAACATACAGGCAGTTTAATAACGCTTTAAAACTTTGTCTTTTAGTCAAACCTGTGCTTTCTGTGCTGGATCAATAGAAAAGCCCTATGGAGAGAGGATATTTTTTTCTTTTGGCTTTTAACTTATATCAGTTCTTAAGCTCAGTAGCGGTTTCATTATTTGATCAGAGAACCCGTTAGACCTGGTGCAGGGAAGAAGCAGCACTAAAACTGTCAAATGAGAAAAACCACAGAGAGGTCTGTTAGAATATTCTGAAACAATTGAAGATGCTGAGCTTGTAAGGACTACTTGGTGACCATGCAGGGAACTTTATAAACCGGATGAGCTGTTTGTAAATCTTGCTAGCTTCCATAAACTGCAGTTTTATTCCATGCAAGAAACAAAACACAAGTATTACTGGCAGATATGATATTACTGTAAATCCTGCCTAATCATATAAAAATAAAACTTCACAAATTCATTACCACACACAAACACACTCTGTGTCTCACAGCCTCCCAATTATGCTATTCTTTAACCTTATACTGCTGTAGGAGAAAGTGACTCATTGATTTTAAAAGGAGGAAGAATACAAAGCTAACAAGTCCTGCTGGGAATTTTCAGCTACTGTAATGTGTGTGATGTTGCTTTATGATTATTGGAAGGTATAGGATATTGTCTCAGCTGAAGGGTTTTCATGATTACTAAAGCAACAATAAAATTGAAAGATGTTTGAGTAGATTATTTGTTAGAGTTTTTCTTTCACTTTATATTCTTCTTGTTTAATTTAATGAAATACAATTCTGATTAATAGCAGCAACTTGGCTGAGTTTTCCATTACACATTTCTCTATATAATTTCTCTGATCTACCCAATTGGCTTTATAACAATGGAGCAGGTGGAGTGCCAGCTACAGGATCCTTTGTAAAATACAAATCCTTCAGATTTTGGAACAAAATGCCTTGTGACATGTAGCATAGACTGGGCCTGTTATATTATTATGGAAATTGTGATTTCAAACCGAAGTAAGTGTTCATAGCAGACAGAAAAAAAGAAAATAGTACTGATCACTCTAATTAAGGCAGCAACAATTCAACAATTCAAGAACTCTGAATACACAAATACATCAATACATAAATTCCATCACAGTATGTTAAAATGTTCATGATACCCCCATGAAAGCATGAATTCAAAGCTGGTTACTCCATGGTGAGAGTCCATAATTCAACAATGGCCTGGCTACAAATAGGCCACTGTATATTAAGCACCATACTGCCCAAACCGGGGGGGGGGACTGTAAATTAGAGTTATGTAGTAATTATATAATGTGGTTACATCCATCCATTAAGTTTAACCTATTTGTATTGATGAGCAAAATTCTTTGCCAGGTTTTGCTGCAGAAATAACAACCATAGTCTCCAATGGATGGAAAAAAATGTTGCCTCGTGCATCAAAAACAAATTGTCGCCCATAGACTTCAATGCATTACATTTTTACTGTTTCACAAATTTTTTAGCAAAGCAAAACGGGTCAGATTCGCCCATCACTAGTGACACCTGTCTAACTACTAGTTGTTTTAGAGGAAGACCAAATAAACCCACTGCAGCATCCCCAATTTACATCAGAGGGGGGGGGGATCTTCCAAATTCTTCCATTAGGGAAATAGGAAGAGTCCCTAGATCAACTTTGATTTAATTAATTAATTAACTAATTAATTAATGAAATGCTAAGATTAGCATCCACTGTGCAACAATGTCTAATTAATAGCTGGTCTGCAAGGTTGAATACAATGTATCTATAATCACCAAAACTACTGAAGCCGGAACACTTGCCCTACAACTCCCAGCAACCCAGTTCAGACCGCTATCAAAAGTGCAAGTGATAGCTTTACACTTAACCCCTCCACCATAACTTAAAACATAGCTTTTAATAAATTAGTTAAAAACCAAACACATCCTTTGTGTGCTACACTTCCCACGACCAAACAAACCCACTGCATTTTATTACGTCAATGCTGGACCGTCCGTGTCCTTAAAAACATACAAATAAAATTGCGTACTAAAATTCAGCGTGACCAATATCGTTTGAGTGTTCCTAATAGTTAAGTATTTCGCCTATCAGGACCGTAACCCCCTCCCTTCCATTTTCCCAGGCGCACCTGCCTATCTACGTTGGGAGCGGTCAGAGCTACTCTCACCACCGTCCACCTATGCTGCCCTACGCGTTTCGCCGGCTCAGCGGCTTCTTCAGTGGCATAGGTGGTGCATGGTCGTGGTTTGATTCAGTTGTTCTACCGCCACGAATTTCAATCCAAATGTACCTATATTTTTCCAGTAATGCATACTCTTTTAGCATGACTCCTGGTCTTATCAGTTTAGCTTTTAATTGTGTAAGTATAAATAAAAGGTGGATACATTTAAGAGGAGACAGTTGATATTTCAGTATACATTGGATAGGTAGCCAGAAGTGCAGTTTAGTCAGGATGAATAATGAGTGTTTCATTGCTAATACATTTAGATGTTTTCAGTATGCAGTCATTTATTCCAGTCTATCACAGAGGAGAGGAACACGATAAGTTGTATGAGAAATTGAAATGGGCTTAGTTGCTTCATACCTGCATTACATCCACTTATTTATGACAACTGATTTGTGAACAAGCGGCTCACAGGGGTCCTCGGCAATAAATTTGGCTGAATACCACATGCACAATCAATACATGTGTGACTCTAAAGAACGATCACCAGGGAATCTCGAGTTTGACCCCCATTTAGAGGATAATTTTGAGGAATGGTATTTTAACAAAGCAAAGGTGTTTGTAGATGCTCTTGCATTCAGAGCTGACGCATGAGCCCCATACATTAAACATTTGCACCTACCCATACTATGGTGCAAGCTGTGCTCTGTCCCTTGTGCTAGTGTAACAATCCAGACAAAGTGTAAAGTGCATCACTCAACAAGAGCAGTGGAGGTCTTCTCTAATGCTGGCTTCATAAAGTGCCTTCTACCTGCGGGCATCTCTACTTGCACCTCATGAATAAAGCACAAGTAGAGAGCAGCAACGAATGTACATAAGGATACCTCTAGGCCACCCATACATAACAGCTAGTAACTCACTTAACAAAACATTATACAGTTAACAAAATCTTATACAATGCAGAGGATTAAAAAAATTATCATTCTCCCCTAAAACAACCTTTTCCAAATCACCCTTAAAAAAGTCATATCCACAAATGTCTTTCTGCGGTAAACTAGATTCACAATCACAACCAACGCAAATTCATTTGTTCACCCAAAACCAAGAAGACTGTCAAATAGATAATCGATATTTCTCATCACCAGGAACAGTTTTATTCTGAATCATTTAAGGGGAATGTCTTAGATAAAGAACACAGGAATGTATGTTTATTACGGCAAAACAAAGAACAGTTTCTGTAAAGTATAAAAAAAGTAAAGACATCACTCTAAATGTACCTGTCTTCTTCATCAGTTTCTAGAAGATTTCAGTGAGCCGTGTAAGCCTCAATTTTTCTGTATTTCCTAAAGCTATTTATTAGCTGGAAGTTCAGTGACAGATAGAACCTTTCCTCTAAAAACAACTGAAAACTCTTTTATCAATACATTTATGTGCTGATTGGATGTGACCTTAATGGCTGGTGGAAAAGGTGCAGTGTCTCCAGGCAGGGTTTGCTGTCTTTGAGTATGATTCCAGCAGTAGCATTTTTATTGTCTTAACACTATGGGGCACATTTACAAAGCTCGAGTGAAGGATTCGAATTAAGAAAACTTCGAATTTCGAAGTGTTTTTTTGGCTACTTCGACCATCGAATGGGCTACTTCGACCTTCGACTACTACTTCGACTTCGAAACGAACGATTCGAACTAAAAATCGTTCGACTATTCGACCATTCGATAATCGAAGTACTGTCTCTTTAAGAAAAACTTCGACCCCCTACTTCGGCAGCTAAAAGCTACCGAAGTCAATGTTAGCCTATGGGGAAGGTCCCCATAGGCTTGCCAGCGTTTTTTTGATTGAAGGATATTCCTTCGATCGTTGTATTAAAATCCTTCGAATCGTTCGATTCGAAGGATTTAATTGTTCGATCGAACGAATAATCCTTCGATCGTTCGATCGTAGGATTAGCGCTAAATCGTTCGACTTCGATATTCGAAGTCGAACGATTTTAGTTCCTAGTCGAATATCGAGGGTTAATTAACCCTCGATATTCGACCCTTAGTAAATCTGCCCCTATGTCTGATATTGAACTAAAGTCATAAAAGGACCTTTTAGGCTTTGACATTATGACTTCCCTGCCTTATTATTAAATATTATAATAAACACATCTTGTTAATACTGAAATTCCTGTTTATTCACATAATGGCTGTATTACCGACAGCAAAAACATGAAATGAGGGTATTAAAATGTAGAGCAACAATGCTTGTGCTATTTTCCTAGTATTGGCAATGAAGTATAGCCACTAAAATATAAATGAATCATAGTGCAGCAAATCAATATTATTAATAAAACATGTGGAAAATGTTGAAATCACTGTACAGAAATAGAAACAGGCATGCCATCAATGTCATGGAGTTTGCTCCAATTTCATTATTATTTGACCATTTTGAATAATATTTACTGTATTTAAAATATTTCTCTTTAAAATTGTCATAAGAACATCTATCTTAACTAATGAAGATGGTTCCATCAGAACAGACAATCCTGTAGCATAATGTCAATTACAGGTGTTGATTATATATTTGATAGGGTGCTCCCTTCCTACTACCTAATGTGCTGCAATCTGACCAGCAACAAGAGTGACCTACCTGGTGGGAGAAGGTATCATATAAATTACAATGGGGCAGATTTATTAAACTCTCAAAATTCGAATTGTGAATTATCCAAACTCAATTTGAGCTTTAATTCGAACTCGCATTTTCAGATTTATCATACTCTTTAAGAACTCGAATTGGACTATTCACCACATAAAAAATGCTGAATTACTGTATAAGTCAATGGGAGAGGTCCAGGGATCAATTTGGTGATGTTTGTAGCCTTCCTGCCATTCAAGTTTTTTAAATTTGAATCAAGTTTTTATAATTCCAATAAAATCCAATTTTATTAATAAATCTCCCCAAGTCGAATTTTGAATTCATTTGAATTCAAGGGAGTTCAAAAAAACTCACCTGAATTCGAAATTTGACCCATGATAAATGTGCCTCTATGTTGTGGCAAACTGGCAGCTTGCACACGTAGGGGCTGATTCACTGATGGTCGAATATCGAGGGTTAATTAACCCTCGATATTCGACTAGGAATTAAAATCCTTCGACTTTGAATATTGAAGTCAAAGGATTTAGCGCAGATAGTTCGATCGAACGATCGAAGGATAATTCCTTTGATCGAAGGATAAAATCCTTCAAATCGAACGATTAGAAGGATTTAAATCCAACGATCGAAGGAATTATCCTTCGATCAAAAAAAGTTAGCCAAGCCTATGGGGACCTTCCCCATAGGCTAACATTGACTTCGGTAGCTTTTAGATGCTGAACTAGGGGGTCGAAGTTTTTTTTAAAGAGACAGTACTTCGACTATCGAATGGTCGAATAGTCAAACGATTTTTACTACGAATCCTTCGATTCGAAGTCGTAGTCGAAGGTTGAAGTAGCTCATTCGATGGTCGAAGTAGCCCAAAAAAAACTTCGAAATTCTAAGTTTTTTAACTTCGAATCCTTCACTCGAAGTTAGTGAATCGGCCCTGTAACTTTTGGGAGAATTTAGCAAATGGTAGGGCAGGCAGCATAGGGAAAGGAGCAGTTAGACAGGGAAACACAGGCTCTTCAAAGAAACATTGGTTTATTTTCCCAAACAGTAAGTCATTCACAAACAGTGGTGACCAATTCAGTATTTATAACAAACCATATAAATAAATCCTTGCCCACTGGGCGCTACCTTCATATGAAGTGTCCCCTCACTATACTGGGCCCCTTGTGGACTACCAGTCAAAACATAGGTTTGGGTCACCCCTGAACTCACAGCCTTTGAGGGAATTTCTAAGCCTCCTGGCTTTTGCTCAGTGCCCCACACAGACAACAAAATCTGTCTCTTCTTGCAGTAGCAGGCGGCACCGCCAGCTCCACTGGGAGTTCCAAACACAGCCATGTGTCCTACCTGCTGTGCCCTGCTGAGAGACCCTCTCTAAACTTCCAATTAAGTTTAAATACCCTTTCCACAGGATAGCCTTCCTGTGGAAGGTGAGCTCCAAAATGTGAACTGGACCACTGTAATGGATTGCCTGTTCCTTCCAGAAACTATAGCATCCAGAGCCAGATAGCAATATCCATTAAACAGGAAGACTATGCTCTGATTAGTTAACATCTCCCATCTCCTATTGGGGAGAAATCAAAGGTAAAACACACCTTTTTACACTTTTCCTTGGGCACTCTACCACATAGTATACATTTATTTATAATGTGCTACTAGAATATATAATGCTTAATTTTACAATGTAGAAAAGTACACACAGGGAGAACAATCATCAGTGCTAGATTGGGCCACAGGACACTAAGCAAAACCCAGTAGGCCATGGCCTTCATAGGCCCCACTGATCCAGATCTGGTCCCCCACTCAGACTACCGCTCTCCTCTGGCTGAACCTGGGGGAAGAGGGAAATAGGTCCCGCAATGGGGGGGGGCTGGGAGGTTGGGAACCGGGAGAAGGGCCTTTCAGTTCACATGCCAGGCTCTGACAGTTGCACTTCAGGTGGACCCCAGACTCACCAGTCTGACCCTGACAAGCATTATATGAAAAAAAAGAACAAACATACAGAGATTAAGTTCCATGTAGTAAGAGACAACAGCAGGAAGGAGGTTCTTGACCCGTGGAGTTTAAGTGAATGATTAATATATAGACACAAGCAGGAGTGTCAAAATGCATAAACTTTTGGCATTGATCTATACCAGCCAAAGTAGGTCTCTATAGAAATATATTGCATAAAGCAGCTCAGATGTAAAACCCTGCTTCATTTAAATAAAGCATTTTCATAATATAATTTTTTAGCAGTATGTGCCAATGATTAATCATAAATAGAAAACTGCCATTTTAAAAAATTAGGGCTTCCTCCTGAGATCCTAGGATTCACTGTGCACACAAACAAACCAAACAAACAAACAAACAAACAAACAAACAAACAAACAAACAAACAAACCAGACTTGTTAGGTCACATGAGCCAATTAATAGGCAGAGTTCTGTCTTTTGCTTCCACACTTCTTCCTGTTACAGTTATAGCTGTAGTATTTCTGGTCAGGTGATCTCTGAGGCAACACACAGACCATCACAAAATGGTGGCTCAAGGCAAGAGATTTAAAAGGGCAATATTTACTTAAATACAGTACCATTTTGGTAAGATTCTTTAATATGCCACTTAATATGATATAAACTATGTTGCTTAAGTATTAATTTTGGGGGTATAATTTTCCTTTAAGTGCCAAGAAGAAGGAACGTAGTCATAGGAAGCCCAGCCAAGTCTTCTTAGATAGGCTTGATAGTGTCATACTTTATGTTTAATGCTTTCATGCCAGATAATTCTGATCACCTATGTATGCTGTTTTCCAAGCCCTGTTAAGTATCTTGCAAGAATTAAGTTTACTGGGTAAAACATGATGATTGATTATATAAGACCTAATTCTCCTGAATACAGTGATAGCAAAGATGAGTCCTTAACCAAATGTTTTGTTTGTACAAAACCACAAATTTAAAGCAGGGTTTTGTTGATTTTTTTTTTTTAACCAAAACTTTAAATTCTTCTAACACTTAGGTGTTTTCTTGTCTTTCATAACGTGAGTCGCTAATATTGGGGCATTACATGAAAGGTTTGAACTTGATGGACAGTTGACTTTTTTTAGTCCAAATGAACCAGGTAACTATGCCGTGTAACATTGAATAAATGTCAATTTTAAAAAAGAAATAACTAAAGAATATAAAGAAGTTCAGTGTATCCATTATAAACTGGCTATATTTTTCAGCACAGTATCAATAAATCATACAATTAAATGCAATAGCGGCAATTGCAGAAAAACAAGAATAAATAATAATAAAATTACTGTGTATAAGTAGGTATTCTAGATTCTCTTCAATAAAACGTTTTGTCAACCAGTCCGAATAAATTCCACAGGATATTTATTACATTTATTATAATAACTATTTACATAATGGGTAAAAAAATTATAATGACCTTGCTTTAGGAAAAAATTGCAAGAATAAGCACTTACTGGTGGGTTCAGCTGGAATAATGTCATTGTGCGTGCAATTACCATATCTCTCTGTGTTATTTTACTAAATTATCTCTTAGATATTTTCTTGCACATCATTGTATTTAATGCACATTTAAAACCAAGGCTATTTAAAACATAATTTGTACAAGGCTTGAAGGTACCTGGCATTTGCATTAAGAATATAACCTATTAATTGTATGCGGATTCCAGTGATGGAAACCCACAAGGACTCAGTGACATTTGCAGATAAAAGACTGAACAAATAATGTATGGAAGCCCAGTCTTTGTGCCAAGCCGGGGGGAAGAGGCTCATATTAATATCCTACTAGATCAGTTGCCCATATGGCTTTCGTTTACCAGTTTCACATAGTTTCTGTGCTCATTATGCCCCCCCCCTAAACTATAGGTTTGTATATGCTTTAAGCAATGCAATTTGACTACCTTGTTTATTTACATTTATACATATGGCAAAGCAAGAAACAAGTAAGCCTCCATAGAGACATTTTGCATAGACTTTATTCAAATAGACTACTAAATGCCTACCGTATTTTACTTTTTTTGCAAGCTTATCTTGCTTTGCTTTTACAATATTATGCTGGAGCACAAAAATATAAGGCTTTTTAATCCTTTTGTGATTATGAAAATCTGGGAGACAGATTCAGGTTTGGGATTTGTATTGGTTTTTAGATATTATCTTGAAAAAAGTAATTTAGTTTAACAATTTTAATTTCATATCCATTGTGTTAATATGAGTTTCCTTATCTCTACCAGCTTTCCTGTCTACTCTGTATTTTTAACTATTATAAATAATTCAGCTGTTAGATTCTGGGAGTTTTGGTGTATTTTTACTGTGGTGGTAAATCAGAAACTTTTGACAAAATGTCTAAAATTTTGGTTTGACATTTTTGGAGACAGCTATGCATGTCTAATAACTAATTTGTCAGTTCATGGAAGTTAGTTACATAACCCTGCTGAAAAGACCAAGAATTACTGATCACTGTAAATGATATAATCAGGGACACATTAGTGTTATAGTTGCAGTCTAGAAGCTTCACACAGATTTGTCTGCAGGAAGGTTAATCCCATGCTAAGATTAACATCATTCTGAGATTCTGCATCATATTGTAACTCAATGTCTACATATCCAGTACAGTCAGCTCTTCGGGGTGAAGGTAGTGAGGTTGTGGCATGTTTTGATGCTGTAAATTTCTAAATGATTTTAATTATTTATTTATATTTTATTCATCAGGAGTCACCTGCACTTAATTTTATAGCACTTTTTGGATCATGTGTCCTAACCCCTGGGTTACACACTGATCTAGGGGGGGATTTGTGTCCATTAGACTCCTTCTCCTCCTGATCGTTGAGGGCACACAAGATGTCCACAACATGAAAATCAGATCAAAGTTGAGTGTAGGACTGGCCAGACCGGGGATGACTTTGACGTAGTTGGTCAGCTTAACTATATTGTAATATATGGACAATCCCTGTTTTGTTTAAAGGGTAAGGCATTTTTAGTAGCTTAAGGCACAAAATGTCTCAATGTCCTTAATATATTGATAAAGGGTTGAGTGCAGAAGACCCTTTGTATTTGTCTTTATGAATTTTGTGGCCACAGCCTTATTATTGCACCCCTACTTAATGGTTTAAAAAACAGTGGTGAGCACAACTTTCCTTTGCCTGTTATAGTTTATACAGGAGCAGTGACCAGCTCCATGTTGTAGCTCCCACCCTTTCCAGCTATAGTCAGATGATCCCAGTGGCGGCCAATAAAAGGGCAACCATGTTTTGGAGTTATAACCACTGTTAATGAATCTGAGAATTCTTAATGAATCAGATGAAAATTGAGCATAGGACTGGCCAGATCATAGATGACTTTGAGGTAGTCGGACAGCTTAAATATATTGCAAAATATGTTATATAGTTATTGTGTTTAATGTGTTGAGTGCAGAGAACATTGTATATATATATATCATTTGGTGTATTCCAACTTTGATTATTGCAATTTTCCACCCAAATTAACTATGTAACTATCTGTAATATATTTGCTGCTCTGCTTTATTGTGATTAGAAAGCATACATTATCTTGTTGCAGCTTTTGCAACCCAACTGGATTCCACAAACAACTGGAAAAAGCATGTCCAGCAGTGATGGGTGAATTTTTCCCGTTTCGCTTCACCATGAATTTCGTAAATTTCCCGCGAAATTCGTGAAATGCAAATTTTGACGCCGGACACAATTTCAATGCCAGCGACATTGGACGCCCATTAAAATCAATGGACGTTTGTTAAATGATGTCGCTGTATAGCGCTGTTCAAAGCATTATCGGAGTCTGGCTTGTTAGTATCAAATAAATGGCTTTATTGAGCGCTTTAACATAGCTGAGGAGGGGGATTCACATCTAACGCGTTTCGTGTCAGTAAACCTGACACTTCACTTCACCACTCTGATGAAGTGTCAGGTTTACTGACACGAAACGCGTTAGATGTGAATCCCCCTCCTCAGCTATGTTAAAGCGCTCAATAAAGCCATTTATTTGATACTAACAAGCCAGACTCCGATAATGCTTTGAACAGCGCTATACAGCGATGACAGAGAGTGTGTGAGTAGAAGCCGGCTGGAAGGAGCCGATTCATCGCGAGAGCAGCAGTTCAGCAGGAGCTGGCGTGCAAGGGCAGAGCTCCGCCATTAATCACATCGTATTTCTTCGTCTGTTAAATGATGCCGGCTTCAAAATTGTGCCGGCGTCGGAACCGTTGGTGTTGGAACTGTCGTGGCAAATTCACGAATGTATTTGCCGCAAAATGTGCAAATTCGCGCCTGCCAAATAAATTCGCCAAATCACTAATGTCCAGCATCAAACAAGCAAAGAGCTAAGACTGGACAGACCCAACCGTGTGTCGCCATCTGTACTGTTTATAGTTTGGCATAATGCTCAACTTTGTTTGTCAATGAATACATTTATAGCAGTTCTACTGTTCATCCATATTTCTAATACTTTGTCTTCTCATCATTATTCTTTTTTTGAAATTGGACAACCTCTGTGATTTTCATCTGGAAGTACTTCTGTAACTGGCTGTTTTTCTTTCTTTCAGATAATGAAGGCAAGCTCAAATTTCAGCCTTTGGAATCCTCTCAAAATGATGGTGTCAGACTTTTCTGTGTATCTTCCCAAAGGCATACTACCCACAAAATATAACGTTTACGTCTGAAAATGTTTCCACAGCTGACTTTGTTAAATATTTCACTGACCATAAAGAATTTCCCATAACTGCTTCAGAAAAGATCATCTAAACTATGGTAGGAATGAAATTCATGGGAGATATGGCATGGTTGGAATGAATGAAATTTTATAGAAAGCTCCTACCCAAATATCATGTTGGGACCAGTAGCAAGGGGACAGGTGTCTTAGGAAATAGTGAACGTGGTGTAATCTTGTAAAAAAGACTTACTTTTCAAAAGTGTTTTCTGTTTTCATTCATGAGTTGATTTCCTGGAATGACGTTTGGATCAACTTACTTCCTGTCACAAATGGTATAGACTTACATGATTCCAACTTCTGGTTTTGTAGCATTGAAATTTTGATGGTTGTAGATGTATATTCATCATGGGTAGTTTAATGTTCAACAGAACTGATTGCCTTGTATTGGCTAGAGTCCATTTTGCCAATTAACTGCACTTTACAAAATAGGTTTTGCAATCAGAGCGCTTGTAGGGGTGCACAGGCTCTTCCAAACTGAAGTGCTTGCTGAAGTTCTTAGAAGTTCTCAATCTTTTTCATTGAAAGAATACGTTCTCACTAAAATGTGTTTTGATATTCAGTGGACATGGCAAAAACACAGAAACAGTATCAGTTCAGACGGGGTCCAGGATCATGCAGGTTCCACAATCTGAAAGTAATATAATCATGAAGATTAGGGATGTTCAACCTGCAATCCTCCTGCTGCTGTTAATGTCTGTATCTCCTCTGGTTCTAGGTGGGAACTGGAAGCTTTAGTTTAACAGATGCTGTCCTTCCATGATGTACTTTATACATATTGAAAACATCTAGATAACATCATGCTTTTTGTGGTTATTATACAGTAACAGGTATTTCATTTAAAGTAGAAGGGAAAATTGAAGCAAAGAAGACTTTAAAGTAGAAGGAAAGGCATAATCTGGTACCAGTGTGTTGTGCACTCCGTCCTAGTGATTATAATAGCTCCAGCTTGGGCTACTATCCTAGTGAAGGCTGATCCACCATCTTTGTTCTTTCCCTTCAATCATTGCTGCTGCCTGAAAATGATGTGCAATAGAGTGCAGCAGCAGAAGGCATCCCTGGGAGAGTGCGGGCCTGGGGTTAGCTATTATTATCCCTGTGGGGGCCTAACAAGTTGGAGCACCTAGTGGTTAGCACTTTTTTTCTCTTTATCTGTTTGTTTTTAAATTCAAAATTGTTATCTTGCGTCGTTCAAGCCAAATAGCACAGAAACATATAGTACACAACGGCCATATTTCCCTTTTTTTCCTTTAAATTTCCGGGAAGGTCCCCTGTTTACAATACCCACATTGCAGGCAACCACATGCATAACTCATATTTCACGTACTGCATTGATTATAATATGTTTGCTGAATAAAAATCAGAATTGAGGTATACCATGTTTGTGCTCCCTTCTTACATGCAAGGCTAAAATGTAAATGTGCTGGGCTGGCTGCAGATCGCCTGCTGGTGCTATCAATTATTAAAGGCTGCTGCTGCTGCATTGTGAACAGACAGAATGACCAGTGATTGTTTTCATGCCAACAGCAGGGAGCAGGAAAAAAAACTGGATCATTTGTGGAGGCAGCTAGAAGACTCAGTACTAATTAGTTCCTCTGCCAGAGAGAATCTAATAAAGAAAAATCTTTCACAAGGCTTGTCTAACACAATCCCAGCACCAATCTAATCTCCTTTTATCAGAATAAAATAATAATTAATTTTGATTGTAATAAGAAGGAGCAAGACCTTAACTAAGTCACATCGGCCTGTAATTATTTTCCATGCATAACGGAGTTTGTAGTATTCCTTACACACATCCCCACACTTTCACACATCGGTCCTCCCTGCTGAGCAAGGCCTGCCGTCTAATAAAAAAATACTGATTTCATAATGTTGTCTGGGAACTAAAGCTCTCTCTCAGTTTAGTGGTTTTGGAAACTTTTTCTCAGTCATCAAGTGGTGGTCAGGCCTGGATTTACTGAAGGACCATTTTTTAAAAATAGCAAAACCCCTAAAGGCAGTGGCAATTGGTAGATAATAATCCTTATAATTCAGTACCGGTACATCATGAGCAGTTTAAATATTTTAAGCCTATACAGAGAGCCATGTGTTAAATATATATATTTATTATACAGGCACACTTATTTATCTCTTTACTGTCTCATTCATAAGAACGTGATGTTTAATGCCGTGTTGCCCAGAGCAAATGGTAGGCCATGACTTTCCTGACCTCAGCCTCTCTATGTGACAACCCACAATGCAGCTAAATGAATCAGATGATTTTTCATTAACAATACACATGTTAAGCTATAATATGGCTCACAGGACTATAATATTTTTGAGGCATAAATACAAATATTTTGTTTTTTACATACAGTATATAAATAAACACCTTAGTGAGTAGTAAATCATTTAGGAGTCTCTGCAGATTCAATGGAATAGTATTGCAAATTAAATAAGGAGTCATTGCAGAAATAGTCAATATTCATTGGCACTCTTCCATTCTCTTAAAAGGCCAGCAACCCAGCAACACATTCTAGAATACATCATATTTTTACTGCATGATAATACATTACCTACACTTTAATAGGTCTGACTTAATGTGTGCAAACACCATAGACCCTGAGTCACTTCCAGATACATCCCATTATTCCAAATGTGGGGTCAAATAGTCATAAAGACTTTGCTAATTCCAAAACACTAAAAACTGAAATTCTCGTCTTTGCTAGGGACAAAGTTGCCTTCAGCAATCCAGGTCAGCCAAATGTTGTAGTTCTGCTACAGCTAGAGGCTGCTTATCCTTGATCTAGCAATACCCTCTTGAACTCAACATAAATAATAAATATACTGCAAATGGGAAGGCATAATCAGTGCACTATGTACAAGACAAATAGCACTCTCAGAAGCCAAACATAACTCACTGTCCATCATTTCTAATTGAAGCTTGTACAATTATATATATTCATGGGCACCACAACTGTACATCGCTCATTTGTTTAGTGCTTTCATTCTCTTGGCAATTGCTGAGCAATGGCTTTATTCACCAGATAAACAAGCAATCCTTATCTTTTAAATAGATCATTATGCTAATATCAATTATGAAGATCAAATTATAATGGGAGCACCAGGAGCTGCTACTGCTATTCTCTACAGAAAGGCACCATTCTATTTCATTTTTAAATGAGCCAGCATTGCAGAGTGAATTTTGTTTGCTTCTAAAATATATACTGTATATATTTCTTAATACAGTATGTGTTGTTTTTCAGCAGGGAAAATGTCTGCATTGACAATGAGCTGTTATAGTGGCCCCAGGCTCAAGTGCTGTTGCTGCAGAAGTGTTTATTGTCCTTATAAACTAGAGCATAGCCATGAATATTTAATGTCTGAATGTCCAGTTCATACAGTCCTGTGGAGCTAATTGCTAACTAACTCACTTACTCTCCTGCTTTCCAGTTACTCACATAGCTAGAATAGCTATCACCAACAGTAGATCTCTAACCAGACCATTTACCTCAATTCACTGGTTTTACGACGCAACATGTAATGAGTATAACCCCTTCTGACATCTGAAAAGGCTTCTTGAGGGCATCCCACAAATCAGATAGTCTGAGCAGCTCTAATTATACAAGGCAGGGTTCATTGTCTGGCACACAATGAATTTGAAATCATTAGCACATGCACTTGTTAACAGAGCTCCCTTGCCAACACATCTAGTGCCATCTGCCCAGTTATTGACAGGATTGTCAAAGGGGGAGGGAGTGGAGAAAGGAGAGGGTCCTAAAGAATTGCTTGGCGTGGGGCCAGCTTGTCTTAGATCTCTGCCCGAATGCTTTCTATGACAGCTGTGGTTATACAGACCTAAATCTGTTAATAAATGTCTTCTGTTGAATTGTTCCTAGGGTGTTGGTGAGAGATTGGAGAGATCGTGCCAAACCCCCAAAAAAGTTTGCATCTAAGACATTCATGTATATCTACTCAAAACTTACCACAATGCTGCTCACTATTTGCTTTTATTTGGGTTTTGAGCAGGTCAGCATATTTGCACTGTACCGACAAAAAGAACATTGGTGCACTTGGGGTGCCACATGTTAGGCACCCCCAAGTGATTGTATTCAATTACCTGAAACCCCGGGCCAGTGCTCCTATCAGCAGAAAACTGCACCGGCCTGAGGTTATACCAGTGAGCACCACGGATCGATCTTCTTCCATCTTCCTCATTCTTCGGGAAACTGTGCATGCGCAGTAGAACGAAAAGCCGAACCCAAAGCGTTACTTTACGGCTGAGTACCCTCAAGTAAGGATGAGGGGTGAAAGCATTATTTTAGATATCTCCACCCCAACGGGGGACGCACAAAAATATAAGTTGCATTTCTACCTCACTGTAATTGGGCCACTGAAAGTTTCTTCCAAAACGTTCTCCTTCTACTTAGGGAATGCATAATGGCCAATTCTTCATTTGTGATATTTTTCTATTACAACAATTATCAGACTTCAGATTTGATTCATTTAATGAGCCACAGTGGAATGAAAAAAAACAACATTTGGCAATGTATACAGTAGGCAGAGAGGCAAAAAAGTTTTAATTATTGGAGTTATGTTGCACAATTTATTTTCCTTTAATGATCAAGAGATATCCATGAGATCTTTCCACAATAAAACATAGATTAGAAAAGTGTCCTGCCAAACACAAACAAACCAAAGAACGGCCATGCTCTCTAGTATATGGCTATAAATGATTAATTTCTTTTCAGATACTCTATGCATTGATGTGATTAATATATACTGTATGTGAAAAATATATATATTGTTGCATGCAGTGCTACCCTGCCTTTTTTGGTTGACTTCAGTAGCTACTCCACCCTATGAATATAACCGGCTCTTCCCAAGCTTAGTTGTTATTTGAATATACAGCCCAATCTCATGGCACCAACCACAAATACAAAATGGCCAGGCTCTAACATAGCAGCTTCATTACTTCCACTTTCTTTCCTGTTTTTATCTCTGTGACAGAGCATAATCCAAGTGTGAAATAGTTCATCACACACCATGCAAATCAGGGGAGGTGTGAACCGAGCTTCACAGAGCAGACAAATCCATGATTAAAATGCAGTAGGTTGTGTTGCTCGCTGGCGTCAGACATTGCTGCCGGTCGTTAGGATGGCAGGAGGGAATTATCATTTTGTGCAGCTGCCTTTGCCATTACAGATAGCAGAGCTTAAAAAATGAGTCAATTAAGCAATTTAGCTGGGACCACAATGCACAACCACAGAGACAGTCATTTCTGTTATCTGCTTTGTAACACAGAAGAAAGGCATGCAGCAGATTTCCATTCAGTGTTTTCCTTTTTCACATGGACAGACGTCCAGTAGGAGATCCCGGCGCAAGGTTATTATTACATGGACACCATGTGTAGTGACCCTGGGGTCAGCAGAACAGATGAACATCAGAGATATGCATCACCTGTTTGTTATGGAGCACTGCTGCCAGGCTGGATCTACATGAAATGTTCCTCTATTATAGACTATGCATAAGAGGATATATATGAAACAGTGGAACAAGCTTCGGGAGAAGAAACCTAATTGTTGCTTATTGACAGTAAAGTGACGTTGCCTTTATCTTGCACTTTGCCTGCATCAGCCCCATTTTGCAGCTTTCCTTTGTCTCATACCGGAGAGGTGTGTAGTGTCTTGTAATTGAGATGATTCTTTTATATGCCATTTTGTACAAGAATATTTAATGGTGTTTTTTTTAATCCTTACAACTTTACCGCAGCTACTTGGGATGATGGACGTTTGCCCTTTTCTGAGCAAATGTTAAAAAAGTTTCATTTAGCTGAAACAAGCTTTAGCCCTAACATGACATAATATATCCGTTGATATTGCCGGCACATTGTTAGCATATTGTACCAATATATATTTGTAGGAGGATGGCAGTTGGAATGGGACCTGTAATGACAGTTTGTACAATTGGCAGTTGCACTTACTAATGTCATGGCCATTGCATATGACAGACGCTAGAAGGTCCACTTTGTGGGATGAAGCAGGCTGGTAATGTATAACAGCGGTAAGTAACTGACAAAGAAGACCAAGAGGTTTAGTAATTACCACTATAAACTTTTCCAGAAGTTGAATTATTTCTGGGTTCTTGTAGGAAGCTACACTGGTACCAAGCTACGTTCTGCTTAGAGGAGAAATGAATCTTGTTGCATTTTCCATCATACTTGGGGCAGATTTACTAAAGAGTGAATGGTGTTTTTTGGGCGAAAATTAACCAAAATGACAATTTGCAACAACCTTGCCTATTTACTAAAAGACGTCTAAGACAATTCGCTAGTGAAAAAGCGCAAGAGAAGTTTTATTCTGTTTGGCAGGCGAATTTCCACTCAGGTGAACGATCATTAATCCACAAATTTATCAGAGTGTGAACTTTTCTATATGATAACCTTTTCACCAAAGTCTATTTTGCCAGGTTCTCGCTGGTGAATTGGTAAGAGGAAGCTACATTGTCAATATTACTATGTCAGTGACATCATATCCTGTACTCCAAAAAAGTCAAAGAAAATTAATATGGGATTATGTTTACAATTTGTAACTATTAAATATATGCTATTTACACTTTTTTTAACAATTTGAAGCTCATGCCTCATTTGTTTTAGGGTAGGCTCATGTCTAGGACAATATAGGATCTCTTTTGTCTTTATTTTGCTTCCTTGGACATTTTTAATAATAAATGGCCACTTCTAGAAATTTCATTAACATCACTAATAAATACATACATATGACCTTTATGTAGTGGCCATAATTAAATTGAGAAAATTTACTAAGAAACTTTCACGGCGATAAATTTTCTTTGCCGAAAGTACACCAGCGTTCATATGCTGAGACGAAGTTTCACATTTTGATGAATACCTTCATGAAGTATGGTGAAGATTTCCGAGCCATAAATTCGGACATAATTATATATGTCCCTTTGTTTGTCAGGCGGCAACAGCTCCCTAGTTACCAGGGGCAGCAAAACACAGTTCCTAATAACTTTGAGAGCCACATTTCTGGTCAATAAACCGGAAATTCATTTCTTTTAGCCATTTGGCCCCCCTGGACCTGTTCCTTCACAAAAATAAGGTAAGAGCTGGGGATGGAAGGGGGGGGCAACTTCGCAGGAGCCGCCTCAAGTAGCAAGAGACTTTGAATAGCCTCTGAGAGGAAATATAACATCACACAGTTCTGTTTGGCTGCCACTGTGTTTTGTCTAGGCATACTAGTGGGGCTCATTTATCAACACTGAGCAAATTTGCCCATGGGCTGTTACCTATAGCAACCAATCAGATTGCTGCATTCATTGTTCTTCTTGCAGCTGGCTTTAAAAAGCTAATCACTGATAGGTTGCTATAGGTAAAAGCCCATGGGCAAATTTGCTCAGTGTTGATAAATGAGCCCCAGTGTGTTTTCTGTTCATTAGGAATTGTTTATAGCCATAATATGGACTTGTTGCTAAGCTAACCCTTACTTTTAGTTATGAGATTGGATCTAAGCCTCACATGGGGGAACAGTTTGCGATATGTGCTGCCTTAAAGTTTCTATATACCCTAACAAGGCATGGCTTTATGACAACTGCCCACCCCTTAATATCAGACACTTGTAGGGGTGAAAAATATGTTCTGTGGGTGGGTGGCTTAGTGGCATAACACTGAGACCTACATTGCGATATGTTGCAGTGCATTGGGCACAGGACCTTGCACCAGTTTTATTTTTATCACTGTTCTTGATGCTCTGTAAAGCTGCTTTTTATTTGTTTATATA
Source organism: Xenopus laevis (assembly GCF_017654675.1). NCBI lineage: Eukaryota > Metazoa > Chordata > Amphibia > Anura > Pipidae > Xenopus > Xenopus laevis. Next base: position 48,109,981 of record NC_054376.1, on the reverse strand, counting down.
GATTTTAACCTCATACATAACGCATAAATATTCATATTTGTTAACAGATTCTGGATTCTGCAAAAAAATAAAAACATCTGTTAAAATGCCTGAAATATTGCATTCCTCCAAAGAGTTCAGACTAGAATAAAACGAACCCTCTGAGCATTCTTATCACTGCGCTTTCGATAAGAAACCATAAGCAGATAACTTCCCCTGTGATTTCTTAGGGCTATATCTCCTGCGGTGTTTGATCATGGTTACTAAAGGAAGCAATCAAAACCCAAACCACTACTCACGGGATGCACATTGAACCTCTTGGTGCCTGCTATTATTGCACAAGTTGCACTCATTCTCAAGCTTGCAGTATGATCTGAATGAGTCTATGGAATCTGAATGCAGATAAGAGACCTAGGGCCATATTTAAAAACACTGGGTAAAAACATCACTGGTCATTTGGCCATATCAACCAATCAGATCTTTTGTTTTCTAGCTTGTAGGTGACATTAGGTTCAAATCTCATTGCTGATTGGATGCGATGGGCCTCTATCCACAAACAAATTTCAATGTGTAAGTGCCTAAAATTCAAACTAAATTAACACTCCGTTTATTTATAACATTTGGTCTCACTTGCCTTTGGTAGAGTCTTCTCCTTAACACTTGTGGGTATATTTCCTTAGTGCACAATGCTACCTACAGATGTGACTGTAATGCTATTTGCATATAGGGTTGCCACCTTTTCTGGAAAAAAATACCGGCCTTCCTATATATTTATCTTTTTTCCCCATTAATAACATTGGGATCAGCCATAATTTTTACCGGCCTCGCAGAACTCAAGCAGCTTTGTTTGCAAGAAGCTTTGTTTGTTTCCCTGTAGAGCAGTTGGCGACTGTGTAGAGATTTGTATTGGATTTTATTTTTGCCTTTACATCCCATTTACTGTTTCCAACTCCAGCTTCAGGGACAAGTTTGTATTAAATACAAAAACTATAAAATCCTCATTAGATTACATGACAACACAGGACCCAGTGTAGTCTGCCTATTCTGACTATTAATCAAACTTGCTGTATCTGCTTCTGCCAGATATTATTTGACTTGTGCTGTTTTGAGCATGTGCACAGTCTTGGTCTTGCAAAGATCTTTAACAAAGTTACATGTTGGTGACCCCCTGTGGCCAACTTTGAAAGCATAAATCATTTGTTTTATTAGGCTTGTGGTGCAGTAAGTTCATGTTTATGTTTAGTATTCAAAATACAGCATTTCTAGCCTTATTCTATTTTAGAATTTACTAAAATAGACTAGACTTTAAGATGTAACATACATAGTGGTTTACAGGAAATAATTTCTGCTTTCCTATTTATATATCAATTGTATGATATCAAGTGATAAGTGAATCTGTGTATTAGAGTTGGGGCTCACTAAAAAAATTTTTAGCAGTTTCGCAAAAAATATTCACAGATGTCGAAATGTGGATTTTCACCATTAATCCATTTAAAATATGTTATGTTGCTAATTATATCACCAAAATATGTATGTATCATTTCATACATATTGATACCTTATGTTCTGAAAATCAGAAATGATGGGGGAGAATGGCAGAGCATTAATTAACAGTCTGACTGCTTACAAGGAAATAAATAAGTCTATTTTTACATAACGGATGAGATTGTCAGAGGTGGTAGATGTATGCTTAACATTGTGGAAGGAAAGAGTGCCAGGGATCCTTTAGCATAATGGGTTAACTTTATTAATGTATTCAGTAACAGAGACAGTGTATCAATTAAAAATCTGTGGGAAAAAAGGGTGAGATTCCAAATCAGTGAAAGATTTAAAGGAGAACTAAATCTTAACAAACAAGCATGCTAGAAATGCTACACATTATGTTTTGTGATTCTGTACCAGTCAAAGGGAACAACAGCCCTTTAGCAGTAAAGATCTGTGCCTCCAAAGATGCCCCAGTAGCTCCCCATCTTCTTTTCTGCTGGATTACTGCACATTCTCTGTGCTGCTGTCACTTACTGAGTTTAAGGGCGACTAACATTATACTCATTACTATATTTTATATATAGAATATAAATGTCATAATGCAAGTCTTATTAGTAATTAATTCAGATTCTCATTCTCTGAAATCAGTGCAATGAAACCATAATAATTAGCCCTGTAGCGTTAGTTTCTATAGCAGGCAAAACTCATTTTCTGGTCACATCTGTTTTAAGGATTTTGTTCTCCTTTAAGGGGCAAATTTATCAAGGGTCAATTTGTTTTTTATGGTCAAAACTGTCAAATTTGACTAGGGAATTATCCAGACTCGATTCGAGGTTTTTTTTTTTTTAAAAAAATCGAATTTGATTTTCGAGATTTATCATACTCTGGCTCTTTAAGAATTCAAATTCCACTATTGCCGCATTACTCTATAAGTCAATGGGAGGGGTCCAGGAGTCAATTTGGAGTTGTTTGTAGCCTTCCTGACATTTGAGTTTGTAACTCGATTTGTACGAATCTAATTCGAATCAAATTCAATTCGAGTTTTCAGGTCATGCTCCTGACATAACTAATAATCTCTTTTTAATAATAATTCACAGAAAGGTTTCTTACAACTACCTTACAACTAAAACATGAAGTTTGGCAGAAACAAATCTTGGAAAATTGGGTAAGATTCAGTAATGGAATTTTTTAGAATTTGAACTTATTCAATGTGGTATTAATTGGGCCATAGATATAAACATATTTGTGTCAGGCAACTGTTCTTGAGATTTATGTAGAAATCCAACTTCTAGAGAAATTGTGGGCTCAACAAGCCCCAAGATTAACTTAAACCTTAGCCTATAAATTCTCTGTATCCCCTTCTGTTGGGATGAGGAGCAAGCCTAGAGACCCCTGCAGCCATCATCAGACTAACAGTCTGCATTTGTGAATGGGGCGCTAGGTCAGTAGGTAGTAATGGGGGCACAACTGTACCACCAGAGTTAATGGGAGGAAGCATTTCTCACGTCCCAATTTTGCCACAAGCACCAGGCAAAAAAATTGACTCATCTCGATTAAACACATGTACAGGGTTTCCTTGGCTCTATATAGGCAAATAACTACATTTTTATAACTTGCCTACAAAACTTTAAGGAGTTTCAGCTGTGTAAGGTCTTCCCGTAAATCATCCTTCATAGAGTCATGTGGATGCCAGGAATCCAATCCTCACAACAAGCTGTAACCCATTACGCATTTTATTTAACACGTTAATGCGCTGAAGTCACTTTGATTTTGTTTGTTTTGATTTGGCCTTAACCAATTTCCCTTTAAAGGGGAAGGAAACCTCGTCGGCGCTAACCCCCCTCCCCCCTCCCGTGTATTGCCCCACCTCCCTCCTCCCCCCTGGCCTACCCCTCCCACTGGGCAAATGCCCCTAACTTGTTACTTACCCTTCTGCGCAGGTCCAGTCCAGGGAGTTCACAGGCGACATCTTCTTCCACGCGATCTTCTTCCTCCTTTGACCGGCGTTTGGGCGCATGCGCAGTAGGATCGGTTCGCCGGTACGGATCTACTGCGCATGCGCCAAAAGTCACGCGCATGCGCAGTAGATCGTACCGGCGAAACGATCCTACTGCGCATGCGCCGGTCAAAGGAGGAAGAAGATCGCGTGGAAGAAGATGTCGTCGGTGAACACCCTGGACTGGACCTGCGCAGAAGGGTAAGTAACAAGTTAGGGGCATTTGCCCAGCGGGAGGGGTAGGCCAGGGGGGAGGAGGGAGGGGGGGCAATACACGGGAGGGGGGAGGGGGGTTAGCGCCGACGAGGTTTCCTTCCCCTTTAACGAAAGCTTTGCTTTGCACTGTTATTATGTATATGAACTTTTACATATATAAATGTTACCTACCGAGTGATACAAACTATTATATGTGTGTGCGTGCGTAAGTACTGATTGTATTAGAAGTCAATTCAAAGTTCCTTGTTGTGTAACTAAAGCCATGGAAAGATAAAAAAAAACCTTGACATGATTATGTATATTCTTGATTCTCTTGTTGTCCCTGAGGAAACATACATTATGGGGCCGATTCACTAACTTCGAGTGAAGGATTCGAAGTAAAAAAACTTAGAATTTCGAAGTTTTTTTTGAGCTACTTCGACCATCGAATGGGCTACTTTGACCTTCGACTACGACTTTGAATCGAAGGATTCAAAGTAAAAATCGTTCAACTATTCGACCATTCGATAGTCGAAGTACTGTCTCTTTAAAAAAAACTTCGACCCCCTAGTTCGGCATCTAAAAGCTACCGAAGTCAATGTTAGCCTATGGGGAAGGTCCCCATAGGCTTGCCTAACTTTTTTTGATTGAAGGATATTCCTTCAATCGTTGGATTTAAATCCTTCGATTCGAAGGATTTAATCGTTCGATTCGAAGGATTTAATCGTTCGATTCGAAGGATTTAATCGTTCGATTCGAAGGATTTAATCGTTCGATTCGAAGGATTTAATCGTTCGATTCGAAGGATTTAATCGTTCGATTCGAAGGATTTAATCGTTCGATTCGAAGGATTTAATCGTTCGATCGAAGGAATAATCCTTCGATCGTTCGATCGTACTATCTGCGCTAAATCCTTCGACTTCGATATTCGAAGTCGAAGGATTTTAGTCCCTAGTCGAATATCGAGGGTTAATTAACCCTCGATATTCGACCCATAGTGAATCGGCCCCTAAATGACCCAAAAGTAGTGATGGGCCAATCTGTGCCGAAAAACTGGCAAATTTAAAACGAAATTAGCAAAATGGCGAAACACATTGAAGTCAATGGGCGTCATAATTATTTTGAAGGGCGACAAATTTTATGTTCATGCCATTTTTTTTTGACATTTTTGGATTTTTCACCGGCGAATTGTCGACACAGTTTTGTGAATTAATTCGCTTGTGGTGACATGCAGGAATTCTCAGCAAATTAATTTCTGGCGAATTTATTCCCCCATCACTACCCAAAAGTTGAACCAATATAAATAAGCATGCAGGTGCTTCTGTCAATGAACTGTTGTCACTGGCACCAAGGAATCTTACCTTTAAAGTTGTGCTTCTCTCTGTAAACAAACACACATATACACACATTTTCGCCGACCACCACCCCAATCACATCAAACTATTTGGAATGCTGCTGGTGTGGCCAAATGTATAGAAAGGACAGTTTTAGAAACATTCAGCGTTTATCGTAGCAATATTTAATGTAGCATACATCAGACAATAGGGAATGTAAATTTGTATACAGTTATGGGACCTGTTGTCTAGAAAGCTCGGGACCTGAGGTTTTCTAGATAAGGAGTCTTTGGATCTCAATACCTGAAGTCTACTAAAAGTAATTGAAACTTTAAATAAACCTAACATGATTGTTGTGCATCCAATAAGGGTCTTAGTTGAGATCAAGTACAAGATACTGTTTTGTTGTTTGTGAAAGTTCTCATTCATCCAGGTCATGGTATATCTGTAGAAATAAGTCAAATCAGCTGGACTTGCTGACTTTCTCAATTCAGAATAACTTGTAAAAAAAGATATTTCTGGAATAAATACCCTGGAATGTTGCTCCAATCAGCAGGGTCAGACTGGGGAGCCCGGGGCCCACCGGGACTACTGTCCAGGGCCCCCTCCTACCTCTCCGCCCTCTACCGTGGTAGGACCGGGACAGTTCCTTCCTTATCGCTTCCATGACTTGTCCGGGGGTTAGAGGTACATGGTCCCGGCTGGTTTCTCCCTCCTGCACCAAGTAGAATGGTATGTGCCGTTGCATCTGCCACACGGGCACTTCTCACTTTACTCAAGCAGCTTGCACTCCAGCCCAGAAGCAGTTCCAGCTGCGTGCACCTTGCTGACCAGTCTGCTGCTGCGAAGCCTGCTGGGAAACATAGTCTCTCCACAGCCTCGCCAATCATGTGACCCTACTCCTGCTTAAAAGGGGCGCTCGGCGCTCCTGTATGAATGGCGCTGTGAACAAACTGATCAGGAGAGGGGTCTGGCCCGGCGGGGGCCCATTAAGGGTCGGGGCCCACCAGGGTTTTTCCCGGTTACCCGCCGGGCCAGTCCGACACTGCCAATCAGCATAATCTGTTTATCATAATCAGAAAGGATCTCATGATGTTAGGTGTTGATTAGTGATGGGCGATTTTATTCGGCAGCCATGAATTCGCAGCGTTTTTGCGCGTTTCACCGCTGGTGAATTTGGCATCAGAATTGTCACTGACGCCCGAGAATTAACGCCGGTGTCAAAATTCGCCCGTTTCGCAAATTTCGCCCATCACTAGTGTTGATTGTATTAGTATCATTGGAACTTTGAGGTGTAATTAAAGCTTCCAGGGAGAGGTGCCAAAATAGCGTTGTATGTGGCAGACAATAGATGTTGCAGCCCCCCCCCCTTACCTCTATTCAAACTTTATCTTTCAGTTTTTACATATTGTGGGGGTTCATTCGCTGGTAGGCTGCAAATGAGGCGACTTTACACACCAGGATCAGTTTTAGGGCTTCCTGCCCGCGTTTATTTTTCATTGTTTCCAAAACTTCCACTCGCAGGGGAAAGGTAAACGAAGAAGAAATAGTTCAACAGAAAAATCCAACCTTCTGGTTAACACAAAACAAATGCTTTTCTTTCTCTCCTGAAGCTGAGAATACCAGCAGTTTGTCTCACACACATTCAGCCCTGCTGTTCAGCATCAGGTGTACTAAATAGGGCCTAAGGCCTCTTGAAAACCTGGCCTACGGATTTGGGAATCCGTCCCACCCTACTCTTGTGGATTCCCAGTAAGACAATAGGGATGTAGCGAACTGCCGATTTGGTGTTCGCGAACGCCGTTCGCGAACACCGGCAAAAAATGCGAACGTTCGCGAACAGTTCGCGAACTTCGAACACCCGCTAAAATCGTTCGATTCGAACGATCGAAGGATTTTAATCGTTCGATCGAACGATTTTCATTCGAATCGAACGATCGAAGCATTCGATCGAATGCTTTTCATTCGATCGAATGCTTACAATCGTTCGAAAGAATGGAAATCGTTAGATTTTTAGCGGTCGAAGGAATTGGAATGGTCGAATGGTCGAACGATTTGTATTCGAATCGAACGCGAACTCAAAATGCGAACGTCGCGCGACGTTCGCGAACATTCGGCGGACGCGAACGGTCGAAGTTCGCGCGAACAAGTTCGCCGGCGAACAGTTCGCTACATCCCTATAAGACAAGCCCCGGATCATCAATTACAAAAACATTGCAGAGAGACATTGTGTTTCTCTGCTAACAGCACTACTGGTCTCACCTCAGTAACAATATCTGAGAATCCGTGGCCCAACATACATTCCATCAATCACTTTTCCCTAAGAAACTAGGGACCTTTTTGTCATCATACCACAATATAATACATATTACATATTACATACATATATTTGAGGTGTGTCATAACACCTTAAAGCTCCAATCATACTAATACAATCAACGCCTATCTTCATGAGATCTTTGCTGATTATGCATTTCAGGTTATTTATTCCAGAAAGATCTTATTTACAAGTCATTCTGAATTGAGATGACTGGATGACTGGTGAAACGTCTTCAAGAAAAACACAGCAAGTCCAGCTGATTTGACTTATTTCTACAGATATACTGTTTTATAAATACAGAGAAAATGGATTTTTTTTAAAAAAAAAAGTAATTATTTCATTAAAACGGAGTCTATAGGAGATGGCCGTGCCATAATTAAAATCTTGGATAACAGATTTCTGGATAACAGATCCCATACCTATACAAGTTTACTTAGGTTTGCTGGTTGCTTATAGGAATATGTTTTGGAAAGCCGACCAGTCCTTTCTGTGGCTTTATGTGCCCCTCTCAAAATTGGTCAGTTAATTAGGGTATTTTGCAGTCTCTAAGTTACTTAGAAACAAGATTTGCCTAAAATTTGAGATGATGTAGCTGTTAAACTCATCTTATATACTAATATAATCCATTTACTACACTATGGCCATATGGTTTAATTTAATTTCCATTTTTTTAATGGGGGATCCTATGGAGGCAGTGTTTAGCATTTCTTGACTTGCAAGATTGGTTAGAGCACTATCTGACAGGAGCAGTGTTGGACTGGCCCACCGGGATACCAGGAAAACTCCCATGGGCCCAGGTGTCAGTGGGCCTCTTGCTTCTAACTATATGCCTATTTCATGGTCATTACCTGGAAAAATGCTTAATAATGAAAGCATATAGTAAATAGATATAAGACAAATATACAGTAAGTAGATATAAGAAGAATATAGTAAGTAGATATAAAAGACTAGGAGAATAAAGAGTTTAAGGAGAGTTGAAATAATAGCTTAAGGAGTGGGCCCATAGTCTTCTGTAGTAGTAGTTTTCTGGTGGACCCCTGGCATCCCAGTCCGACAGTGGAAAGGAGTATTCCCATCTCAATCTGTGTGGTCTTCCAAAATGTATTCCAGTTTCCTTCCACACCCCATAATAATTGTTTCACAGTAGAATTGGCCATACTGTGTATGTGAAATGTGATTAATTGTTATAAACAAGATTGGAACAATATGTCTCTTCATAAATAAAGTACAATAATAATCTAGTGCAGGCATTTACATATCATTACAGGCATGTGATGCTTAAATGGAATGATTTGGCTATTTTTTATTACTTTAACCTAACATGGGATCTTGCCTTCAGTCTGCTAAAAGTGTACTTGCAATATGAACAGGAAAGCTAACTCTCTAAGCTCTACAAGAGAGGTTGATATAATGTGTGACACCCTCACAGGGCCCTGCGTAGAGTTTGATGTGTGGAAAATAGCATTTAGCCATATTGCATTGCTCTGACTGACTGTAAAATTCCATAAAGAAATCCTCGTAAAAAGCACATTTCATGTTAGGGTGCACATGTTTAAAACATCTGCTTGTGAATGAATACATACTGTATGAAAAGTATTTAACCAGAGAAATAAATCTCTCAAACACTTATATCATTTATTCATAAATGGGGGTCTCACATCTGGAATACCAATATTAAATGCTTGGAACATTTTTTTTAAAAAATGGTTGATTTTGTCCTTTCATGGCTTGTCTTTAAGATTAAATTATCTTTGGCTTTTAATGTTCATATGGGTCCAAATGGATGCTGTAAAAAAGTGAGTAATTAGTGCAGGTGCAGATACACATTTTTTACATTGCTGACTTTTTTGTTTTCATCATTGGCTTCTATGCCAACCTCTTTTAAGTTTTACCTATTTATGTAATCTGCTGGTGAATTTGCTGAAAAAGGGGTGGTCAGTATTTGATTTGCCATTTTAAACTATTGATGTCTAGAACTTGATCATGGAACATGAAGATATGTGGTGTACCAATCAGGTGGAATTCTGGAGCAAAAAGAGATGGAGAATATTTCCCCTTAAGGTTCATGCATGGAATGCTTGTCCCCATAACAGTATCTGTGTCATGAACAGCACCCTAAATCCAAAACCAGTGCTAAGCTCCCTGGTCTCGGCTCTCACTTCTGCCTTTAACTGCCGCCTTTCACCTCAGGAGGAGCCCTCGGCTAATTGGATGCCACCAGGTCTTATTAAGAGAGGAGCAAAGCCTCAGGTTCTGGACGAGCAAAGGGGTACGATCGTCTCACCAAGTATACTGGATGGAAGAACACCACTAGGAACAGACAACACAGCGTGGAATAGGCAGGCTGGGCCAGCACAAGCGGAGGTAAAATAGTCAGTTAGGCCGGAATCAGGTTGGGAGAGCATAGAATAGTCAGACAGGCAAGGGACAGCTAGGAGAGTTCAGGATAAACAGCCAGGCAAGGGTCAGGATACAGAGTTCAGAATAGTGAGGCAAGGCAAGGATCAAAAACCAGAAGATCAACAGGAATCACTTAGAAGTAGAACCAGGATCAACCTAAATTGAACCTAACAACGGGCAATGTGTTTTATTACAAAGCCCCTTTAAATAGTTTGAATTTCGCCCCATTGCAAGATGATGTCATCACGCCGGCGCATAAACCCCGAAGCGCATGGCTACTAGCATGCTACTTGCCTCACCCTGCACCCTATGCCAGATTAAAAAGGAGTAAGTTATAACCCTTCATTTTAGTAGAAGTGCCACTTCATTGCAGAAAAAGAATTGAAATATGAGTAGCAAACAGTATATCTAGACCTCACCAGAACTTAAATGTGAGTCCCTCATTGGCCTACCTGTGTATGTGAGCACTCTGTAAGAGCATTGTTCAGTCGAGCGGAATTGTGGCATCCAATATGGAAGCACTCAGCATCCCAGCATCACTTCTTTGTAACCCTGATGTCCAGGCCGCCGTGCACACACATTATTCATTATTTATAAGGGGGTTTGCTTACAAATAAATATAAGGCTTAAATGTTAGCACTTTATAAAGTACTACATGGATGCCATACTTCTCAGAGAACAAGGGTATTTGTGAATGAATATTGGATGCTTGAGACTTCAGTGATGTCAAATGTGTGAAATGTCAATTATAATATTATTGTCTTTGTGTTAATTATACGTTATATAGGAAATAATGCACCCCCTATTGTAAAATACATAGTGAATAAAGTACCACCTGTTGTAAAATATAAGGATATTTTAAGTCACCAAGAAGTTCCATGACCATATAAAAGCAAGAGTCTAAAGGTCATGGAACTGAGAGGATACTTCTAATATCCTGACATTTTTATTATAAAAACAAAAGTTTTAGTGAGCCATGTGACAAAAATAAGATCACTAAGCTCCGTTTATAACTGATGACATCACTAAACCTGTTTATAAGGATATAAATTATATAATTTACAGGATAATCATGGGTTTTGTGTATAATGAGTATATTATAAGTCAGCGAGAAGCTATACGACCATATACAGGTCATGGGACTCCTAGGTGACTTTTAGGGGGTTATTTATCAAAATCTGAAAATTTCTCACTAATTTCTGCAAACCACTCCAATCAAATCCGCACAGACTTTCCCTCCTTTATCAATTCAATACAATTTTAAGAAAATTTATTGTGCGGGAAAAAACTGTGAAAAAGTCTGAATTGTAAGTTTTTTTCAGATTCGACACCCGAAACCTACAGCAACGAAATCTTTGGATTATTGAACAATACCCAGCGCAGATCAGGATATCTTCAAAATGTCAATGGGACATCTGCCATTGACTTCTATACGAACTTGGCAGGTCTCAGTTGAAGTACTTTTTTATTCTGACTTTTAACACCATCGGGGTTTAATACATATTGAAAATGTTTCATTTTTTTTTAGACGAGAAAATTGTGTTTTTCCCCTTAGGTCCGGCTCTTAGGTAATAAAAATATATTGCTTTGGGCTGACTTTAGTGCATGTTCTATATTAAAGCATTGCTTTTTGGATATTGATATCATTTGTTTTGCTGGCTATGTGTATAGTTTTGTCTGAAACTTTTCCGTTGCCTTCAACAAGTGTGCAGCACGCCTCAAACATAGCTCTGCATTTACTTCAATGAGAACTGTAGGATTGTCTCTATATTGTTAGCAAGCTGTCTTCTTTGTCCCTTTGCAGAATAAATCCTGTAATGCCAACCTATTCCTGCCACCTTATAATTACCTGTGTAAGAGAGGGTATGTACACAGGATGCTTCTGTTAGCACAATCCTCATTAAAATGTTATGTTTCCTGCACCCAATTTCTAGAGACTTTTTTTTTACGCTGTATAAAAATGAAATGTATACACATTCCCCCCAGCTTTATGTAAACATGTTTCATCTGTAGTCCAGTAGAATATGCATAATGGGTTTTTGATATTTCTGGGGGGATAGCAGAATTCTGTTGAGATCTCTGTTATCATACACTTTATAATACTGCGTCTGTGTATAATTTCTAGAGCTAAACTGGTTCTGCAAGCTGAACACCAATTGGGCCTACTGCCTGCAGTTATGTAAACTCCTGTCTGCTCATTAAGTCACTAATTATGCTCCCAGCAGATGTGAATTATCCATCCCAAATTAATGAATTAATGCATTCCCTAAAGTTTTAAGATACCTTGTGTGCTCTCAGCAAAGCTCATAAAGCCCTATGTGTTCTGTAACTAAAGAAATATCCGGAAATCCGTTATCCGGAAAATTATGTAAAGGCCATCTTTGATAGACTGTATTTTTATCAAACAATTCTAATTTTTAAAAATGATTTCTATTTTCTCTGTAAAACAGTATATTGTAGTTGATGCCAAATAACATATAATTATTGGAGTTTATTTGATTTTTAATTGGCTTAAAATATGGAGATCCAAATTAGGGAAAGACCCCTTAGCTGGAAATCCCCAGACCGAAGCATTCTGGACAGGTCCCATACCCCAAGGTACAGCAGCCTGGAAAAACAGTAATCATTTAGTTCAGCTATTTAGTTTATTTTTATCTAACTAGTCTATGTAACTATGTTATAAAACAGAAAACATTTATTGGTTAGTTTAAAAAAAAAAAAAGTATATCTCCATTTCAACCTTCCTATGTATTTGACCAGGACTCACTCCCACTTGGACATTATTGAGCATCACACGTTAGACCAGTTTTCCTACATGAATGCTGACCCAACCAAGTAAATCACTGTCACATGGATTTTCATTCTCAGAAAGCAAATGACAATGGATAATTAGGGCAGGGTTCGTTTTGAGGATGAAATTTCATGTAGAACAGCAAAGTTTGTCTTTGCCAAAAGTTCAGATTTTAATGAGAAATTTTGACGGCTATGAAGACTGCTTATTCTTTGCTCAGCAATATGACTATTATTATGAGATAGTTGGATGAAAAAAAGTTAAAATCATTTAGATAATCTGTCCAGTTGTCTATATTAATAATTTCCTTACCTATATACTCTATATACCTAAAGTAACTTCCATTAGGGTGATGTCTTCTCTCTACTGATGCTCCCCATGTTATCATCAATTTAGCACTTCCTTTATCAGCTTTTGTTATTTTACTCTGTATTATCTCAGATTCTGTTCACCCCTCATTTCTCTTAATTGCCATATCATTTTCTGTCTTAGCGACCAACTCTTATTTTACAATTTTGTTCCATAAACTGTACCACCATATAAAATGTGAATGCTGTTAAAAGAAGGCCCGTGTGTTCAGCCGCATTATATTCATGGGGGGCGACATATAGACATCCCCTCTTCTGCCCCCTAACTTGTAAGTTACAGGTGCACGTTAATTTTCCCCTGTTGTATGTGTGCAGAATTGGGCTCGTTATTACCAAAGTAGTCGGTAAAAACCCTGGTCCCTTGTTTTTTAAGGCATCAGCTATAACCCTTTCTAAGGATCGAATAATTTGGGCATACAACCTATTGTTTACTTCTTGAAGCCCCTTTGCAGCAGGGTCCTTCCAAGAAGTCTTTTTGTGTCAGCTTTTGTCTGTCTCTGGCTCCCCATAGATTGATGCCTGTTTGGGTTTGTGCATGACTCCTGTGCTCCTTACTTCCCCTTTCCAACTCACCATGGCTTTCAGAACCAACAACCATCTTCTTGAAGAACCTTCTCGCTTCCATTATTATGGGCTGTTCACGGTTCCCTGCATTTTTTAGCAGATCTTTTGGTCATTTGCCAGATGTATTCATAGCTTCCTGAACAGATACAGTAACACACACAAGCTGTATAAGTTAGTCAGTATAGCATATGCATTTTGCATATGTATTTGCATACTAAACATACACACAACCTTTTCCTTATACCACACTTTATTTTCACCCTGTCATTCTGAACAAATATTCATTTCAAACTGTGACAATTGAGTTTTTAATCAACAGGGTCCAATAACACCCACATGAGATTTTACTCACATATAAAACTAAAAGCCTGTTTGTGGGATCTGTGAGTGCCTGCCATTTTTTCTTTTGGTTGCACCCATAGGGTCCTAGGTTTGATTCTGAAATAATATACCTAGACTTATATAATATTATATGGTCATGAAACTCCTTAGCGGCTTATAATATCCTTATATTTTACAATAGTGGTGGTACATTATTCACTATATAAAAAGAGACAAATACAGGGGAGGGGAGATGTCTGCACTTATGGCTTCTCTTGACGGAAACCAGGAGCTTAGAAGAGAAAGCAGTAATGCTGACTGTGTGTTAATATTTTTTTGCCCCACATAATTATTCAATGCTGTGCATCTCTGGGCAAATAAACCTGGAGTTACCCCATGTAATAAATATTCAGAATATACAGTAAATATACACAGACTCCAAACTAACAATTAATATTAATTAAAATATATTTAACTAGATATTTACTGTAATGCTAAAAAATATCTAAAAACAAAGCTCAAGACAGACCTACTTTAATATATTAACCTTGCCATTAATTTATCTAAAGCAAATGTAAAAGCACACATACCAGCAAAAAAAGTGAATAATATCTGGGATGTTTGTATGTATATTCTTTATATTTGTCAGCTTATTAGTGCTGAGTGATGGCAAGTTTTACAGGCACACCGAAGGCCACATAAAAATAATTTTTGTATTTATTTATTCACATTTTATGTATGTAGAATCTTAAACCCATAATGGCCAACCTTCTACGACAGTTATACCCTCAAAAATGTAGAAAATGTTGTATACTCATACACCCTTACTTTATAATTAGAATAGGGATAGGCTTGGAATATTAGAATGGCAGTTATGAATGAATTATGATGCCACCACAATAATGCAAACACATTAACAATCCCTCAGTTATTCGAATCCATGTTCCAAGATGATTTCCTGCTATGTACTTATCGGAATTGCTAACATTTAGTAGCTGTGTAAGAATGGGAGTAGCCTGATCTAAATATACTGTATAGGAACATTGTTTGAATACAAATATTCAGAGTATCTAAGCAGTTGTTACTCCCACTGGCTGCTTGTAGGACACAGCTGAAGTGGCCAATCAAGTCTTGGTTCTGGGAAAATAACAGAAGGTAGGAAGGCAGTGGTCAGTGTTGTAAAATCTGGGAGGCAGTCATTTGTCACTTAGAGCAGTCACAGCAGTTTTCCAGAAGGGATACATTTTTTTATTCTTAATATAGCTGTAGATTAATCATTCTACAGAAGGTATACTACATAGAGCAATACTGATTTGGTTACTGCACTGGTATAGAGAAGTGTTATAATAAAATGTTCATGGTACAGTAGTAGCCTTATGAATTGAACCATACATTTTTTTTAAATATTAAGTCATGGTACAATACACTATTAAATGTAAATATTCAGGAAATGGATACAGACAAATACATTTCAGTTCAAAAAGACTAAACTCCAAGAAACTGGACCTGTTCTAAAAAGTGCATGCGCAATGATCTAACTCTATGCTTGCTCTAAGCTATAACATTCTGGAAAGGAGATGGTACTCACATGCTTTAATAAGTCAGCATCTGTGCATTTATAGGCGTGCTAGGCCATCGTGCAAGATGGTGTCCTGAAACCCTTCGAAAATATTTCTAACTATAATGATGTCTCCTAATCTAGCCAAATCATGATCCTTTCAATATAAATATAAATTAGGAGTGTTGACACTGTAAAGTCAAAAATTCCCACTGACACCAATAGAACATTGCCATCGATCTGGGTCACTTTGGCCTTTTTAATAAATACACTTGTTAAAGGAAGCCTAAAGGTTTTTTTTGGGGAGGGGGGCATACTTTTGCTGACTTCACTGGGAGAGTTAGTGACAACCCAAGGCATCAAGTAGTAGGCACTAGTGATGGGCAAATAAATTCGGCAGGCACAAATTCGCTGTGATTTTCCACCTTTCGCCTCCAGCGAATAAATTCACAAAACTGCTGCGAAAATTCACCAGCGACAAGACTGCCACGTCAAAAATGAGTCACATGTATTAAAATTGTTGCTTGCGTCAAAATTGACGCACATCAAGCATTTTCAGTCTTTCACTTGCAGTATTTCTCCATGCATGGTCTCCTCTACACAAACAATAATTTTGATGCCCGTTGACTACAATGCGTTACACATTTTGCCCATCACTAGTAGGCACTGAATCAGAATTGATTTCCACTAACCCATTTATTCTCACAATTGTTACAGTGGCATCTATTTAACACACATGGTTAGCGATAAACACATGGGAGCCATTCGTTTTTTCTGTCCTGCTACTGTATCTTTTTCCTATATTGGGTTGACATGGAATATTTTTTGGCAAGGCACAACATATAAACTCTCAGTAGAGAGGTCCCTGATTGTGACACACCTGAAAGACAAAGACATATATCTGGTTGTCTATGTCACATGACCCAAAACTGGGAATGCTTGTTGGGCACCAAGATCTGCCTCCAAATATTGTGGGATGGGCATATACAGTACTTGTCCATGGAAGTGTGTGGGTTATACATTTTCGTGAAGAAACAGGAAGTTGTAGAGATATCTGTAATGTTCTTCTTAAAGGACCCTATACATCAGTACCCTGTACCAATCTTCTGCAAAATTAGTCTGGAAACAATATGCAGGGAAATCAGAATTATTTAATAAGTAAAATTAAGGAATACAAGTAGATAAACAGTACTAGGTTGAATGAGAAACATGAGTCCATGGAACAGGACTAATGATCAATGCAGGCTGTAGGCAGTAACATATCCTTTAGGGTGGTGGCACACGTTAAACATCTGGGGATATTAGTCGCTCAGCGACAAATCTCCTCTTCTTTGGGTGACTATTCTCTCCGAAATGCCTTCCCGTCTGCAAGAATATGAATCGCGGGCTGGATGGCACTCAGATTGCTCAGTTCTCTGAAGTCGCCCGAAGTTTCTTTGTGATGCAACTTCGGGTGACTTCAGAAAACAAAGCGACTAAGCTCCCCGGAATCTTAGCATGTACCACCACCCTAAAGCTAGCAAAAGGTCTTGGCAGGCAAAACTAGTCTGTTTTCAAACTAGATCAAACTAGATGATCAGTAGAAATAATATCACAACAATGCAGGAAAGCACTCATGAAGAACCTCAGGACTTAGAGGAACAAGGGCTAAATCACCAAAGTAATTTAATGATCCAACACAGAAGACAGAAAAGGGGCAGGCTTAAATAGTCCCCTAATTGGGCAATTGCCTCTAGCTGAACCTAATGAAACCACAAGTGTGATTTATGGGAAGCAGAGGCAGTAGTCATAAACATTACTGTCACAGCTAAACCACCAAAACCTCCTGTGGCTCAGCCAGGAAGAGCACTAGCATTTGAACGTAAGGTCCCATTTTCTACACCCGACAGGCACTGATAAATTCTCTACATTTATAGTTGTTATTCACTGTATTTGAGGGCTCACAAATGAACCAAAAAGACTGTTTTGACTGTGAACCAACTGTTTTCTTTGTGTTTTCGCCTGGAGGTATTTCTTAAGAGTCTGAATAAATATATAGCTGTTTGTGTTTTATTTGTATTATTTGCAGTGCTTTTCACAAAAGCAATAACTGGCAAGTGGGTTAGGGATTTTGTCAGTGTTATTAAAAATAAGTCTAGTTTTAGGAAACAGTTTTTGGCACCAGACGCTCCCAAAATTGTACATTTCAGATATTTTTTCAGACACTACTTTTACTCACTTCACATTTTCTGCTAAGTATAATTAGGAACTGCACGCAAGTGACTTTAATTCATGCTGTTTATGTATCTTAACCCTCATTAGAAGTGGATAAATTCTAAACAATATCAGCCTATGTATAAAGGAACATTCTTTATGGGGAAGCATGTTGCATATGCAAACATTCTAACATGAAAAAGTGTAACATTATGGGCCTAAGCTTAGAGTTGAGGGTTGCTTGACTCATTTTTGGATGCAGAAATACTGACACACAATACTTTACAAATGCACATAATTATACAATCCTCAAGTTCCCTTGTGCTTAATTTGTAAACAAAGCAACATGAAGAAACATACATATAAACTGCAGTTTCTACCTCTTTGCATCAAGAGGAGAAGAAAACTTTAAAGCAAAAAACTTGATGTTCAATAATGCTGATTGATTACAAAAGGGTAGCATTAGAGCTATTGCCAATCAAGTCATGTACATTATTATCTAGACTTTGTTGTTAATTCATGTAATTATAAACTCTTTTGTATCCTGAGAAAACTCAAAATATTATTTGCATTGCTGAGAGATATATAGCTAGAAAATAAAGCTTTAGCTATAAAGCTAGTATGCCTGTCTGTTCTATATCTAGCAGAGATACTGAAATTGTTCTGCAAGATACATTATATTTACATATGGATAAATGCAATTACATTGTGCACATCCGGGGGAAAACATGGTACAGTTTTCTTGGCCCTTCAGAACTTAACATGGATTCAGAAAACAACCTTGACAAAAGTGTTCAGTAAAATAAACCAACTTAATTGGACTTCCTCAATAATTTTCTTGAAAACTCACACTGTATATTAAGCAAGCTAAATCAAGATTATATAGGATTACAATGAAAAGTAAAGACTTCAGGAGGGCCTTTAACATTACTGTTATATATTAGCAGGACTATAACATTAACATTGTGCCAATCCTTTTCTAGGCAAATGTTTTATTATATTATAATCTATTTCTTGTAAATCCTCAAGATAATCATTACAGTTCAAATGAATCATGTAATAGGTAGCATTCTACTAGCACTATTACTGTAAATCATGCTTTCAGTAATGAGCCTTGCATAATCCTATAGAACTGTTTATATGTGATTAAATACTTAACTCAGCAGCGTTCCCCTAGTTAACCTTAAGACAAGTGCATCCATATTTTTCAAATAAATGTCTCATAATCGTTGGATAAAACGAGAAAAAAAACACTTTCAGAAAGTTGCACAATGTTTTTTAGGAAAAAAGACAGCAATTAAAATTGTGTAAGAATAGAGGCTAATTATGCACTATTCAGACTATGCTTTGTTTGGAAAATGTATCAGTGGAGATTGGAGTGCCTAAAAGATTAGCACTGATTGCAGAGATTTTATATAATAGTATTTTTAGAAGTAATCATTAACAATTGTAACAATAGCTTCAAACTGCTGTAAGATGATCTTTCTCTATAAGGGTTAGTTCACACGAGGAGATTCGGGGAGATTTTGTTGCCTGGCGACTTATCGCCTCGTCTTCTGAGCGACAATCTCCCCGAACTGCCTCAGCGTGTTTTCCCATAGGCTATAATGAAAAGTCGCCTGCGCTAAAGCACACGCAGCGATGAGTTTTCCATAGTCACCCAAAGTTGCCTCCGTGAGACATAAACCTGACTGTGGGGTAACAGGTATTGTAGAAATATGATGTCTATAGAAGCAATAGTAGCATTTGGGAGGGAACTGCAGCTGTGGGATAGCAGGTATAGTAGAGAGAGATGGTGCCTATAGTAGAAGTGGGATAATAGTCTCTGGGAAGGGACTGTGGGATAGCAGGTATAGTAGGGAGACATGGTGCCTATAGTAGGAGTGGGATAATAGTCTCTGGGAAGGGACTGTGGGATAGCAGATATTGTAGGGAAAGATGGTGCCTATAGTAGTAGTGAGGATAATAGTCTCTGGGAAGGGACTGTGCCTGTGGAATAGCAGGTATAGTAGGGAGAGATGGTGTCTATAGTAGCAGTGGGATAACAGTCACTGGGAATGGACTGTGGGATATCAGGTATTGTAGGGAATCAAATTTGGACTATTCCCTAGTCGAAGTACACAAAATTTAGCTCGAAATTCGAATTTTTTTAATTTGAATTTTCACTTCGACCTTTAATAAATCTGCCCCTTAATGTACAACTCCAGCACACAATATATATTTTTTTGTTGTACTTTAAAGCTCTGGCCCAGTAACCAATAGACTGAGAGCAACATTTTTACAAATTATTGCCTGGATTCAAGTTAATGACAAACAAATATCTGCTCAATCAATTCCACATTTTCCCATAGACTTCAAAGGATTTTGTTTCCTTCCATTTAGTCATAGGACAGTTTTAAATGAAATGCTGGAATATGACACAAATATGCATAAGTGATATAAGGAATTCAATTTTAATTTTCTTAGTTTCATGCTGACAACCAGTGGGACTTGGAACTTGACACTGAATTTCTTGTGCAATCAATCAATAATAGTGGTATAATTACATGAACAGGTTATCTGTGTCATCAGTCAATGGCAGCTTCTTCTCAAGCATGAAAGGTCATCATTGCAGCAGTCATTACACAGTGACCCCTGAGAGTGCAAGTAGCTGCAGGAATCTTCTCACAGACCTCTGTATCCTATCAATTTTAGGTCTTAGGGAAAGCTTTGGAAATGACAGAGGGCTTATTAATGTTGCTACTCTCAAAGTTCATCCAATATTAAATATAATAGCCTGTATCTTTTTCTGTTTGTCATTTTATCTTTCAAAAGAGCTGAGAAAAGCTGGAAAGGTAGCTCAATTCCGATCTATGTAATAAAGTCTATACTTGCTTGTTGGCTGACTATAGGTGGACATGAAAGTGAAATTTTTACCCTTCCACAAATTTTTGGGTTTGCATTATAAAGATTGTAACACAGTGGTGTATGAATGGAAATAGGATTCTACACTATATATAAATGTATCTGTTCGGTAAAGCATCCTCCGGAGTTGGTAGAACACTGTCCTGGAGAGAAATTGGGGGTGGTGGCTGATGCCAGAGGTGAAGCTATAAGGTGCCATAGAAATTCAGTAATTAGTGGGCTGGTGGGGGCTGTTTGGGCCTCTGTGTGGGCTGATTGGGCCTCTGTGTACCTGAAATACCAGGGCCTATTTTGATTCTCAGTCAGGACCTGGGGTGGTGGCAAGTTGATTCAATTTAAACTCACAAGGAAACATGGACAAGGAAACCCAAATATCAATCGGAGGGGAGTGAACTTTTCAGACTTGGAGGTTTGAGTCTTAATTGTAATACCCATTTGCACTTCTGTATAGTTGCGCGTGGTGCCACCCTGTCCATCCTGCCTTCCATTCTAAATCGAATGCTGTTGTGCCTATTGACAATGGGACACCTGGAGCTACTGCCACCTTCTGACCAGCCAGTAGCTCCAGGGTTTCCTCTGTGTTCAGGCCAATTTACGAAGCTCACTTTCTCCTAAAGAGCTGGGCAGTGATGTCACTTGCACAAACAACATAAATAGCATCAGGAGGACTTCCACCTTACGCTTCCACTTCGCAATTAAATGCTCATGCAGTTATGTTAATTTTGCCGAATTCTGGAAGAAAATGCTGCATTGTTGAAAAAAATAAAATACTGATGGCCCTCAAAATTGCACTTTGTTCACTGCACTTGCAGACATCAATGACCCCTTATGTCTACCCTAGTTATGACTAGCAAAACCAGGTAAAATGGAAAGATGGCCTGAAAATAAAAACATAAACAAATTCCAAGGAACAAATTCACTGAGCAATGTCAAACATCACAGGGAATTTAAGTTTCCCTGTCCTTCAAGTTATAATTCACATCTGTACTGAAAATTACTATTCATATCATGTCTTAAACATCCATCCATGTTTGGAGAACTGCCAATATTATTTTATTCTGCCAAGTTCTGACTAATAGAATTTTGCTGCAATTAAATATTTTCTTGTAAAATGGACTTTTCTAGAGAATAAAGAAATGTTATGATAAATAAACAAGAAACACACATCTCATAAAAATTTATTTCTAAAAGAATGGATAAAATGACTGGCCCTATTTTGTGCCTATTAATCAGTCTTAACTGTGTTTTATTTGTATATGGGTTTCTGATGTCTAGCTCAGTACGGTGGGAAAAAAACAATGTTGTTCTTTTGCTTTATTTTTATTTGCTTTATTGTGAGTTAATTTGTCTATTACTTTGTGGCATTCTATGTGTTTTCCACTTTCCCCTGTATACTTTATTTTAGAATTAAAGCGAAAGCTACCATTGCCGTGCCTGCTAGGGTTATGTTGACCTTGGTGGCATCAACTGCCATTATATAAGTGGTTAGTGCAACCACATACAGAAATGGCCAAGACACACAACTGCTGCTCAAGCTCATTAAATACAAAGCTCCCAAGCAATTCTCTCTATTAAAAACACTCACCCATTAAAGTATTACTTTTAAAGTTCTGCTGTCAAAGATTTCTAAGAAGGAAAGCAAATACACATCAATTTTATGGGTTTGGATGGCTCTGTGCTCAGGTATTTCCTTTAATGCTTCAAATGAAAAGCACTTCAGTTTGTTCGCTTTAGACGTATGAGTGCTGTTAAAAGTTTAACTAGTCATTTAACAGCTCAGAGTCTACATTATCCTATCCCCTGCCTATGCATACTATCTCATTTTAAATTATTGACCCCAAAATAAAAAAAACATCATGGAGGGATATCTTTGATTCCTGAAGGCATTATTTCTAAATAAACTACGAGATTTATTTTGGAAACGTTCTTCATGGCAAACTTATAATAAGAATACAGTAGTGATGCTTGTATTTAAAGGAAACAAATACCATACATAGAAAGAACCATTGTGAGCCTTTTGTGCAAATGGTCTAACGTAACTAAGAATAAACATAGAATAATTTTGAAGGGATATATATTGGAAAAAAACATCATTCTTGTTGCAGAAATTCTTTTTTTCAATGGTTCCTCGTTTAACTGGCCATTTATAATGTACTATAATGCACCACTAGCAACCAAAGTAACGGCACAGTATTATACTAAACTTAGAGTTATTTCTTATAAATGTTTATGACCGGTATGTTGAAGTTTAGCTTCACCTATAAAAATGCTTTATAGTTTATTTGCCTAACAAGCAGTTTGCTGTTACCCCAAGTGTAAAGCAATTGGACTGTATAATTCGGAAACATTGGTACCACTCTTCCAAGTAGCATCTTAGTCCACCCATGAGGTTCTGGTAAAAATGGCATGTTTGCAATCCTTTCAGCCAAACTGTATGTCACTTCCAGCATGCATGAAAAAACATTTTGTTGGGTGAGTGCAAGTCAGCAGCTTCTACTGGCACTGCCAATTATGGGAACCTGTTAACAAGTGTATTGATGTGTGTGCTCTCATACAGATCCCATACTGATCTGATACTGATAAAGTGTCATGTGACATGATCTTTGTCTGCTAATGCAGAAGTGCTAATAAAGTTATGTCTTCTTGAACAGAAGCATGGTGTCTATGTGCAGTTTCTCCTCTGTGTAAAAGAGGCTCATGTGAGATTGAGCTACAGGTTATCCCATCTCTTAAACTGAATGGCAACATAATGCTGCAATTACGGCCACATCCAGGGTTCTCCGGGGACAATATGAAACTTGCATTTAAATCTTCATCAGAAGAAGAGGTTGGATGGATGCAGTGGAAATGCAAGGAATATGTTTGGATTCAAGTCAATATGTTCACAGCTTTAGGAACATTTTAAAGAGACCACACTTGGGTTATAAAAGAGGCTTTGAGTATTGACCTTTGGATAACTATGCCCCAATCTATTTGAAGATAAACAAATGCAAATGGAGGGATGATTGAGTTCTTCGGACATCCCGGTAGAACAGGCTGACCCAACTGTAAAAAGAAAAGTCTTTATATATTAATACACTGGATTTCATTTTTCCTGCATAGAGTATTAAATACACATTTTACTGACTTGACTAAATAATAGGCAATTAATGTGCAATTATCACATTTAAGTATAAAAACTGGATATAGAAATCTCTACCAGAACAACATCTTGGGACAATTATGTATTTATTTTAACGCATTCATAATTAAACTCACCAATAATTATTTTTGCTACTTAAGCATCATTTAAATTACTCATTACAGTAATTTGCCACAATCCATTTCTACAAGATAAAGTATATGTAGGAGTAAATACGTAGTGATTACTAGGTGGGACTGGGTAGCTTTCATGGAATATTTGCTGACAAACATGCACAAGAAATGAGGGGGCAGTAGATGGAATATCTATAAAAACCACATGGTCTGGTTTACAAATGCGACACTCCCTCATTACTGGGCTGGTGAATCATCTCAGACTCTTGTGTTCCTGTAAATTGGGTTGTATATTCAGTGACATACATGTAGCCATAAGCCAATTAATTACACAAGTAAATTGTACATGTTTTCCAAACATTCAATTTTGCGGCTTTTCATTGCATTGCTTCATATACATGCAAATCTTCATTCCTACATGACAGAACAATGTTGCTAGGAGGAGAGAGAATTTATTAATGCATGCAGTTAATTTATACACTCTTTGCAATCATTTATTATTTTAGTTTACTTAATGTCACACCCAGAGCAGTATAGTCAGATGATGTTTCTCCTATGCATTCAGTTGCTTGGTCTGAAGGCCAAAACAGTTAGTTGGTACAATTTAGCTATCCATGCTTTTGGACAATGGTTGTCAAACTTTTTCAATTTCAAGCCCCCCTTGAAGGGCCAACCTTGAGCAGAACTCCCTTTGCAGGTCCAACCTTTAACCAAGGTCCCTTTTAGTTCATGAAATGGGTACAGATATAGAAAAATATTGGTGTATCCGTCACTCTGCCATATCTAGCACAGCTAATTCATAATAACCGCAAACATCACCCTAACTGCCTTACTAGTCTTTCCGGTTTATATAGGAGCACAAATTGCCATTCTCACCAATTTTTACCATAAAGGACCCTACTGCTTACAGCTCCCAAGGGGGGCAGTCTCACAGTTTGGGGACATCTGGTATAGATTAAATAAAAAATAAATATGTATCATGGAGAAAGTACATAACCATTTTTTTCCTTGTAAATTGTTGTATTCTCATCAGAAGTGGTTAGCATTGCTGTGCTGGAGTCCTTTGTCCAAGTAACATATTCCCCTCATTTTAGGGTGGGATTTCAAGCTTACTAAAAGGTAAATCTATGATTGATGAATTGACTTGTGTGATTGCAGATCTGCTGTAGGAAAATGAGACTATTCTATTCTGTGACAGGGACTGATGTGAATGACTGATAAGCTGCCATATCATATAAATGTAAATATACGATCATTATATGCAGCGGCACAGAACTTGTGTTTGTGACTGTGAAAATGTGGCAGTGTTCCAGAAACAGAGGAATATCTTATATGCAGGCAGTGCAGCGGAGCAATTGGTTATCACGGCGGTCCGAGGTTTTATTTTTTCCCCTGGGCACTACATGCAAGGAGATGTTGTGTTCTTCCCATACTTGCACAAGCTTCCTCTGGGTACTACTCTGGTTTCCTATCACATTCCAACAACAACAGTCTGGTTACGCTGCTCCTAATAAAATTGCTGATGGTGTATGGGGAATGTAATAGGGACCAATGGGGCAGGTAATCAATTTGGAATCTGTGGGTAGTATATAAGGATGACAATATGTGGTATCAAATTACTCAGATGCCTGCAGCATTCATCTGTTTTATGAAAGCTGGTGGAAGAAAACAAGGTACAAAATGCAAAATGTGAGTTCATTTTTGAAAATCTTGTAAGGCCTCTAACTTAAGCAAAGTTTATGGTTTGCTACTTTTTAAGTATAGGAAAACTATACCTTCAGAATGAATAATTACCAATAGATCATTTTTTATATACTAACCTCCATGTGTAATAAAAGGCACTAAGTTTGCCCAGGAGCAGTAACCACAGCATTCAATGAGATGATTTTTAACAGGTAACCAGTACATGGTACCTGCTAATTAGTTGTTATGAGTTACTGCTGCTGGGCAAACTTAGGGGCAAATTCACTAAAGAGCGAAGCGGCTATAGCTAGCGCAAATTCGCCAGCGTGACGTCATTTGTTACTTCGGCGATTTACTAACGGGTGCTGGCGTAAATTCACTATCGAAGTGGACCTACCCCCTTAGTATCTACTCAAGCAATTTTTTTCCTGTAGTTGTCTATGATCCTGCTTAATCTGCTGATTTATAGCCGTGTTTTACATAAGGGCAAGGGCTGCAGGAATGGTTGCACTAGCACATGTAGTCACCTGCATATTTTCACTTACTTTTCAAGAACAAAAGGTCACCGTATTTGTCTATGGTGATTTACACTTTGAGATTTGGCTGTATTCCAAATGATGCATTTTCTGGTGATACTTGAGCAGTGTTAGTCTGTGTTCCGATGCCAGTAATGTAGGGAGGAATCTTAAATTCCTGTGGCAGGTTAATGTTCAAAGCTAAGGAAATCACCTCTTCCCTTCCCGTTGAAGCACTGGCCTAAGATTTGACTTAAGACTTCTGATTCATGGGGCCACTCCTTTTCATTTTGGTAAACTGGCTCATCCAACAGAATGTTAATGGAGAAAGTAATTGTTGAAGCTTTCTCAGGAGCACAATCTCTGTAGCACTGGATACTGTTAGGCATTACTTTATTCAGCAGATATACATGCAGCAATTAAGTAATTTCTACTTATATCAAGCATGGCCCAACTGTGTGGCTGTCCAGCTGCTAGCAGTTGTATTTCATAAAAAGCCAGAGGGTTACAGTTTAGATATCATATTATATCATAATGACTTGTCTTCATTAAGCACTGGTCATGAGAATAGAGATTTCAAAGAAAATACAACGTCAGATGAAAAAGTGCAGTTTAGAAGTTCTCTGCATCTGGAAGCCAATTGTATCTTGTCCCGCAATCATCCTAATGTACAGAGATAATAGAGCATTATATTGCTTTTTTCCCCCTTTTACATGATTTGCGGTGCAAGAAACAGTTTACCAATTAGTATGCAATAGCAGGCTTTGGTTATGTCAGCTCTTTTGACCTATTTTGAGCAAGAAAGTAGGGCAGCCTCCGGATTTGCTTTCTATGTCTCCAGACACCATGCTGGGTTATGTTCTATGTGTCTGACATTATAGCAGTCAGATGCAGACCAGGCTTGCAATGCTATCCTCAGGGCTTTCCTTATTGAAACATGCACGCTGAACATATGTGTGTATAAATGCTGAGTTGCTGGCTTTTCTGTGCAATACTCTCACTTGTTTCTCATTATAACACATAATAAACCAGACTTTAAGTAGGTATGAAAAAATATGCTTTGTTTCTGTTTTTTTCGCTACCTCACTCATTTTCTCATTTTCATCCTTCAGTTTGCCCTTTGCACAGAGCACTGGCCATTTCTGAAAAAGGAAATCAGCCAGAAAAGTGAGATCATGACTGATGAAAAAGCCAAGGCTTATTGCTCACTTCTATAACATACCTGAATATCCCAGTGCAGCAACTAATAGTTCAACATTCTTTATGGTGCTCTGAGGTCTGCAATGGGCAAGTCAGCCAGATCCCTAATCATTGTATTATTGTTTCCCAGCTAGCTGCTGTTAAGCACGGCAAGTTTTTATTGTGGTCATGTCCTAAAATGACCCTCTTATGGTCCACAGTGAAGGTTATAGTAACAAAAGCCACATGACTGGATCTTCCAAATGACCCCTTAACTCATTTCCTAGGACACTTGATTCAAGGAGTTGGGAAAAGAACATGAAAAATCCAAAACTGTATATAAGGTATTTGATAGCTGCAAAATGAAAAGACCCATCACCCCAGAACATGTAAGAAGGATGGAATACCTAGTGGGACTAGTGCATGGCACATCGTTAGCATCAGAATAGGATTCGTTTATGTGGAACACTTATTACAATGTCCAACAGGGTCCCAAGTCCCCTGAGTTCCCCAAGGGTAAGTTCTATACAGTACCACATGTTACCACCTACTGTATGTTCAATTGTTATGTTGTAGGTTTGATCCCATGTATAAATTATACAGACAGACATGTATTTTGCTTTCATGGATATGCAACACTTTTCTTTTTATGCAAATAAAAATACAGTTAAAAAAAATATTTGGAGGATCCAAACACTGCAGCAGCCAGCAAGCCTAATGATGCCCAATCTCCCATTAGGTGGAGGCACTGCCAGAGAAGCATTCCCAGTAACTTTCACCTTGCAAAGGTGTGTGCTTGTGTGGTGCTTAAAGGGTTATAGAGTCATAGAGACATGCTTTACACTTGGCGATTCATTTAACAGTATATTTTAATGTTTATAGCAAATGTAAGGAAGTCAGACAGGTAAGCAAGAATCAATCTGCAGGCTGCACAGGAAGCAATGTAAATTCATTGTATGCATCGTCATAAACCAAAATCTGCTTGCCTAATAAAAATATAATGCAGCAGTTTGTAGCTGCTTGTTGGCAGGCCATTTCTAGGGCAGAAATCATCACATTAATCTGTTAGAGAGCAACACTGCTTTATGGTTAAGCCATTTGAAGTACTGCATGATCCAATACTCACTACCTACACTTTGCTCTGCTCCACAGGGGCTGCTGTGTTAATCTGGTTCTCTAGTTTTCATTCTTATAAAAGCTTCACACACTCACTGCTTTAAATTACTGACAAGCCATAATAACGTTTATTTTTAGCAGGTACTGGCACTTTGTTCTTAGTGCTTTTTCGGTACAATTAATAATTTTTTGAAATGGTTTTTCATTTTATTTTCTAGCTTGGGGATAAGTTATTGAAATATATTTGAAGGAGATAGTGGACTGGTTGGCAGACATGGAAATAAAAACCCAAACATCATTTGCCAGGTAGAAACACAACGTGTACATTGTCTAGGACATAATGTTAGATAAGCACAAATCTAACTAAATATGCTCCATCCCTTCTCTTTTCATTCTTGAATTAAGGAGAAATAAAGGGGCCCATTTACTAAAGGGTGAATTGTGTTTTTTTGTTGAAAATTTGCCAAAATGACAATTCCCAAGCGAATTTGCCAATTTACTAAAAGTTGAAGAAGGCAATTCGCTAGCTAAAAAGCGCAGTGCTAGAAAACTTTTGTTCTATTTCACCAGGTGAATTTTATAAACTTTCCAATACGTTACCCTTTAGCCAAAGTCTACTTTGCCTGGTTCTACCTGGCAAATTGTTAAGATGAAGCTACAGAACATCCTCAACATTACTATCTCAGTCACATCATATCCTGCATTAAAAAAAAAAAGAAAAATTGCTGGCTTTTTCTTCATATTTTAATGTGGGATTATGTTTTACTGTTTAATATTTATTATTTACACACTTTTATACATTTGAAGCTCGTGCCACATTTGTTTTAGGCTGGGCTCATTTTATAGGACATTAGAGGATATCTTTTGTCTTTATTTTCCTTCTTGGACATTTTTAATAAACCATTGATGGTTTCAGCTTTAAAAGAGTGTGAGACTGTAAGCATACGAGCAGAAAAACATCTATGTTATTATACATGTATTATTTGTATGTCCTTGAATGCATTTTCTTCATCCTTTTATAGCCCTAGAGAAAATGCTTGGCAATTTATTAATAAATGATAATGTGATGGGCAGTGACACTGACATTCTCTATGGCATCTATAAGCAAGCCAGGCATGCCTGCTGCAAGTAGTGTGGAAATGTCAGTTTCATTGTCACCACAGTCCTAAGGCAAATGATGTAGTCATAACAGCCGCTATCATAATACAATGCTTAGTGAGCCTGAAGCTTAATTGTTTTATTTTCTGTTTCAATTTCATTAAATTCTGCATCCTTCACATTTCTCAGTATTGCACACAGGAAAATAATAGGCATTTTGCAGATAACACAGGACATCTGTGAAGTGGGGACAACAGCAAGACTGGCTTTCACTTAGTGTGTTGTGACCTGTCTTGCTTAATCTACTCTAATCTCAGCTAGCTGCTTCAGAATCTGTTTTAAATTACATTTTCCGAGTGCATGAAGGACTTCTGAGTCATAACTTGGTGCTCATGAATGGAAATTAGCCATGTGCTATCAGAGATTTAAGGATATGCCAAATCACAGAATGCAGCCACCATACACCGGAGCTAGGCTTCAACAAGAAATATATATATTTTCACACTTATCCCAGTTAATGAAGACTTCTTAATTAATGCTTTATCATCAAAGTCTAAAAGAATAAAATCATCAATGTTTTTATCTGCAGACTTATGGGAATCAATTTACACAGCTCTATAAGCACACCAACAATGTTATAAGAGCTTCATTAGATACCAATTATTCCCTACTTTTTTATGCATATTGCTATCTAATATCTTTATCTGCATATAACTATGGTATCACATTTGCATTCCACACAATATTTAAAGTATGGGACCTGTTATCAGAGGCGGGCCAGGCTGGCTGGGCGCCCTAGGTAAGCCAGCTGGCCAGCTTGCCCCCTCCTTCCCCTGCTCGTTCGCAGATGCGTGGTGACACTAGCGCACACAGATGTGTGTTGACGCTGGCGAATGCACGCGTGTGGCGACGCTGGCGCACGCATGCATGCCGACTCTGGAGTGCACATGTGTGACAACGCCGGTGTGCAACGACACAATTGTGTGCATGCACGGCAACGATGGCACGCATAAGTGCTGTTAGAGGAGCGCAGCCAGATCTAGGGATAGGCAGAAGAGGTAGCTGCCCAGTGCCCCTCAATCGTTGTGCCCTAGGCAGCTGCCTCTTCTGCCTACCCCTAGTTCCGGCCCTGCCTGTTGTCCAGAATGCCCGGGACCTGGGGTTTTTCAGATAACAGATCTTTCCGTAATTTGGGTCTTAATACCATACGTCTACTAGAAACTCATGTAAATATTAAATAAACCCAATAGGCTGGTTCTTCTTCCAATAAGGATTAACTAAATCTTAGTTTGGATCAAGTACAAGCTACTGTTTTATTATCACAGAAATAATTATTTAAAATTATGATTATTTGGCTAAAATGGAGTCTATGGGAGACTGCCTTTCCGTAATTCTGAGCTTTCTAGATAACAGGTTTCCGGATATCAGATCCCATACCTAAACTGCATTGCATGTGTAGGGATGTGATAATTTAGAAACCCTCACATAATATTGGCAGGCACATCCTAAAGGTTTTAGACACCTACATGAGTCCTAATAGGTACTTGTGTCATTGCTCTGCTTATGTAAACCCCTGTTGTTCTCACAGTGTACTGTAGATGGCACTGTGCTATAGTATAAAGGTCTAGGTAAACATGCGGTCTGAGTCCATTGCTTTAGCCCCTACCGAGCAGGCAGGAAGGGAATGGGTAGTGGAACCTAGGTGCTTCGGCCTTGGTAAAGTGGATAGCTATACTCTTTCATAGATCACTTTAGGAGTGATAGATAGGTTATATAGTTGAGCAGCTCAAGGCTCCGACGAGGGGAGTCAGAGGGATTAAGATCCCGGGTACTAATAACCCAGAATTAGGGACTAAGTGCATAGACTTAGGGCACAGGCTGAAAGCTGGGGTACCTTCTCAATTGCTGCTTAACTACTGCTGTAACTGTTCCATTGCCTGCAGGGATCACGCTGTGTTCTTTGGTGCTGTGAGTATATTGCTATCCTTTATGCTATATTTTCTCTGAACTCCATTGTGGATTGTTCTGTAAATAAACCAAGTTCCTGGTTAAGCATAAAAGCACCACTGGCATAAGCACAGTGTTACAGATGCACTACACCCTGCCTCCACACCGTTGCAAGGGCTTGCACATGAGAGAAAGGTCTAGTCCTTTGAAAGTAAGCTCATATTAGAGACGGTGCCACTCAATTTATTATAGCGCTACACAATGTTTAATACCTAGTTTAATGAATACCTGTAGCTATCCTCAAAATGTGCAGACCTGTATTCTCCACTAAACTAGGGATGCACCGAATCCAGGATTCGGTTCAGGATTCGGCCAGGATTTGGCCTTTTTCACCAGGATTCGGATTCGGACAAATCCTTCTGCTCGGCCGAACCGAATCCGAATTTGCATATGCTCTTTGGTCATTCTTTCTTTTAGCTTATCAATAAAAGCAGTCTTCATGCCATAGTGCTTAAAGGAGAACCCTAAAAATGAATATGGATTGAAATGCTACATTTTATGTACTGTACTTATTAAACCAGTCTAAAGGTTCAGGATCTCTATAAAAGTAACAATGACCCAGGCCTTCAATGTTGTCACAGGAGTTTCTCATCTTGGATTTTTTTAGGAGTGTCAGTGACACGCACATGCTCAGTGGACTTTGAGCAGCTGTTGATAAGCTTAGGGGTTGTCAGAAATCATCAAGCAGAAAATGACATTTACTTGTCATATAAACTGATGCCACTGGACTGATTATTAAATTCTGATACTAATTGTGCTGGTTTCAGCAGATAGTTTATTCATTTTATTGGCATATTAAAGAAACTTACCAAACTGAGTAACTTACCAAACTAGGTATATTTGAGTAAAAATTGCCCTTTTACAGCTTTTACATTAAGCCATCATTTTTCATCATTTCCCTCGAAGATCACCTGACCAGTAATTATAATGAAGCTCTTACTGTAACAGGAAGAAGTCTGGGAGTAAAATACAGAATGTTGTCTATTTATTGGCTCTTTGCATGCACTGTGAATCATAGGATCCCAGGGAGTCGCCTTTTATCCTTAAAATGCAATTTTCTGTTTAGAATTACTCAATGGGACATACTACTAAAATAAGTATGTTTTTACAAAAATGGTTTATTTACATGAAGAGGGGTTTTACTAATAATAGGTTTTTATGCAGTAAAGCCTCATTGGTTGGGGTATAGTTTCCTTTAACTGCCATGTACGAGTAATCTGAATTATTTATTAATTAGCCTTATATTGTGATATTTAAATTACATAGTCAATATATTGTGCATTAGTTCCTAAGCTCAGGTAACAGACAGCAGCATAGAGCATGTGCAGTTAATCAGCAAAAAAGACGATGGGGAGCTACTGGGGCATCTTTGGAGACACAGATCTGTACTGCTAAAGGCCTGTGGTTGCCTTGGGCTGGTACAGAACCCCAAAACAAAATTTACAATATGTTTGCCTTACTTCTGTAGCATCAGAGACCCAGTCCCTGCAGTGATGCACTAAATTGATTTTTCAAATCCTCTCGCAAACCATCGATTTTATATTATCCAACCCAGAAAGGCTTATGCACTTTGTGCACTTAATGAGGATGCAATTAAAAGGGAAGAAAGATGACAGAAATATGAATGCGCCCACTGCACACGAGTAAAAGGGCAGTAACTAAGCATAAATGGCATGTATCCTCTCGAACAACTGGTCATTTATAGTGATGGGCGAATTTGCTCCGCGAAACGGCGCGTTTTGGAAATTTTTTTTTTTACGCCGGTGAATTTTCGTTGAATTTATTCGCCGGAGGCGAATCGCGCCAATTAGCTGCAAATTCGCGCCTGACGAATAAATTCGCCCATCACTAGTCATTTACCAACTGGTGAAACCTACATAAAGCTTTGATCGACAGGCTACAGCTCCAACCATGCTTAATATAACCCTACCGATCTAACTGGTACAGGTGTAACTTGATAGGGCCAGGCCCCCTGCAAATACATTTTTAGGGTGGCATGGCACCTCCAGGGTCTCTATCCTGCCGCCCCTCCCTGTCACTTTCCATATGCCCTATGGCCTCTTTGTGGTGGGCAGAAAATTTAAAAAGGTGGAAGAGGCCAGCAACAGCAAACCATACACCAGACCTTGCAACCAGGGCGGAATTAGGGATAGGCAGAAGAGACATCTGTTTAGGGTGCAAAGATAGGGGGTGCTGGGCAGGTACCTGTTAAAATGTCTTCTGCCTACCCCTAGCCTGTGTTCCCTCCCCTCTGTCATTCTCCCTTCCCTCTTCTCTGTCACTCTCTCCTCCCGACCAGGTCACCTAGGGTGTCCGATCAGCTTGGTCTTGCCTACTACTGTTACGCCACTGCTCTAGATATGAATCAAACGCATTACACTTGTTTTCCAAATGCGATACCTTTGTTTTTTATTTTTGCAAAATAGAAAATATAATTCAAATTAATTCTTCAATACCCATTAATTAAACACTTTGCTTCACCACGGAAAAGAATGCTCCCACTTTATGAATAAACATACAAATGCATTTAAATAAGGCCCCCTTGGCAGAACGACACATGCCAGTATGGAACTGTAATATCAAATAAGTGAAGAGATTAATTAAATGGGAAACATAACCCAGAGCCATTGGTTTTATTACATACTTGAAATGCATATTCCTGAAATGGAAACAAAAAATCATTGTCACAGAGAAGAGTCTAGTACAGGTATAGGATCCCTTATCCGGAAACCCGATATCCAGAAAGCTCCGAATAGACTCCATGTTATCCAAATAATCCAATTTTTTAAAAACAATTTCCTTTTTCTCTGTAATAATAAAACAGTACCTTGTACTTGATCCCAACTAAGATATAATTAATCCTTATTGGAAGCAAAACCAGCCTTGCTGGTTGGGCATGAAGACCCAAATTATGGAAAGATCCGTTATCCGGAAAACCCCAGGTCCCAAGCATTCTGGATAACAGGTCCCATACCTGTAATACCAATAGTCATCTGTGATAGAACAGATTGTAAAAACCAGTGAATGACTTGGAAACCCTTCAGCAATAAATGAGCTAGTGGATCTATCAAAAATACAGGACCTATTATTTACAATGCTTGGGACCTGGGGCTTTCTGCATAAGGGGTATTTCCATAATCTGCATCTCCATATATTTAATTTACGAAAATGACAAAATTAAATAAACCCAATAAATTTGATTTGCCTTCATTAAAGATTAATTATATCTTAGTTGGGATCAAGCACAAGGTACTGCTTTGTTATTACAGAGGAAAAAAAGAGTCTATGGGAGAAGACCTTCCCTTAATTTGGAGCTTTCTGGTAAACAGGTTCCTGGATAACGAAAGTATAAGCATAATCAAACATATTTGAAGGTACGTAGGTGTCAGTAGATACTCAATTACAGAGAGATCAGGCCCTTAGGCATCTGTAGAACATTTTTATCTTTTTGTTCATGAACCATATCAGTGTTACTTTGGCCTTGTGTTAATTGGCAGTTAATTGTGTGCACTGGTTTTACTAATTGATGCGCTCCAGTGACTTTGAAGAAATATTAATCAAAGATAAGTATACTAAAGCACAGCTATCTCCACTTACTATATATACATCCCACCAGCAGATTTCCTGTTGCAGCAGTCTTTAGACCTAAGTACTATGTTTGTCACATTTTTTTAAGGACCCTTAGTTTAAAACAATACCAATACATAAAATTAGTTGACCTTATCTCAAAACCAAGATTAAGCATTTCCACCTAAATCTGATTGGCTTTTATTAGGACTCCTAAGGGAACAGTTTGGGACCCATTGAAAGAGCATTTCGATGGAATCAAGCAGAGCTAATATCTGGTATTTTGACAATTTTGGCAGGCGCCAATTCGCTAGGGAAAGAGACCGTCGCAGGCGAATTTTTGCTCTGGCGAAAGGTTGTTACTCCAAATTCATTAAAGCGTGGATTTTACTGGACTTTGACTTCGCCACCTCAGACCAGGCAAAGTGCTAAAAGGAAGCTAGCTCTTCCTCAATCTTCTGGCGCTTACATCATATCCTGTGTGCCGAAAATGCAAGTTCAAAAAACGCTAGTGACTTTTCCTTTTTTTTTAGCGGAATTGCCTGCAAAAGTTCTAACTTGAACTTTTTTTGGGTAACCGGCTTTCTCCAGACATTTCATAACATATGGAACATTCATGTTGCATTACATTAATTCTCTTGTCTTTATTAAGGTTCTCTGGATATTTTTAATAAAAAGTGGTAACTTCAAGCATTTGCGCCAACATTTATTATAAAGACCCCCATACAACTTTAAATTACCCGGCGTATGCAAATTGACCTAAGCACAAGATCCCTAGTGAATTTTCGCTAGGCACAAATGAACGCTAGCACATCTTCTCTATGAAATGCTCGCACTGCCAAGTAACGCTAGCGAAAAGTCCCCAGCGTTCGGTGCCCAGGACAAAACTTTGCATATTACTAAATTGACGTAGTCGTAGCACATTTGTGCCCGGCAAAGTGGTGCGAGGTGTGCGAAGGTGACGCGTGCGAAAAATCGCCCATTAGTGAATCTACCCTTTAAAAGTAGCCCAATAACATAGCCAAATCACCTGAAATCCCAAACCCAGATCCTATTGACTTCTATGGAAACTGCCTGAAAGTGATCTATTGTATTTGTAAACATGGTAGTCCTCATCTCTAAGGGGCCCATTCACTAAGCTCGATTTTCGGATGTTTTTTTTGGCTACTTCGACCATTGAATTGGCTACTTCGACCTTCGACTACGACCTTCGACTTCGAATCGAACTGTTCGATAATCGAAGTACTGTCTCTTTAAAAATTTCTTTGACTCCCTAGTTGGCTACCTAAAAGCTACCAAGGCCAATGTTAGCCTATGGGGAAGGTCCCCATAGGCTTGCTAACAATTTTCTGATCGAAGGATAATCCTTCGATCGATGGATTAAAATCCTACGAAACGTTCGATTTGAAGGATTTAATCGCTCGATCGAACGATTATTCCATCGATCGTTCGATCGAACAAATTGCGCAAAGTCTTTTGACTTCGATATTCGAAGTATTTTAATTCGGCAGTCGAATATCGAGGGTTAATTAACCCTCGATATTCTACCCTAAGTAAATCTGCCCCTAAGTATCATTCAAAGACTTGTAGGAGTATTTTCAGGCAGTTGTCAAAGTGCCTAGAATCAACCCAAAGACCAAAATGGCATCAACTCATACTTAGCCAACTCACCTTCTCTCCAATGCAATGTGGTATGTTTATCAACTCATCAGTTCCCTCCCTAAGCTGCAATATGAATATATTTACTTCACCTTCTTCAAAACCAGTTAATTCTGGATAGTTTTAGTCTCCATCATTGCTTAGTATTATAGAAGAGAATAGATTCTTTGCTTTTTTATGGTAGAGCTGAAGAAAATGTTTGGGTTAATTTGTCCCTTGAGGGACCACAGCATCTGGAAACTTGACTTTCACTATATAATCCAGTAACCAAACACTACTAACTTAGTTTTGGAGGATATTTACGGTAGGATTTCTATCATTGGATTGTTGATGACCAGAATCTGAACTCCAGCCCTGGGAAATGTCTGAGTTCTCCACATGTATTGGCAAGCATTTCGTATCCCAGCACCACCTCTGTGAAATTGTCATTCCGTTTGGGAGCTACTAAAAAACAAGCCCCTATTTGTTTAGCAGTATTTCCTGTAATTTAATACTGGGCTGATTTTAAACACACAATCTACTTTATACATTAATTTGCAGGGCTGTGCCTAATAATTCAGGCTGTGGTTTTGGAGGCAAAAAATATTTTTTGTAATGCAAATTCAAGTGCTCCTTATTTGGGATCAGTAAAAGAAATTCAAGCGTATATCATTGTAACCCTTGACAGAATAATGAAGTAGCGGAGTAAAATGCAATAAATTGCATCATGTCTTTGTGAACATAAGAGCTTTCCAATTAACTTGTAATTATGGAGTGAATATTAAAGGTTGTAAAAGTCATAATTTGAGACCAAGTTGGTGAAAATACTGTACATTTCACAGCAAGCGCTAGACGCAAGTAATGAGACAGGGAGATCATAACGTGTCCTCAATTCTCTAACTATTTTTGTAAAAAGTTAATTTTACTCTTTTTATTTCTATTAAGCCAGAATCCAAAATTGAAAACCTAAATTTATGGATCATCTAGCAGATAGAATTGAGTAACATTACTAGTAACATTATTTAATGCTTTATTTGCTAAATTTGCTGGGTTGAGAGACCCTCCCTGCCCCACTAAGCTGGAAAAAGGGAGCAGAGAAGGCAAAAAATTTAAAGAAAAACTATAAAAAAAAGATGAATTGAAAATTTGCTTTGAAGTTCTATAACACACTAAAAGCTAATTAAGAGATGAACTACTGATTTACTATGTATCTAAGTAACTGTTATTTAGAGAGCACTGCTCAATAGTAATGGGCAAATAAATTCATCAGGCATGGATTTGCGGAGAATTTCCACATTTCGCCGCCTGCGAAATTGCGGTGGAAATTCAAAGCTGAAAAATTAATAAATTTGCACATTTTTTTTTATAAATTTGCAAATTTTTCGGTGAAGCAATATGCCACAGATTCGCAGATCCCTAATGCTCAACCATTACAGTTTTGCATTACTGATATAGAACATTAGGTTGTCCTGGGAATGATAAACCACATACTCAGAGCATCTGAGAAAACAAAAATATGAAACAACTGTAAATGACAAGAAATGGCGGTGAAATGAATTAATTTGATGATGAAAGAATAGTATCCGTCTTTATAACAATACTTTACGGAAATAATATAGCCTGATAAAGGCATATTTCATGCATATTATAACTTGTGAAAAGCTGAGTCAGTTTGCTAGTAACTAAATGATTTACCATCAGAGAACATCTTTTTGTAATATACATATAAATATATACATATCCACACTAGGCTGCATGTTGCTTTTACAAAATACTGCACTTGTCAGCAATACTAGAAGTACTCCTGATTGCCATCCAGGAAATACATCACTTAGGCATAAAAACCTAATGGCTAAACATTATCTTTTGTAATGGTTCTTAAATGCACTGGAATGTTTAATGGCATCATACAAATTATTGTTGCAGCATTTACTATATACTGAATAACGTTCAAGTAAACCATTTGCACTGCCTTCATTGTTATACAGATTTTTAAGTCCATATATTTTTATATTAAGATGAAAAAAATGCTAAACCGACTGTTTTCAAAAAGAAAACACATTTATTACAGATACCTACCATTGTTTTAAAGTAGTATAATAAGTGCATTGTTAAAGATTAGCTTTACATCTAGATATACTGTAGTATATCTAGATGTTCTCTGAATTGAGGCTGGTCCTAATGGAAATCTGTTTCTGGATTTGTTCCTCAAAGGTGAGCGCCAAAGGCCTTTTTGCATTATATAATCATTTTAATAAAAGCTCTCCGTTATTTATATGGGTAATTATCAGTGGATGACAAAGATGTGTTTATTTTATATAGTTGCCTAGTAGATGAAGTTTAAAAGATATGTGTCTATTAAGTTCGACTTTTTCTGAATCCTGCCTGACATTTAGATGATCCACATTTAGATGTAGACCCCCCCCCCCAAACTAACATTGCACAATGCTTATTTGATACATAGGGGGGAGGAAGATACCTCGGGCATTACTGGAGGGAGGGTACAATTTGGGTAGGTCTGTGCACTGTATGGGGGTAGTGGTGAGAGCAGCAAACAAGATGGAAAAAAATCATCAGGAAGTTAAGTATTCCAAGGATGAAACCACAAAAGAGTTTAGGGACTATTGCATACCCTAATGCTCAAGTATTCTTAAATCAGGCCCCAAAGTTTGAATCAATCAAGGTGCTGAACTGTACATTATTTTTTTATATTGCACAAGTTTCAGTGTGTCATGTGACACAAGTGACATCACTAAGCACAGATTACAACTGATGACATCACTAAGCACTTTTGATAAGGATATAATTAACAGGGCATTCACATTCATGGTTGTTGTGTATTGTATATACAATAATAACGTATGTGCCTTTTTAGAAGTGAATTTTGACATGTGTATAAAGATAACAGCCTGTTTTCCAAAAAAAACTAAAAGTGTATAATTCTTAGAGTTTCATGAATGTGTCTAGAAGCTGAAACGATAATAGCAGAGTGTATATAAAAGTAGCTGCTTCATTGTTTTTCATAGTGGCAGTTAATTAAACAAGACACGGTGAGCCTAGCCTCTTGGCCCTTTGTTCTTTGTAATAATCCAGAATGTAACGTTTCACTGACAAACCGCCCTTTTCATTACATAAAGACATTTGCTTTTATTTCAGTCTTTGTTCTTCTTCTGTGTTTTTTACTGCAGAAAAAGGCACATGGAAAAAAAAGTGAGAGAAACAACACATTCCAGTTAACCTGTTAATTAACATTTTATCCCTTAATAACAACAGGAGCCAACATTAAAGAACCGCTACAGAACCTAAACTCTGGCTATGGAATGCCCAAACAAAGGCTGCTTGCCAGTATAAAGTGATGGCAATTATCCAGCATAAAATTTTTTTAAGCACAAGTGAAAATGGAGATAAATGACCGGGAAATTGATGACAGATTGATACAAGCCACGTGTTTGTTTCCAATACAGTCAATTGAACTGTAAGCTTCTTAACACAGGGGTCTTAGATTTGCTTGCTGCTCTACTGCTTTTAATAGCCTTGCATTATAATGCTCATTCCTTGTCATGTATCTTTGAAGTAAAACAGGGATTTTTTTTAGCACCTCTGTTGTGTTAGGCCATGTAAAATGGAGAAAATGCATTCGTTTAATTATACTAAAATAATTATATTCCATTATGATCAATTTTCGTAACGTCTGTAAAAAAGTTGGCTGACCTGACTTAACTAAACTGAGATTCCGAGCAATAGTCTCACAAAACTAGTGGCATGATCAGCAAATTTTTGTCAAAAAAGTCTTATTTTCCCTTACAGCACGGCTGTTGGGCCTTTAATTGAGATTGGGTTGGTGGATCAGGGTGGGGCTGTAAAGGGGGTGGGGACTGGGACAGATCTGGGACCTTAGCCCCACTAAAGCAGTACTTCTGTTAATCTTATCTTGCAAACAATATCACTTTAAAAATATAGAAGTATCTATGTTTTAAAATGAGATTCTCCATGTATTCCTTAAGACTGGGATACCAAATCTTTTTTTTACCTGTAAGCCTCATTCAAAGGTAAAAAAGTTGTAGAGGAACATACGCATGCAAACGGTTCTTGGGAGTGCCAAATATAAACTGTGATCGGCTATTTGGTAGCCTCTATGTTGGCAGCTTGCAGGAGACTCTGATTGGCAGTACATTTTATGCAACCAAAACTTGCCTTCAAGCCATGAATGAAAAAATAAACACTTTGAGGTCACTGGGAGCAACATCAATTGGCTTAGTGAGCAACATATTGCTCACGAGTCACTGGTTGGGGATCACTGTAGTGATGTGCGGGCTGGCCCGATACCTGTAGGACCCTCTGGACCCGCAGGACCCACAGTTCGAGTCGACCTCGCACCCTTTACGGGTCGCAGGCAGGTCCGACTTCCACTGTTCTAGATGTGTGCCTGCTGTCCCACCCCTTTTGTGACATCATCGGTGGGGCGGGGCAGGTCTATACAAGGTATGGAATGGCAGGCGTGGGCGGGCACGAGTGGAGGGAGGGCGGGTATCGTGTGGGTTGGGTCGGGTAAAACCCACCCGCACATCACTAGATCACTGCCTTCAGACAACAAATGCTACAAATACAAATAAATACAGTGCTCTGTTACTACTCATCTTAAAGAAAAACTATACCTCCCCGAACATTGTAGGTCTCTATAATAATATATTGCATAAAATTTCTCATATGTAAAACACTGCTTCATCTAGTAAAAAATATACTTTTTAGTAGTACAGGTATAGGATTCCTTATCCGGAAACCCGATATCCAGAAAGCTCCGAGTTAAGGTTAATGGCTGTCTCCCATAGACTCCATTTTATCCAAATAATCCACATTTTTAAAAATGATTTCCTTTTATCTCTGTAATAATAAAACCGTAGCTTGTACTTGATCCCAACTAAGATATAATTAATCCTTATTGGAAACAAAATCAGCCTATTGGGTTTATTTAATGTTTAAATGAATTTCTAGTAGACATAAGGCATGAAGACCCAAATTACAGAAAGATCCGTTATACGGAAAACCCCAGGTCCAGAGCATTCTGGATAACAGTTCCCATACCTGTAGTCATCTTAAAGAAAAACTATACCCCCGAACAATGTATGCCTCTATAATAATATATTGCATAAAACAGCTCATTTGTAAAACCCTGCTTCATCTGTGTAAAAATATACTTTTTAGTACCGTATATACTCGAGTATAAGCCGAGTTTTTCAGCCCCCAAAATATGCTGAAAAACTCTACCTCGGCTTATACTCGGGTCAAGCGCAAAAACGGTCGCTGGCATCCAAGAATAGTCGCCGGCGTCCAAGAATAGTCTTCAAGAAAAAGAGACACCGGCACCTCCAATGGGAGCAGAAACCCTCAATTTTTTGATTGAAACTTACCAGAAGCTGCTGCATTTCTCACCCTCGGCTTATACTCGAGTCAGTAAGCTTTCCCAGTTTTTGGAGGTAAAATTAGGTACCTCGGCTTATACTCGGGACAGCTTATACTCGAGTATATATGGTTATATCTTTAGTATCCAGTAATCCTTTATAGAAATTTCAATTTTAAGTACTAAGGGTCGATCATAAAATTACAGTGCACACAGTCAGCCCAAGGAATACATTTAGGGGGTTATTTACTAAAAACTAAATTTTTTCTGGTCAGAGTTTTAAAACTTACATTTTTCGTGATTTATTAAACCCTGATGCTGTTAATAGTCTGAATAAAAAAGTACTCTCAAACCTGCGGAGGTCATGTAGAAGTCAATGGCAGAGGTCCCTTTTACTACCGGAAGATCTCATGATTTGCGTTGGGTTTCATACAATAAACTCAAGTGGAAAAGATGTAAAAGTGCAATATTTACTGATATGTATGTTCCGGCTTGGTAAGATTCTTTAATATGCCACTTAAAATGACAAACTATTCTGGGAGTATAGTTTACCTTTAAGAAGGAAAGTGAAGAGGGGAATATACATAGGATTAATATGCTCCTCCAACAGCTGTGTTTTACTTCACTTGCTCTGGGAGAAGAGGCTTCAGATTGCAGACATAATAGAAGCATCCTGATCTGTCCTGGGATCTGCATTTCATCCCTGGATGATTTTGACAATATCATTAGGGTTGCTGTACTGCACAAATATCCACTTAATGCTTTACACTTCTCGGTGCAGTTAATGGAATCCAACCCCACCAGACAGCAGTAGGTGAGAGCAGGTCGACAGTACTGGCGGGGTGGGGGTGTATGCTAGATTTCGAAAATGTATTCAGTTCCCGTTTAAAAGGAAATTTTCATAAACGTAACCCACAAAACTATGGTTAACATCCTTTAATAATATTTCTTGGACATCTTGATAATCCCATATATTTCATTTTTTGTAGGGATCAGTATACCCTTTTACTTGTGCACTACAAGCCCTAAGTAATGTTGGTGCCATGTCATGTAGCTTTGCCCCATTTGCCCACTCCTCCGTGGAGGCACAACAATGTACTGTACATTTAGGAGGGGAAATATAGACACTGCAAGGGGCTGATGTGCAGTTGGAGGTGCACAACAGTCCTGTGTAAGGGATTTTTATTTTGGAAAGAGCTGCAATCAGGGATTTAGTTACTTTTTAATGTAAACATTTTAGTGGTAGAATATTCTAATTTCTAGTCTAAATTTTGCAGGACTGGAGGTCTCATTTAAAAAGTACAGGTAGTGTGGAAAGAAACACAGACAGAAACCCCCATGTTTGTTTTACAGTCTGTCCTGCCCTTTGAATGCTGGTCGTTGTGCTCCAGAATGCAAAACAAAGACCAGCACTTCTTCCCTGAATACAGAGCTACCTGGTTTTCGGACGCCGGCACGTTGACGTCAGCGTACAAACGCGTGCTGTCACTATGCCGTGTTTTGGCGCCAAAGGACGCACAGGATGTCGGTTCAATGCCCGACTATAGGATTTGTTTCAAGCATTCCTGGGTGTTCCTAAATTCAATTGCATTTCTGGACTTCTGACCCTGCCTGTACCTTGACTTTGCTAATTATCTGCCTCACTTCTGAACTACTGCCTGGATTTGACTACGTCTGTTCCTGAACCCTTGTCTGTTACCTTGAACTTGGACTTTGGCCTTAAAGCTTCCTCCTTGGTCCGGACTTCCCCCGCTAGGAGCCGATAGGCCCCCTGACAGTCGCTCAGTCTGATGAAAACTCAGTCAGTTCCATTAAATAATTTTGCTGTGGGCCCTGTACGTTAAATTGCCTTACTGTTAACACTAAGTGGCATAACAGAAGGCAACCTGGGGACATGAAATCCTCTTTATGCAAGATTGTGCTAGCTCATACTGAAACTATTGAAATTGAGCTCTTATCTCTCGGCTGGTTCCAGCATATGCTAAACAGCTAGCCAGACATGGTGTTTACATACATCCTGAACAAATCTTTCACAGATGCTCTCTTCTGGATATTGAGGCATAGTCATACATCTGTGACTCATAAAAGCAAAAAAAATAAATAAAAGAGAAATGAAACCATGTACACATTTTTGCTCAGCTCCTCCAATCATATGCTTACTGTATAAAGCTCACTGAGACAATTATCATCAGGGCAGAACTATTCGGGGATGCTTGTGAAGTGTAATTGACTTCATTTAATCAGTGGGTATCTTAGAAATATTTTACAATTGCTATTAAAGTGAT
Organism: Xenopus laevis; assembly: GCF_017654675.1. Classification (NCBI taxonomy): domain Eukaryota; kingdom Metazoa; phylum Chordata; class Amphibia; order Anura; family Pipidae; genus Xenopus; species Xenopus laevis. The sequence goes on along the minus strand of NC_054376.1, from coordinate 48,065,832 downwards.
TGCAATGTGTTAGCCCACCTTAAAAAAGACAGATAATACCCTGCATGATTCATAAACATCCAAAACCAAGTAGCTGTCTACTCAGTAGGCTTTTCATTGCCCTACAGCGGTGGCATTTAGCCTTTTTTTACTTCATGTCCCTCTTTGAGATCCACCATTTGGTCTGGACCCCCATTAGATTATAACAATGTTAAAGGACAAGGAAAGTCTAAAATAGAATAAGGTTAGAAATGCTGTATTTTGTATACTAAACATAAGCATGAACTTACTGCACCACAAAGCCTAATCAAACAAATAATTTATGCTTTCAAAGTCGGCCACAGGGGGCTGTTGTCTTGTAACTTTGTTAAACATCTTTGCCTGACCCTGCACATGCTCAGTGTGGTCTGGGCTGCTTAGGGATCGTCATAAACAAAGCTGCTTGAATTCTGCATGGCTGGTAAGTAAGGCGGGGGCTCCCCCTGCTGTTCATAAGTATGATTGTTTCCCTGCCCAGCAGTTAGGGACCATCTGACAATTCCTATCCACAGCAGTAAATGAAGGGAGAATTTCACTGCATACAGTCAGGTTCCTTATAAAAACGGTACACATTTTTTAATTAAAGTATATTGGAGATAGGTTTCTTTTTCATTAAAGAAAGTAAAAATGGGATTTTATTTTTTTGCCTTTCCTTGTCCTTTAAACAATATATTGAAAGATTTCTCTATCTGCTATTTAATAATAGTTCCAATAACATCTAGCATAGCAAATATATTTTAATCCTAAACATCAACCTAAATGACCATCAAGCTCAGCTTCCAAAGAGACCTCTCTTCAATTTCACTCTAACTAGTTTTTAGGCTGGACACCCCAGAAGGACCAGCCTCACAGTGTGGGGACCACTGCTCTACAGTAATAATGAATACCATTTAGGGGCCTAATATATGTTCTCATATCTTTGTATTCCATCATGAACAAATAAACAATATTATGTTACTGTAAAGTAGGAATATCGCAAGCCTTATGAGTTACATTCACATTAGTATTTTTAGCAAGCAATGCAAGCACCTTGGAATCATTATCCCTCTATCTGCATATTTGTTATTTTAAACAAAAAACCCGATATTTGTAGAATTTCAGAACACTCTGAATTATTTTGCTTATCTGTAATTATTTCCAACCCATAACATATTTTTCTGAATATGTAATCCCAGTATTTCGAATTTTCCCCACTATTAAAGCCGCAACATTTTTTTAATAAAACTAGATGATGATTTTTTTTTTTTTACTAAAAAGGATTTTTGGCACAGATGAGAAAAGCACAGCATGTTGTACCCATCAGACCTGGAAACACTTGCCTGATTTACTGGCTCAAGTTATTGTATATATAAAAATGTTCAGGCAAGACACATAGACTGGCTTGTCTGTATTTAATTACCATCCTGTCTCCACTGTCCCTTCCAGTCTTTGAATACACACTTATTTTATATTACATAGCAGACAGGATGTGTCCATTAGAACTTTAGCTCAGTAGATAAACAAACAGGAAGACACAAATTTTACATACAAGATTAAGAGTGACCGTCAGTCCCATGAACATGTGTTTACTTTGGTTTTCAGAACATGGTAAATAAGTTGGGAACATGCAGGAAATGCTCTGATCTCTTCCATGCCCCATTTCTGATTACCCAAAAAATAGAATATTTATGACATGATTAGTCTGTAACCTGCTGAGTGTGAAATATTTCCATCCATTAAAAGCATTAGCTACTTGAGCATTACATGCATCATAAAATATTGATTTTGTTGGAATAAATTGCTGCTTTGTCTTATCATAAATAATGCCTTTATCTCAAACCATTATGATCGCTTCACTTGAATACCCCAGAAATGATGTGCTGCTTTTTTATGACCAACAGAATATCTGCTAGGCTGTTTATTAGTGGGAAATACATACTTCAGTGCTACTTCCAGTAATGATTAGAATCCAATTTTAGGCTATTTGTACAGTGATGAGCTAGGGAAGCATTCAAGCATTTATTCCAAGCAAGATAAATCAGATTTACTTTATAATCTGATTATTACGGATAAGAAGGATATGCTAAATTGTCTGTTTAAAGACACCATCAGTAAGACAGAGTGGTCCAGGGTAAAGCATCTGGATGCCACAAAGTCTGTGAAACCTGCAGTTGTCTGTCCTTGCAGTAATCATCAGATTTGCACCATTCTCTAGCCCACATAGCTGCATTCTGTGGAACAGCATTATCTTGTACCCATATGAGCATGAGACTTGAAGTCACAGATGTCACAAGCCTCGAACTGACTAAATTAGCAGTTCTTGGTTTTCCAATGCTAAACATAACAGAAGGCAGTACACACCAATGTTGAAGTCAGATTGTGGTCACTCATAATATGGGGCAAAAAACTATCCCTCTTTTGTCTAATTAGATCTGTACATGGGCCTTATAACTGAACACTCTATTTCCTTTTTGCATTGTACCTAAAGAACAAATGAAGATGTGTTAATAGGTTGAACAGAGGCTGAAATGTTAATAGGTCATCACCATCTTTCTATATGGAACAACAAATTCCTCCTTTGTGTTGTTCTAATAGGCCTCACCTTTGCCTTTGATATGAAGGGGAACCAAAGGATAACTACAACTGCTGCTCAGAAATCCTTTGGTATGTATCCAATGCCCTGTAGGAGGGAGGTTTCATGATCTATGGTCTTCACCTGGAGTCTGGGGTGTATGTACTGGGAAGCCTGAGGCAGGAGGCACTAATGTAACCCCGGGAGGAATTGCAGAATGGTGAGATTATACCGTTACCTTCTATGCATAATGGCCTTTGGGTACTGTATACTTCTGAAGAGACCATTGCCTCATCATGGGTGTGAAGCCTACAGTTAGGGATGGGCGAATTTTTTCAGCCTTGTTTCGCTGCTTAAATGAAGCCCATAGACTTGTATGGCGTTGTGCGTCAAAAAAAAAAAAGACGCGCGTCAAAAAAATCTTGCCGCCCATAGACCTTAATGGGCGTTGGCGACATTTCGCCGGCGGTGAATTTTTGGCAAAATGAAATGGGTCAAATTCGCCCATCTCTACCTACAGTACCTCACTTTATGTTTTTGTTATTGTTTTAGTTATTGTTTGTTTATGAAATTACCTTTCAGTTAAAAACCACTGGAACCCAAGTATTTTTTTTATGAAGAAACCAGTGTTAAGTGTTAAAGGACCAGTAAAATCAAAAATTTTTATAAAAAAATTCGTTCTAATACAACGAAAAAAAAACACCAACACAAATTAAAATTTAAAATAGCAAAGCCTTTATTAAGAAATAACTTACAGAAACTCCACTTCCTGTCCTCTTCAGAAACGGCGAAAGGGCGACCATCCATCTGCAGCGCTCGATTTCTCCTCCTGGCTATACACTGACAGCGTGTCCTCTGCCCGATCGCCTTCTCCAGCTCTTCTTCATTCAGCAGCAGTAGGAAGGTGATGTCTCCCGCTCCTCCGCTCCAGGAATGCAGCCCTGACTGCCGACCCCGTGCCCACTCCGTCACTGAAAAAGAATGCGTCCAAGGAAAACGCTTCCAGGATTCTGGTAAAACAACAATCCCGTAGGATTCCTTTTCTCCATGAGTTACGATCCCTACTCGCTCCCAGTCTCTCGTGGCGCCACTGCCTGTCACTCGCCAGGACCTGACATTTGCTGGAGACGTTCTGCTTCCACCTTTCCCTCTACAACTCTGCTCGCTCTCCTGTCCCAAACTGTCGGCATCCGCTAATAGCTGGACTGAGCTTGGCTGCGCGGAGGAGGGCAGGAGCCTTGAAAGGCTGTTGCGGGGGAGGACGAGCCCCAAACCTGTGGATAGCAGTGTGCAGGGGGGAAGTGATGGCCACGGCTGCCTCTAACCCCTACCTCCCCAGCAACAGCATCGGTATCCATTGTGCACTCAGACTCAGGGGGAGGAATGCAGCCTGGAAGAGTTCTTTCTTGGACGCATTCTTTTTCAGTGACGGAGTGGGCACGGGGTCGGCAGTCAGGGCTGCATTCCTGGAGCGGAGGAGCGGGAGATATCACCTTCCTACTGCTGCTGAATGAAGAAGAGCTGGAGAAGGCGATCGGGCAGAGGACACGCTGTCAGTGTATAGCCAGGAGGAGAAATCGAGCGCTGCAGATGGATGGTCGCCCTTTCGCCGTTTCTGAAGAGGGCAGGAAGTGGAGTTTCTGTAAGTTATTTCTAAATAAAGGCTTTGCTATTTTAAATTTTAATTTGTGTTGGTGTTTTTTTTTCGTTGTATTAGAACAAATTTTTTTATAAAAATTTTTGACGTTGCTGGTCCTTTAATAGCAAAACTTGCTATTCCTCAAAGACATCTGCAAGGGCCAGCTGAGGAATGAAACAGTACTTTACAATCTAGCAGCTGTGTTAAGAACACATTTCATTTGACTCCCTTCTATAAAGTTTAAATAATACAACATCATTTTGTATGAATTTTTTCCTGTTGACTGTGTTAATTCAAGTGACAAAGATAAAGGACTGGTCCATTCCTCTGCTAATATACCAAGATGCCGTGATCACCCACAAGCTTCATCACCAAAGCAATGGTTCCTTCCTGTATAGTTCATTGTGCACATAATATTTCTACACTGCATATACCTGTGCGTGATATATATGGGTAGAAGCTACCATATTTCTTAAGTCACTAGTGAAGGGTGAACCTGTGGCGTTTCGCCTAAAAATTTGCGAATAACAGAAAATTCACGAAACTGCGAAAAATTCACAAAATGGTAAAAAGTTCCCAAAATGCATTAAAGTCAATGGGCATCAAAATAATTTTGACGCAAGGGACAATTTTTATACGCGCGACTATTTTGTCCAAATGCATTAAAGTGAATGGGTGTCTGAATAATTTTGACACACGTCAATTTTTATGTGGCGATTTTTTGCCTCAGAAACACCAAAATTTTACGCAAATCCATGCCTGCCAAATTTATTCGCCCATCACTCAGTCACAGAAGAAAGTAAAGACTTTATTTTTCTTTATAATATTCTAATGTTACTCATTCTTCTCTTCAATCTATAAGTCTGACATTGAAGCCACTGCCTGGTTGCTAGTGACAATGGAAGAAAGATGGAGTAAGTGGTTCTTAAAGCAACATAATTTCCATGCACACACCAATGACTTTCATTAAAGGATAGTGCCCCTCTGGCCAATTTTTGTCAGGGTCCATGATACAGAAGTGCAAAGGGGATCTCTCTGTCACTCTCAGTTCAGTAACCGGGCTTATTTCATATCTTTAAAGACACTCATGTTGTTATTGTGGATGAATCCCAGCATTAACATTGATTTTCTACTACTATTGATTTTTTCATAACATCACTCGCCATCTCTCAACATAATTACAAACCACAGAGGACTTTGAATCATGTTCCAGCAAATGATGAATGTATATATTTTCCATTAAAAGCTTTAGATAAACAATGGTGTAGAATGATATCGTCACCAGTTGAGATACCTGTAGAAATGTTATCATAGATCTGCTGCATTCTTTCTCTTCTCAGTGAGCTATTATTTCCACTATCTGTGAGCCTCACTGACCTCCATTACCCCTTTTCTCCGTCTTTCCATCATTTACAGCAAAAGTTGCCTTGTAGAGTAAAAATAGCATGCTAGAGATCAACTCATTGACTCATGTCACAAAGTGATGTGATTAAGAACGAGACAGACCAACGGGAATGAAAAAGGTAAATAAGCCGAAAATTATAATAAATGGTTTTAATTAAAAAAGAAAGAAGAAACAGATAAGGATACCAAGAAGACCAAGAACATAATTTGGCCAATAAACTAATAAAATTCAGCAAGGGAACAAGGTTTATTATAGTATTTGATAAACGTTTACATTTAGAGCAATGCAGTTACGTTGCAATTTAATTAGACTAAAGAGACTTTACCTCTGATTCGCTTACAGTCCGTACCAGTGTGCTATAAACATTACAGCATAAAGGATGATGATGATAAATATCTATCCTCACTCCCTCGTATTAATATTATTTTATCTCAGCTTTTTGCCTGTATTTAGTGTAATGCTACAAAACAGAAGGGATTCAATGAATTCATAACATTTATGTGGATCCAAGCACTGCAGTTTCCACAAAGGATTTTGCTGAATATTATTATTGTTATTATTAACAAGTATTTATAAAGAATCAACATTTTTTAAATATTAAAGAAAAAACCTGCGTATGTACATCTATACATTTGATATATGGTGAACTGTATATGTAATTTGTTGAAATGGGATTCAATCTGTCTGTTTAGGGATGCCAAGGACAGTTGTCTTAATAAAGCTGTGGCCGACCTCTTACCCACACAAGCTGATGTCTCTGTGTCGTTTGTCTTAGTAAGGCGAGGGAATCAGTCTCCACCGTCTTTCCCTCAAAGTGCAAGTACTGGTCCTGCCACTAGAAGGATTGAGTGGGCTGCAGGAAGCTTCACATTTCTTCCACCAGCCTAGCCTGTACCAGGACTTACATCTTAAGGGGGGGGGAGCAAAGCATTTTCCCTTTTTTCCCTTCTCTTGATTCTTTATTATCAGCCAGGTTTAGGAAGTCTTAAGCTTCCCCTTCTTATAATGAAAATCCGCCCTTGCGTAGGACAGGAAGTCCTACTGGCACTGCTTCCTAGCCATGGACAGGAAAAAGGAAGGATGTTTGGCAGTGAGTTGTGTAGGGACAGCAGCCTTGCTAGAAAGAGTTAAAAGGGGGTCCAAGCAAGTTGGGACAAACATACCCTGAATACGTTTGTTATCGTTCAATGAAAGAGACGTTTGGTTAACAACTAAGTCTTCCAAGTGTGTCCATCCGCTTTACAAACTCTGCATCTTGTGCCAGATTTTTATTCCAGTTGCAATGTGCAAAGCACAGCTATTGCCACAAACTCAAATGCTCTGCAGGGGAACTGAGGGATGCAACATTTATTCTGTCCTTCAATATCCACCACCTTTTCAAAGGCATTGGTTTGACTGGGGGTACTGGGAGTTGTAATCCATCAGCTAGCTAACAACAGACTGCAGATGGCCGACATGAACAAGGTCACATAAGGTAGCAAGACTTGAATGGATGGCAGCATATGTTACTTTATACAGTAAATATGCCAGATCTTTGGCATTTGGCAGTGTCAGCTCAGCAGCAGGAGAAATGACTGACTAAACCAAACATGTGACATTTCAGCAGTCTGTAATATAATAAAATGATTTGAAAAAGTCAGCGTTCATTACTTCCAAGTTAACTGTGTATTAATCATCACCACCCACACACGGTAGATCCGATTTCCTATGCTTAAAAAAAAAAAAAAAACACCCGAGTAATTAGCATGTAGCTCTCCTCTCAAGTTTTTCATAGTTGTGTCTCCCACTCTAGTGTTATAGAGTACCCCCAAAGTCATATTAAGTAGATGTTACTGTTTTCATTGTTTTTATTCTTTCCCCCTATCTCAAACAATATAAACAAGGTAATAGCTGTCAGTGTGCACCAAGAATATATTTCGTTTTGTGGCTGAATGTACATGCAATTCCTTTAACTTTGAATAAATGCATTCCGCTGGCATGTGAATTGCGATCTACTCTGGTGCAATGAATCAACAGTTTAACATACTAGTCATTGTCTGCAAGAGAAATGTATATTCTAATGTTATTGAGAAGTCTCCGGTGTTGCTTTGTTACTTATCTCTGCTTAAACAACTGGCACATTAGCAGAAAGAGAGCAAGTGGCGCTACTAAGCTTTCACGGAATTAAAGGATTGGCTGTGGTAAATTACCCTGTCTTTAGAACCTTAACTAGCTGCCAAAGAAGCTTAAAACAGCACAAGTTCGTTCTAAGAATCTGTGCCAGCCATTTCTCAAAGGGATACATCAACAGGAAAGTCTCACACCTCCTTGTCCTGTCATTCATTAACCACTTACCACTCATGCCAACTCAGGAACCCGTGGCTTAGAATTCTTCCACTCAGCAAAGGGATGTCAACTGGCCAAGAGCCCGAAATCAGAAAGTACTGGGAAGCCTTTGCAAAAGTGCTATGGACAACTTATTTCCTCATGAATCATCACAATTAGCTGTAGCTAACATAGCTTTGCTACACTATATATATAGTTCGTTTTGAGGTTGTACCACCATATACAATTTGTGGGATCATTGCAGCATTTGCTGTGTCAGTGGCAAACACGGGTCATCATAGGACTTCTTTATAAAATGACATGAGATTTTGAGATCACATAATTTGCATTCTGCTGCGTAAGCCAACCTCAGTACTTCAAACAGCATGAGCAGTAGTATCTTTACAGCCACGGCATCTGAGAAACGCAAAACAGATTTTGTGGAGCTGAGAACTTGCCCCAATACTGCCTATTGTTCCTTTCTGTTCTGCAACTGTTTTCTGTGTTTGCCTATTATTTATATCAAGAATTTATTGTTTCAATCCAATTGTCATTTTGGAGTCAGGAAGGAATTTTTCCCCCTCTGAGGCAAATTGGAGAGGCTTCAAATGGGGTTTTTTGCCTTCCTCTGGATCAACTATGAGATAGCCAGGTTAAAATAGAGTTAAAAGGTTGAACTTGATAGACGTGAGTCTTTTTTCAATCTAACTTACTATGTTACTATGTTTTATTGTAGGGCCTTATATTATTTTCAATTAATTACTGCCTTATTACCTAAATTTTAGGCTAAAACAAGAATTAGGAGGCTTTTTTGATGCAAATGCCACCATAAAGGTAGGAACCTGACCCTGACACTTATGATCATATTTTTGCATATGCAGAAATCAGTTATATGTTTTATTTTTGGTTTTCTTCACTTTAGCAAAGTGACAGCGATAAATTAAAGTGGAATTGAAAACTACGGACACCCATGTTGTGTAGGAAGAATCCCTCTTCACAAACACAGTGTCTATTTTCAAAGAAACCTGGGGCTATATAAGCTATACAGGAACATATTATTTTTCCATTTTATAATCTTTAATGTAGTGAAACATTAAAAGATTGCAAAATAATTTCCCATTTAATTTTTCCGACATGCGAAAGCTCCAAAACTGAGATGCTTTTCAGTAAAAACAGAAGAATGTTTGGAACAGGTGCAAATCAACTATCACTATTCATTTCAAACCAATAAACAAACAAAATAATATGCTCCAATTTAGGAAGGTATTTCCACATATGCATCTTATTTTGGAGTAATTGCTGTATAATAACTTCGTACTTTCAGATTCCTAATTCTAAAAATATATTGACTCTGATTTATAGACTGTGGTACAAAAAGTAAAAGACACCACAGTGAAATAATGTTTATTTTACTGACCAAGAGAGAGAGATAGATTTGTGTAAATGGGATTTTTGGAATAATACATATTTTTAGGAATTCCAGAACAGGAAAAGTAGATGAACTTTTTTATTTCCAGTATACTGCAACATCCCATGTCTCGTGAGTTCAGCAGGTCGGCATGGTGCCATGGGTATAGGAAATAGAGAAAAGTATAGGGTCTGTTAACTTGGGGAAAGTATGGAAAAAGTCACCTCGCCAGGGAAAGCAAGAGTAAACGTCATGTGTAAGGGCCCTGACGATGAGTCAAGCACAAGCTTAGCATAAGAGTAAAAAACAAATAACATCAGACAGCGTTAAATAAAGAACCTTGAAGTGCTTGGACGCACAGAATGTTATAGAAATGACTTTTCAATGACTGCTCTATTTTCTAAAAAGTTGATTGATCTAGGTTTGAGTGATTTATGTCTGACTTGAGATGATATCAGTGTTTGATCTTCCAGCCTGCTCTGTTCAGTTCTGCGAGCACTATAAATAAAAACAGAGTACGGCAATTCCACATGGTGACAAGGGACATGGCACATTTTTCTCCTTACTAACCCTTAGCTTGTTTTATTACAGTAGATACTGTATATCTAATAGCCAGGTCTTGTCATGGTAAGTGTAAAAAGAAAACAAATGTGACGTTCTTATGGCAAAGATGGTAAATTAATTAACTCCAATTTGTGCCACTTCTATCACTTTTTCTGATACCACTTGCACACTCTTAATTCTACGGTCAGAGCTTGCAGAGCTTGAACTGTGGAGAGGGCCGTGAATCTGCTCCTCCGTTCATTGATGTGCCTCCATCTCGTCCTGGGTGCAGGAAGACTCAACAGATTTCAGTAACAAAATGCAAATTCTTTGTGCTGAAATACTTCATGCCTGCCTGCACCCTGGCCGAAGCAATGCATTTAATACTGTAAGATGAGTAACATGTTATGTTATGAACCCTTTGGTGAAGCAGTAACAGAATGTGTAATGCTGAAAAAGGAGAAAAGGCACAGGATACACAGTTGATAACAAATAAGCTCTGTAGTATACAAAGGGATTCTTTAGAATGTATCTGTTATCTAATGCTTGAATGGTTGCCACAATGGCTACACAGCAGCTTGTTTATATAAAATATAGTTGTGTTTCTGAAGCAAACACACCAGGCTGGTGGGGGCTACAGGTGTATATATATATATATATATATATATATATATATATATATATATATATATATATATATATATATATATATATATATATATATATATATATATATACAGGTGTTACTGTAATGTTACTTTGGAATAAGTAATGTTACTAATTTTACTATTGAACAAGTCAGTGGAAAATTAAGAAAATGATATTCTTAATTCTACATTAAAGGGGATTTGTCACCCTAAGAAATAATTCTGAATTGTTTTCTATTGTGTTTGTCAAGCACAATAAACTTTACACTAGATACATACATACAAATAAATAAAAAAAACTGGTCTCTCAAATTAAATCTGTCATACTCTGTAGCAATTTGCACAGCCTCAACAGCATCTCATTCTGTAGAAAAAATCAAGGTAAAGCTAAAAATGGTGAGACAGTGATTCTCCAGCTGCTAAAATACCAGGTGTAGACTTGCCAGGACAACACTAATTCACTCAAATCTGAAGTTGCGTCCAGGGCGCCGAACACTGGTGAAGTTGCGGTAGCGTTACTGCACCAAGCGAAGCTAGGGTGCGATAGCGTTGCCTACCGTAATTTGCATATGGCGGGAAGTTAAAGTTGAATGGACGTATATGTTTCATCAAATACATTACACTACACAAGCCTGGGAAACCTTAATAAAATAAAATAGAATTGTTATATCGCCAACACATGAGCCCAGTGTATAGTTTATGTGCCATATTTTAGGAAACGTAGGGGGAACCTGGGTACACCAGAAAAAAATTACGCTCTTTTTCAGCCTATCACACTGAAAAAGGAAAAGACATTGTTTTTTTCAACAATTTTTTTAGGAACTCCTATCTAATCTATTGCACTTCACCTGGACTGAGGTGGCGAAGGCAAGTCTGGCGCAAGAGGTAACGTTCAGTAAAATCTGCATCTTAGTGAATTTGCGGAGTTACGTCCATTCGCCAGAGCGCAAATTCACCAGGCTGCTACAGTCTATCTCCTTCGCTAGCGAAGTTACGCCATCGACCGTTAGTCGCCCACATTAGTCACTTCTCCCTTTAGTAAATTTCCCCCAAGGCCCTCCACTGACACAAATTGGTCATCCAGCACTTTGGATTTCATACAGATACACTCTCTAAAGACTGGGCCTGATCTGAAATTTGGTGCCGGAATTTGGCAGAATCCTGTATTTGGTGCATCTCTTGATTTCAATTTTGGGACAGTATTGTTGTGTTTTGCATGGTGCTCTCAGCACTTAATATTTATTATGTACACCCATAACAAAGATTAGGGCTGGGCCAAGCCAACACCCTAGGCACCCTAGGTCACTCAGTTGGCTAACCCCTGTCCCCCGCATGTGCGTGCGAAAGTGCTTGTGCGCCATAACAAAGGGGAAGGAAGGAGGGGAGGGCAATGAAGGGAAAGAGAAAAGGGAGGTAGGTAGGAGTGAGCTACAGAGGGGAGGGAGGTAGGGAGGAGTGAGATACAGAGGGGAGGGAGGTAGGGAGGGGAGAGTTGCAGAGGAGGGAGGTAAGAGTTGCAGAGGGGAGCAAATCTGGACTAGAAGTAGGCAGAAGAATCTTGAACAGGCATCTGCCCAGCTCCCCCACATCATTGCGACCTAGGCAGGTGCCTCTTCGGCCTATCCCTAATGCCGGCCCTGGCAAATATATACAGTAAGTACACATAGGTACGGAGAAGAGAAAGCAAGAAGGGCATGATGAGCATGACAGCATTATGGAATGGAGGAACAAAACAATGAAAATAAAGGAATAAGGCAGAACTAAATGACAATAAGTAATCAAAGATGACTCATAAAATGACCATGGCAACAAGCAGAGAAAATGTCAGATTACTGTATTAGTAAAAAAAAGTGAATGATGCAGTGGAAGAGCAGGTTGCAGGGCAGATAAAGGGCAAAATATCCAGTAACACAGCCCATCCTTCATGCCATGTTTCATAGGAACTTCTCAAAATCTGAATTCTAAAACAGAAAACAAGTTGTGCTGTAGAGAAATCCAAACTCAAATAACATCTGAAACTGTGCTCTGCATGCTGATAATTGAAAAGTCAGCTAATACATTAATAATCACTTGAAGCTATGAGACTGCACCCCTCCCCATTTGACCCAACCCCGTAGCTCCTATCTCCAATGAAACTCAGATACATTGGTTGGAAAGAGATGGCTGCAGTTGTTTATTTACACCAAAACAGTAACCATAAATCACCATATCTAATATTAGCAAATTGTAACCAAACCATTTGTATAACAAATTTTTCTTCAACAGCCTTGTGTTATTCGCCCTAAGAGGACTGACCCTGCTCCCAACTGCAAAGCCTGGTTCCTGCCTCCTTTCTCCCCAACCCTAATCTACCTTCCGTCAGGACCCCAGGTCTCATTTTTACTTCTCCTGGGGCTCCATGTAAAGGTACCCCCCCCCCAACTGCGACAATAAACACACTCTGGACAATCACTGTCCTACCCTAACGTGTAGGGGAAGGGTTGCCCCTCCTAGCTCAGTCAAGCCCTGCTTCCCTATACTGTGTTATGGGTGATTGGGCCCCATTAATGTTGCTGCATTGATTGCAATGTAATTGCCCAAGTAAATTCTGAACGCCTTTATAAATAAATGCTCTTCCATGTTGCTGAAGAGTATGGATCCATTCCTCTTAACTGCTTGCAAGTTTGCTGTGCTTAAGGCCTTGTTTAGATGCATTTAAGTTTGTATGTGCAGACATAGTATGTATATTAATACAGTGTATAAAATGACTATAGTTATGGTATCTGTTTTCCGGAAACCCGTTATTCAGAACTCAGAATTATGGGAAGGCCATCTCACATAGGGTCAAATTCACTTAAGGGTGAAGCTGCCGTCGCTAGCGAAAATTAGACAAAAAGACAATCTGCAGGGACATTGTCAATTTACTATTAGGCGTAGAGGACAATTCGTTAGCGAAAGAGCTCACTGCTTACGCACCCTTTCACCAAGTGATTTTTTTTTGCTCAGGTGAACGATCGTTACTCCCGAAAAATTCATTAAAGTGCGAACTTTACAATACCCTTTTCCCCAGAGTTTGCTTCACCAGGTTATACCTGGTGAACTGATAAGTTGAAGCTACATCCTCCGCAATCTTATGTCAATGACATCATATCCCGTATGCTGAAAAGTCATCAAAAAAGACAAAACGCTGGAATTTTTTCATATTTTAAAGTGGGATTATGTTTAAAAGTTGTAATTGTTAAATTTTTTAACCATTTATGGAACATGCCACATTTGTTTTAGGGTGGGCTCATGTCTAGGGCATTAGAGGATCTCTTTTGTCTTAATTTTGCTTCCTTGGACAATTTTTAATAAGAAGTGGCCACTTCAAGCATTTGCACCAACATCTCTAATAAAGTCAAATATACGACCTATATGTACCCGCCCAATTCAAACTGACCTAGGCGTAAGAAAGTTAATAAAGTTCCGCTAGGTAGACTGCAACGCTAGCAAAAGTTAGATATGAAATGCTCGCGCTGACAAAGTTTTGCTGGCGAAACATTGCCAGCGTTCGACCGCCGAGACGTAAACCGCATTTTGATGAATAAGCGTAAGCGAAGTGCCGCGAAGTGTGGCAGAGCCTTCCAAGGCGAAAATTCGCCCTTTTCCCTCATAGACTCCATTTTAAGCAAAATGTTCTCATTTTTAAAAATTATTTCCTTTTCCTCTACAATAATGAAATAGACATTTGTACACATACAGTAACACATTGAACATAAGCTGCAAGGCCTGTCAAGGGAAGGTTTTACTTTTGTTATATGAGAGGACAATTATACATTCCTTTATTACTTAATGTTTATAGGTGAAATGATAAGTCCAACTACCCCCACAGTGAAAATACTACTGCAAATCTCTCTCTCACTCATCCTTATCATGTGACAACACCAGCAGCTCATGGGGTTACTGATTAACCCCAGAAGCAGTTGTTTGGTGATATTCCACAGAGGCAGAGCAGTGATCTTCACTTCAGTGATATGATATATGAGTCGGCTCTGTAGTGTTGTTTTCCTTCACGCATGTGATTAAGATATATTGAAGTGCAGAAACCTATTGAAGGGTCAGATAACTGCACAAACTGCCCTGGCTCATCTAATCTAACTTGCAAGGAGATAGCGGGGAAGGAATAGAGCACAATTGTGTTTTATGTACTGGGAATCACTTTACAGTTCAGGTTTATGTTTCCCCACAGCATTCCCTGTACAATCACTATACGACCCAGCACACAAAATCAAAGCTTGAAAGGATCATAGTTTTTCTACAAGTATAGAGCAAAGCCTTGTCTAATAACTTTGTTGTTTTATTTTTGATCCCCTGGGGTAGTGCAGAGAACCCCAAAGAATGTGTGATATAGAAAACAACGGGCCAGGTTCAGTTTGATGAGCAATAGCTGTACTTATTAAAACACTACAGGTAAGAGTTTGTGCCTACCTGTTTTCCCAGAAAGGAGTACAGGTATGGGACCTGTTATCCAGAATGCTCAGGACCTGGGGCTTTCCGGATAACCGATCTTTCCATAATTTGGATCTTCATGCCTTAAATTTACTATAAAATTAAGTAAACATTAAATAAAGCCAATAGGCTGGCTCTGCTTCCAATAATGATTAACTGTAACTTAGTATGGATCTTGTACAAAGTACTGTTCAATTCTTACAGAGAAAAAGAAAATCATTTTAAATTTTTTTAATAATTTTGATAAAATGACGCCTATGGCAGACGGCCTTTCCGTAATCCAGATCTTTCTGAATAACAGGTTTCCGGCAAACGGATCACATACCTGTACAGGTATTTTACCTGTTATCCAGAATGCTTGGGACTTGGGGTTTTCCAGATAACGGATCTTTCTGTAATTTGATTCGTCATACCTTAAGTCTACTAGGAAATCATGTAAACAATAAATAAACCAAATGAACTGGTTTTGCTTACAATAAGAATTAATTATGTCTTCATTTGGATCAACTACACGGTACTGTTTTATTATTACAGTAAAAGGATATCATTTTTACAAACTTGGATTATTTGATTATAATGGAGTCAATGGGACACAACCGTTCCGTAATTTGGAACTTTCTGTATAACGGGTTTCTGGATAATGGCTCCCCATACCTGTATTCTGTGTGCTTGTGCCCATTGCATTTAGATTAGGTTAGCTGGAAGGTGCAGAGCTGGAATATTTACTATCTGCCTGGGGTAGGGTTGCCACCTTTTCTGGAAAAAAATACCGCCCGTCCTATATATTTATCTTTTTTCCCTATTAATAACATTGGGATCATCCATCATTTTTACCGGCCAGGCCGGTAAAATACCGACCACGTGGCAACCCTAGCCTGGAGCAGAAGGTAACAAGAGGGACACTGAATTATGGTCCAAGTATGGTGGGGCATCATCATCATCATCATGTTGATAGCCTGTGGAGCATCCACTTGCAGCCCTTATCCCTGAAATACTTTTTTTTTTTTTAACTACCAGATTTGGATTATGGAATTTAAAAAATTACATTGGAGGAAAATAAATATTTTAGAATGCTGGGAACATTTTCGAAAATGTTAATACATGAGCCTTTCACTCAGTTAAAGTGACTTCATAGGCAAGTGCCTTTCTGGGTACTTATAGTATATACCTTTCATCTACGTTTCTTGCAAAAACAGAAGTCCTGTCTTGTTTACATGCTCAGAATCAGAACAAAAGCTACATCATCACCATGCTTCCCCCCCCCACAATGCAACATTTTTGTGCCCAGAATGCCAGGGTCATTGCAACTCTGCATCAAGTTGTTCCCTCCACAGTTGCACACACTGGCCTAACGAGAGTGTGTCGGCCCCCCCTGCAAAAAAAATCTTCAGAGGGGCCCGATCAATCCATTTTTCCAACAATTTCCTGTGCAGGGAAAAAAATCGATAAAATCGTGAAAAAATTCAAATCATGCACATTTTTCAGATTTGACGTCAGATTTATTGCACGAAACCCAGTGCAGATCAGGATTTCTTTGGGATTTCTCCCATTGACTTCTACATAAACTCGGCAGGTCTGAGTTGGAGTACTTTTTTATTTTAACTTTTAACACCCTTGGGGTTTAATAAATTCCGAAAAATTCAAGGTTTTTTTCCCTCTAAAAATTGGATTTTATAGTAAAGAAAAAACCTTTTTGGCATCCGGACTTAAATAAATAACCCCCCTAGTGTCAATACTTTACAACTTTGGGGCAAATTCACCAAAAGGCGAATTTTCGCCAACAACCCCTTTGCCACACTTCACGCTACTTTCGTTACCACTATGCTAATTCACTGAAATGTGAAGTTGTGTTTCAGCAGCCGAATGCTGGTGAATTTTCACTTGGGTTACTTTGGATGTGCGAGAATTTCATAGCGAAGTTTTGCTAGCGTTCATTTATGCCTAGCGAAACTTCGTTAGTATGCTTAGGTCAATTTGAATAGGGCGGGTACATAAACGTTGTATGGACGTCTTTATTAATTAAGTTGGTGCAAATGCTTGAAGTGGCCACTTTTTATTACAAATGTCCAGGGAACCAGAATAAAGACAGAAGAGATCCTCTAATGCAGGGGTACCCAACTACAGGGCCGCGGACATACTTTAACTGGGCCGCCGAGCCGAGTCTGAATTTGACACAGCTTATCTGAATTTGATGCAGCTCTCTCGTATTTGACGCGGGTGCACAAATTATAATGCTGGCGCACCCTAGTTTGACGCGGCACACAGTTGACACAAAAATCTTTAATAGCTAGGGCTTTTGCAGGCAATCCCGCTTCAAAGACATAAAATTCGCCAGCGTTTTTTACAACTTTAATGCATTTCCGGTATACAGGATTTGATGTCACTGACATAATATTGAGGAAGATGTAGCTTCATTTTATCAGTTCGCCTGGTCTGAGGTGGCGAAGTAAACTCTGGCGAAAGAGGTAACGTTCTGTAAAAGTTGCATCTTAGTGAATTTGTGGAGTAACAACCGTTCGCCAGAGCAAAAAGGTGCAAACTTACGCTAGCTATGGTCTCGTTCGCTAGCGAATTGTCTTCTACGCCTGTTAGTGAATTGGCGATGTCCCTGCGGATGAGATTTCTGCCTAATTGTCCCTAGCATTGGCCTTTAGTGAATCTGTTCCTTTGAGTCCATTTTACCATCCCTGCACTTGCCCTTGGAAACATGCCTTTGTCTGTGTTAGGCTGTGAGAGAGAAAATGTTTTTTTGCCAAGAAAGATGTGAAGACATTAAGGGGCAGATTTACTAAGGGTCGAAGGGAATTCGAGGGAATTTTTGAAGTAAGTAATTTTTTGGATACTTCGACCATTGAATAGGATACTACGACTTCGAATTTACTTCGACTTCGATTCAAAGTAAAAATCGTTCGAATATTCGTCAATCGAAGTACTGTCTCTTTAAAAAAAACCTTGACTTCAATACTTTGCCAAATTAAACCTGCCGAAGTGCTCTGTTAGCCTATGGGGACCTTCTACAAACTTTTTTAAAGTCTTCACACATCGATCGAACGATTTTTATTCAATCGCAGGATTGCCAAATTTGCTGAAAAAACTTCGAATTCGATATTCGACTTCGAAGTTTTTTAATTCAATGGTCAAATTTCGAAGTTTTTTGTACTTCGAAATTCGACCCTTGATAAATCTGCCCCTTAGTATATGAAATATGAACCCTTCATATGACACAGAAGAAGGCAGCACAATAATCGTCTGTATACTGTAAATATAAATGGCACTATGAATAAGAAGGTAATTACATGATGACAGTACGCAGATGCACAAAAAACATCATTTCCCAGAATGAAAACGGGTAATACAGCACTATGAGAAAAATGACAAAAGTTTTAAAGCAGGGCTAAAATTCTCCAGTTGTTGCTGCTGCTGGACTACAACTTTCAGCAAGATGTGAGTCACATATTGGGCATCCCTGCTGTAGAGAATGGAAGAAGTTTGTAACATTCATATAAAGTATATCTAAAACTAGAATCCATAACACTTTTTGTCTCAGGTCTCTGAGCAGTGCAAAGAGATGCTGCTGATGATCGATATGTTGTGGTGCTTTGATGGTGGATGAGTATTGATCTGCAAGGTACCATCACTGTGACGGAAAAGCATCTAACCTGAGAAACAGAGTGTTAGAACTCATTCATTTCCCCAAGCCAAACATATAAAAGCATAAGGCTAGCAAAGATCACAGTGAATGCATTAAGAATTCCCTCTTGTCCTCCGAGAGTTCTCTATTTCTGGTACGTTGCCTTATACCAAAACACATAAAACTGCTGATGAAGTTAAAATCTTGGGCAACTTCTTGAGGCTTCTTGTTTGATTACATGTCTGTAATTATACAAAGCCAATGGGATTACATCACATATTCCATAGACATGGTCGAAGAATGCGGTCAATTTTTTCTTTTTTCAGAGATAAACAGTTTTGGTACAAGCTAAAGCACAAAGTAAGTGAATAAAAAAAAATGCTACAAAAGCAGCAGCTCACATGAAATATCCCAGAAACAGCAAGCATTTCCTTCCATGGCTCCAAATGAAGCAATCACTGCTTGGGTTTATTTCAGGTCCACTATAAAACACACGATGAGTAATGTGCTGACCGAAAATCATCCTGTTCTGTAAGGTAAACAATGGTATTTCCTGTAAGACCCGCATAGTAACCCTTGAAATGTGAGATCATAGATGGAGCCGTAGAGCGGAACGGCGTTTATAATGTGTGCCAACTTTAGCAATAAAAAGATATACAGTATTATCGGGGGCATTGAATTAAATCAGTTCTGTAGAACTCAAACATTTCATTTAGTTTAGCATGACCCAACCACAAGAGAAGGTGGGGGTCTATAAACAGTTCTACAATGTATTCTAGAATTAATTGCTGCAAATTATTCTTCATCCAGATTTTGTTTTGTACTTGAGATTAACAGAATACTAAGTGGTATATGCTCTATAGTTTGTTATAATGCCTATCTGGAGGCGGACCATTAGGGGGTTATTTATCAAAGGTCGAATTCCGAATTTATGTGAAATTTTTTTTTTTACTGTAATAAATTTGAATGTATTCACAACTCGAATGTGTGGTTATTTATGAAAAAACTCGTCTAATTTTCAATCAACTAGTCCCGACCCAAAAATTCGAATAGAATTCAAATCGAGTTTTCCTCCGAAAAAATCTCAAATGTTCCCAGAAGGAAGGCAATTAACATATTCGAGTGGCTCAATGGACTTCTGCCATTGACTTGAAAATGAAGTAGCAGGTTGTAGGTGGCGAATATTCTAATTATAATATAATAATTCTAATTGCGAGTTTAGACACAGAGAAAATTAAAAAATTAGGGGCATATTTATCAAGGGTCGAATTTCAAATTGAAAAAATGTTTAGGGGCCGATTTATCAAGGGTCGAATTTCGAGTTCATGGGAGTTATTTAAAACTCCCATGAACTCCAATGAACTCGAAATTCAACTAATCGAAATTTTTTATTAAAAAATCAAATTTTTCAAAGTCGGGTGAATAGGATCGACCCGCAAACTTGAATCAAATCGAATTTGATTTGAATTTTAAAAACTCGATTCAAGTTTTTTCTCTGGAAAAAAACTCGAAAGTCAGGAAGGCTGCAAACAACTCCAAATTGATCACGGGATGTCTTTCATAGGTTAAAACAGCAATTCGGCAGGTTTAAGGTTGGCGAATAGTCAAATTTGAGTTCTTAAAGGGCCAGGGAATGATAAATTTCGAACATCTAATTAAAATTTTAAAAAAATTTGAATAGAATCTTAATAATTCCCTAGTTGAATTTGACAGCTTTGGCCATTAAAAAAACCTCAAAATCGAAATTCTAATTTTTAGTTCGAACCTTGATACATTTTATTATAATTAATTATTAATTTAATTACGCGACATTACATTATCATTTTCTAAATTCCCACACATTGAATTAAACTCATTTCTGATGTGTTGCTATTGTCAACTGAACACATTTGCGAGGGAATCAGCCTCTTTGGTGACATTTTTTAAACTGCTGTTCATTCTGTTTATATTACATAATATATTTTAGTGCCTTCTGCACTACAGATCTCCCCAAACTAATATAGCAGGGATTCTGCTTGCCATTTCTGTCTGTTTGCACAAAGCCATCAGGGCCATCAGGGCCAACTAAAGGTTAAACCAGTCATCTCCCAGAACGTATATTTCAAACATTTCATGCACCCCTTCTGGGCACATCACATTATGATCATACTATGGGTTTACATGTTAAACTACAGGAGAATGCATCTCTTAAAAATAATAATTTGTTTTTATATTTTATTACTGATCATGATTCCTAGGGATTTTAGGCTGCTATTTGATGCTCAGCAATTCATGCTTAAAGGAACCTATCATGAAAATGTAATGATCCACAACTTGTGAAACAAAAAAAGCGAAACATAATCAATGTAGCATTTTGTACCGTTTCTGTAATAATCAGGTTACTCTTTCCCTATCAACAATCTGTCCACATGCAGTTTTGTAGCAGAGAAGATTTTTTAATATTCATTACATAACCATACCATGTAGGCAAAGAAAGCACAGAGCAATAATGTATTAGAGATAACTGTTTGTTTAAAAAACATCTCTAAAACAAAGAGGCAGATTGCTTAGAGGGTATAGTGACGTGTAAAGCTGGCCATAGATGTTTTTAAAAGATCCGATCGTCATCGTGAGACCACGATTATCTCGGAACGATCGTACGAATTGTCCATCAACTAAAAAGACCAATTTGCCAGGAAAACAAAGGGGAGCTGCCTGCTTGGCCCTGCAAACATAGATAGATTGCACTGGGACCGACAAAGATTTCTTAACCTGGCCGATCAATTTCCTAACAGATGTCGGACGAAAAATCATAAGATGTACGATCGTTCGAATCCCACTAACCGCACGATTATTTTGAATGATTGGTCGGACTGGTTGGAAATCTTTGTGACTATGGGGACCTTAAGGTACCTCCCCAAAAAGAGACCAACTGCCATTTATACTGTACATACAGGGGCACATTTACTTAGGTTCGAATATCGAGGGTTAATTAACCCTCGATATTCGACTGTTGAAGTTAAATCCTTCGACTTCGAATATCAAAGTCGAAGGATTTACAGCAATTCGTTCAATCGAACGATCGAAGGAAAAATCGTTTGATCGACCTTCCCCATAGGCTAACATTGCACATCGGTAGGTTTTAGGTGGCGAAGTAAGGGGTCGAAGTTTTTTTTTAAAGAGACAGCACTTCGATTATCGAATGGTCGAATAGTAGAACGATTTTTAGTTTGAATCGTTCGATTCGAAGTGATAAGGTTTTGAGAAGGTTACTCCTAGTACTCGGTATACTACAAGGTGTACAAAATGTATTCACTGCATAACATTCTAAATTCGAAGTTTTTTTTATTCTATTGCTTCACTCGAGCTAAGTAAATGTGTTCTTTTTAATTTATGTGAAAATGCCTGTCTACAGCATAGGGGCAGTTCTTTATAGTTTTTAAATGCCTTTGCTTTTAAGAACCAACAATAATGTATTATTTAGTGAAACTCTGCCTTACTTTTTGGGTACTCTCTGGTCCTGAGGTTAAGCTCCAGGGTGGGTTGGTTGTAAATATTTTAATGTATGCTTGCAATTGGAAGTACTTCAGTCCATTCACTTTAACCCTATCATTAATGTTAAACTGCATACCTCAGCCTTTACAGAAATCAATGCAAATGTAGCTGTTGCTATTAATATTTAGACAAAGTGATGAAAGGCTGAGCACTAAACAGAGTTAATTGGATAATATGCATGCATTATTACTCTGTTTAAACTCTGAAATATTCCCCTTGTTCACTTATACCTGGAATTATGAATCACACCACAGAATGTACCAGGCTGCCTGTTTCTTGGCGTTTTCCATGAGAAGCTAAGCTCCAGAGCTTTTTGAACCAAATAACAATTTATTAACAGGTAGTAGCCAATATTTCTCTCTATGTATAGTAGAATTTTGGCATGCATCCAACACCCAAAGAACACCCATTGGCTCCACTGCATTTGGCACAAGAAGAAGAAACATGAGAAAAACTACCAAATGACTCCAATGCTTTTTCATCATGTAAATAAAACTCCATTGATTCCAATGTGTATGGTGAATGCAATGAATTCTCTCAAAAATGGGGCAGTTTTCATTGCTATTACAGTGGCATACATTCATTTCGTTATACTACTGCTTGATTTTCTACCCACTATCTACACTCATTCATGGGTGCCTTCACTAAGGGGCATTAATCTCTCTTAGAGCTTCTACCTGAAACCTCCAGGCTCACCAGCATCATCCATCCCCTCTGAAAGTGGAGTCCAAAGAGGCAGTACACGGTGACTTTTAAAGACTAGAGACACCTGATACTCCTGGTCAATTATAGATCTGTCAGGGAAAGTTTAACCTGGAAAGGGAAACAACATCCCCCTGGGTCTGTAAAATGACCTAGTCCTAGGTTGGATTAATCCTTTTGGGGAAAACTAACAGTAACTGGTCCATCCCTTGTCACTTTTAGAAGTCTCTGGGATCAAAGTAATAATGCCCATTTAGCTAGACAACTCTGCCGTGTAACACAACGGAAAAGAACCAGTTTTTGTGCAAAGATTGGTAGATACACAGGGTAAAACATAATTGCCAGCATGACCATATACTGATAGTGTAGGCACCCTGTATGCTGTGTTGGTGAGTGTAATAAAGAAGAGAGTCAGGGTGCCTGTCTAATACCTGTAATCTTAAGGAAATATCAAGAAGTATAGGGAGTCATTCAGTCCAAAGGTTCATAAGGATAAAGAAAAAGCAGAAAGGTTTTCGCATGACAAGGGCAAAGGGTCATGGGTGCAGTGGCGGAACTACCGGGGGAGCAGGGGGTGTGAGGGGGCCAGGGCCCCCGGCAGTTAACGCGACGCTAATTCCCGGCCAGTTCCGGGTGTACGGAGGGGGGCGGGGGGCCCGGCTGTGCGTCCTGCGCCAGGGCCCGCCCCCCTCTAGTTATGTTTCTGCATGTGTGATTTTGGCATAATACAGCCACTTCCAACATAGAAATACAGGTCACCCTATGTATCCTATGTAACTGCGCAGTGCCATTTAGCCATGTAATTTGGCACAATGGAAGATACTATAGGCTTAATGTGGTTTTAATTTGTCATAGTCCATGTGCATGCCACACACTGTATAACAATATACTATTTTTGGAAGGGATGTGATGCACTAGTGATTCCAGTAACCCACAGCAGCCTCTCAGAATCAGTTTTTATTGATCTATTATAGTAAGAATGTTTAAAATCTTTATGTCCTCATCTCATTTTAAAGGGGTAGTTCACCTTGAAAATCTTTTTTTTCAGCTCAATTATTTTCATAGATAAATTAAATATGTTGGGGTTATATGTTGAGAGTGCTGGGGCTAACTTGTTTAGTATGTAAATTAAGCCTTGCCCGCGTGCAACCAATAAGAAAGGTGAGGAGCGGCATTTCAGCTTGTTTCGTTTTAAAAAACGATATATTTTGGGGAGGTGGCTCTCTCCTTAAATGCTCGTTCTCCCAACCCCCTATCTAATGGTGTCTTTGGAAGAGATCATGCTAAATAAAGAGAAAAGCAGGTATGGTCTATCTCCCCCCAAAGGTAACACTTTCTTTTTTTCACTTAGGATAGGACTGACGCATGGACACTGCCTTGACGGGGCGCGTCAGCTTATGCATGCTTTGTACAAACTTTGTAACTAAAAGTGTCTTTTTTAAAGAAAGTTACAGTTCAGTTGGGCAAGAATATTTTTTTAGGGGGTTATATGTTGAGAGTGCTGGGGCTAACTTGTTTAGCCCACTGAATATTGTACACTGCATTTAGAGTGAAAACTACTGTTTTATGTGCTCCTTTTTAAAAATGAGAAGGTTTTGAGACGGTTACTCCTAGTACTCAGTATACTACAAGTTGTAGAAAATGTATTGACTGCATAATTCTGTAATAGAAGCATAGGAACCAGAGATAACTTTCTATTAATAGTCACCATTCTCGCCTTCACTATTCACAAATACTTTTGTTAGACTGGGACCAGGAGTAATCCAATATTCCACCCCTAAAGGAATCGGAAAATCTAGCATAAAGTGGAGAATAGGAAGGAGAAAATGAAGGCTTTGCTACTGCAGTGCTGCCTTTTTAAAGGCTTGACCTGCAGGAGACCTGGAGAAATTCTGGAGTCACATGCCTTAGTTTCTTATAACTAGTGATACCATCCATTCAAGGAGAATCTTGGCAGCCAAAGGGGTATATTTATCAAAGAGTGAAGTTAGAGATCGCCACAGTCCACTAGCATGAAATACCGCCTCTCTCCATTCATTTCTATGGGATTTTTAAAGGCGTATTTATCAAATGGTGAACGTTCACTTTCACCCTTTGATAAATACACCTTTAAAAATCCCATAGAAATGAATGGAGAGAGGCGGCATTTCACTCTAACTTCACTCTTTGATAAATATACCCCGTTATGTCCTCCGCCTGTCACCACCTCCATTCAAAAGAGTGGATAAACCAGTTCAAAAACAGATAGGAAACCAGAAACAGGTTGGTAACATTCAGGAACTATTTGGTAATTATGTATCAATGCTAATTTACACAAATATAAATCTCAATAAAATATAAGGAGTATATAAGCAGAAACCAAGAGAAAATGCGCACCAGTGATGTCCTTATATTGACAACTCTTGGTGGTATATTCGTAGCAACAGATTTGCTCAGAGTAACAGCTTTTCCATGGCAATTATTTCAGCATTTTTACATTTAAAATCATGTGAACTTGCGAGATCTGCTATTTTCTTACTGTCATCACTTCTTCTTGTGTGCAGAATGCATTATTTCTTCCTTGCTTAAAGGGGAATGTAAATAAATATTCACATTTCAATGAGATTCATTTCCTGCAAAACAGCCAGATGATTCCTTCCCGCGTGTTACATGGAATATGTTTCCTTCATGCATATAGCACTTTAATTAAGCACACTTCACACAGAATTGTAACCAGCAATAAAACACACAGCAATTTCCATTGCAAATTAATCATTTTAATACATGTGCTACTAACAGTTGAGTAATTGAGACTTTAGGAAATATAGAGGGTAAATATCACTTAGTAGGAACTCCTGACCACATGTTTTTATAGCATGGCTTCTCTTGTATTATTTTTTTTGCAAGAAAATTTTTTAACATGCCATAGTACTTCTCTTAAAAACAGGAGAAAAATGTACATCCCAATTCCATTTAAATTCAAAAATATGTTATTTTGACTCAAATGTTTGTGTTAAAGTTCTAAATTTCAGTCAATCTGCCTTATATTGTTCAATTAGTTAGCAATTAATATAAGAATTATTCAGCTATTCAAAAAAGTTAAAAGGAAATCTAAACCGAACAAATGAATCAATGTATACATACATGATATTTCTACTCAAGGTGTTGCATGACTTTTCTACAATTTTTCTGCAATATTGGCATTATTAATCTGTTAATACAGGTATAGGTTCCCTTATCTGGAAACCCGATATACAGAAAGCTCTGAATTACGGAATGGCTGTTTCCCATAGACTCCATTTTATCCAAATAATCCAAATTTTTAAAAATGATTTCCTTTTTCTCTGTAATAATAAAACAGTACCTTGTACGTGATCCCAACTAAGATATAATTAATCCTTCTTGGAAGCAAAACCAGCCTATTGGGTTTATTTAATGTATAAATAAATTTCTTATAGACTTAAGGCATGAAGACCCAAATTACGGAAAGATCTGTTATCCAGAACACCCCAGGTCCCGAGCATTCTGGATAACAGGTCCCTTACCTGTATTAGCTTTTTGGCTTAATAAAGGCTCAGCAACCCTAGGGTTAACTAAATCCTGAAAGTTGCATAGATAAGCACATGGGGAATGTAATTTTGGTCACAATTTTCAGTGAGTAAGAAGTAGCCCTAATTCCTATTCTTACTGTGTTCCCTTATCTTTAAGGCGTGTATTGCCAAGGATGAGTTACCTCCAACTATCAATGTTATGGTGGAGCACAAGACTGCTCTGTCTACCAATTTCTGTCTAACTCCTAGAGTGTCTATGACAGAGCTACTCTCATTGCCGTCTAAGCACCTCATTCACTGTTTACTGTTCCCCAACTTCACTAAAGGGGCTGTCCCTTTAGGGCACATTCTTTACTGGAGCCTTGTTGTCCCAGGCCCCCCAGTGGACATCCATCCAGGTCAGAAGATGTAGGCCAAAGAAGAAGGCATCTGGATTTTCAATTGCTATTTTGAAGTTAAACAGGAAATGGATACATTTCCCTGGACCAAACAGACAAATAAATATCCCATATATGCAGCTGCCAGGACACAGAAATAGAGGGAGAATAGTATAGTAGTCTAGTAGTATAATGCAAAAATCATCATATGCCAAATGTTGTTCTTTAATTGGAGAAGTTAAAGAATAACACAAGGGCACATTTACCAAAATTCAAAAATAATTTTTGCCACATCTTTCACAAAACATTAATTGCAATTGCTCATTATTCTGTGAAAGTGAAACTGCATTAAAAGCACAGGACAATATACTTTTGAAAGGGGATCAAAAAGCTAAAAATGATCATCTCTCAATTGGGGCAAAATTTGCCGGCAACGGCTTTGCAGCCATCGCAACACTTCGCCAGGCATAAATTTGCTAGGACAACGCTAATTCACTAATGTGTGAAGTTGCCTCTAGGGCAACTCCTACGCAAATCCTACGATCGAACGAAAAAACGAAATCCTTTTGAATCAAACGATTTGAAGGATTTTAATCCTTTTAATCCTTCGATCAAAAAAACCTTAGAAAAGTAATGGGGAAGGTCCCCATAGGCTAACATTGTACCAAGGTAGGTTTAAACTACTGAAGTATGTAGTCAAAGTTTTTTTTAAAGATACTTCGAAGAGTACTTCGACTATCGAATGGTCGAAAGTTTTTTTACTTCGAATCCTTCACTCGAGCTTAGTAAATGTGCCCCTGTGAGTTTATATTTTTTTTCGTTTAGAAAAAATACAGTTTTGTATTGCATTCCAGTGTTGTTATGGTGTAACAAATGGCAGGCCCTGACTGACAATCTGTGGGTTCTGGTAAATGCCAGAAGAGCTGCTGTAAGATGCCATAGACAATCACTGTGGAGTGGGCAGGTAAGAGACTGGTTGAGCCTCTGTGTACTTGAAATGCCAGGGCCTATTGGAACTCCCAGTCCAGACCTGACGTATGGTATTCCAAATCCCAGAGAAAACCCCAAGGTCCCAGTGTCGATCATACTTCTGCCTATAGCAGCCACCTTTGGCTTTGGGAGGAGCCCTCTGCTACTCAGATGCTGCCAGGACTTAACGCGAGAGGACCAAGGGGAAAGCTCTGGGCAGGCGAGGAACTGGAGTATAACTGGAATGGAGAACAATTAGCGGTCAAGGGACAGGCAGGGACAATACCAAACAGACAACACGGTACCAAATCAGGAAGCAGACGCATAGCAGCCTAACAGCTTTGCAGTACAGTAACGAGTACAGCGATCCAATAGAATAGTCGAAGAACAGGCAGAGGTCGGTACAGGCAGTAGAACAGCAAGGGTCAAGGTCCGGCAGTGATCAATTAACAGGATCAGACAATATAACACACCCAGGAACTATGGAACATAGACCAAAACTTAGCAATGAGTCAGAGCAAAGTACAGGGGTTTATAGCCAGACTAGTGGCATACACTGATCACTCGTGGCCAGATTGGCAACAGGTGAAACAAGCCATACTTATTTGCAATTACAAGCATAGCCATAGGAGTGAACCAGGGCCTTAGCCATCTGCTCACATAGAGCAACAATAATGCAGACAGCACAAAAACACCAGGTCCCCGGTTCATCTTTAGGCAGGCTATTACATAGAGTAACTTTACATTTTATTCTTAGCCTTTTTAGAGATCTAGGACACAATGATATAATAAATGCAAAAATGATATAGATTTATATCATTATCTGTAATCTCTCTGTAATCTCTCTTTGATTTGTCTTTGTCAAGACAAATCCCAGTCCCATCTATGAACAATACTTTTCTGCAGTTCATTCTAATGGCCTCTAAGACATTTTTTTTTCTGTTGTCTAAAAGTATTTTTTTCCATTGCACATTGAGACAAACAATAAACAGTTCTATATTCAACTAGACTACTGGATCATCGGTCAATGCATGTTTCCCAACCATTGAGAAAGGAAAAGAGGGACAAAAGTTATGGTGCGCACAGCACTGTGACATTTTTGCCACACCCACTTTATGGTCTCAGCCCCAAATTACAATGTCCATTTTACTAAATGTGGAGGTTATGGAAGTTTGCACACATTTCTGGGATTTTTAGTGCAATGTTTTATGTGTTATAACAGTTTTGTAGTGAAAGTGATTTGCCCTTTAAGATGTAAGTCACAGTTCTTCTGCTTAACGTATTAGTTATAATTGTATCTTTGCTTGTCTTAAATTGTTACAAATGTATCCAAGGGCAGGTGTTTAGTGTTCTGGGCTCTCTGCCAAAAACCCTCTTATTTTAATTAAGTTTCAGAAACGTTGTATCTTTTTCTGGCTTCAGTGCAGGAGATCAAAGAGAAACTTGGGACTGTGGGTTAGAGTCCTGCAGCGGGTCGGGTACCCGTCGGGTTGCAAAAACCTGCGGTACTTTGCGGGTTGCGTTTAGAAGTTCCAGGTTCTGCGGGTTTGCGGATTCTCAAAATCGATATTCACTCCTTTTTTCTGGTCATGTCTACTTCCGATGATGTCACTTCCGGTTTCCAATGACAGCACTTCCTGTTTAAGTCCTTTTTTTTCTGATCACTTCTACTTCTGATGATGTCACTTCCGGTTTCCAATGACAGCACTTCCTGATTCTTGATGGTCAGCGGGTCGCGGGTCCGGGTTGCAGATAAGGTACTTGCGGGTAGGGTCGGGAAGTGGGTCCAAGCGGGTAAGAATGTGAGTTGCGGGTCCGGGTTGCGGATTGCAGGTTGCGGGTACGGGTCGGGTTCAGGTCCCAAAAAATGGACCTGTGCAGGACTATACTGTGGGCTGAGCTGTCAAAATCAGAACTGTCCCGCAGAAAATGGGACAGTTAGGAGATACTGTAGGGGTAAAAGTAAAATTAATCATCAGCCACTTTCAGCCATCTTCCTTTGTAGCATTTCAGAACTATGCATACTGTGTATAGTATGCATAGTATGTCATTGCATATAGACAGAGTATGTATTCATAAACAGGTATGTGGAGAACATTTCCAAAGTAGAAGTGTTACAGGAGACCATTTATAGCAGAATACTGTTTTTCTAATTAGAGATATTAGAGACATCAACAAGGCAACACCAAGGAGGCATTGGACAGCATAAGGGATACATTTAAAAAGTATTTTGCTACACTTATTAAAATACTGCCACAAGGCAAAATATACAATTTTAGCTTATATTCAATTTGATCCAATATTGCTAATCACGTTGCAATTCCTTTAGTTCACAGTGCACACACACATTCAATATTCACAGCGCACATACACAAATACTGTTAAAGCTTAATGGACTTGAAGCTGTAACATCTTATTCTTGAATCATGCTCAGAACAAATGAATGCCTGTGCTCAGAATAGTTTAATGATCTCAATATGCACAGGATATTTAGGGAATTGTTCCTATTGCTATTTTGCTTGGTTGTACATTATGAGGGGCTTTTGGTTGGATTGCCCACAAAGATGCCAGACGTTTCCCTTCAGCTTCTTGGCAATGCCTCCACTAGATTTAAACTAAACAAAATCTTTGGCAAAGAAACAATAAGGGTTGTAGGAAGAAAGGTTGAGATAAGATGTAGAATGTAATGTAGAATCTACAGTCAGTTGCACCTTAATATTAGCAAAGGGAGCCATCAGATTCAAAAAGCTAAAGAACACTGTATTTAAGGGGCAGATTCACTAACTTCGAGTGAAGGATTCGAATGAAAAAAATTCGAATTTCGAAGTATTTTTTGGGTACTTCGACCATCGAATTGGTTAAATTCGTTCGAATTCGAACGAAATCGAACGAATCGAAGTAAAAATCGTTCGACTATTCGACCATTCGATAGTCGAAGTACTTTCCCTTTAAAAAAAACTTCGACCCCCTACTTCGGCAGATAAAACCTACCGAAGTCAATGTTAGCCTATGGGGAAGGTCCCCATAGGTTTGCTAACCTTTTTTTGATCGAAGGATTTTCCTTCGATTGTTGGATTTAATCGTTCGATCGAACGAAAAATCCTTCGATCGATCGATCGCAGGATTAGCGCTAAATCCTTCGACTTCGATATTCGAAGTCGAAGGATTTCAATTCGAGGGTCGAATTTCGAAGTATTTTTAACTTCGAAATTCGACCCTTAATGAATCTGCCCCTTACTGTAATTCTCCATAACGTTGTATATTAACTAAGTAAAGCAATATGTGTTAATAACTGACATCTTCACCATCTGCATTGTTCTTATGCTACTAAGAAAAGGAGGCACAAACAAACCAAGTATATCAGGGATCTTCAAGATGTAACTCCCCAGCTGTTGTTGAGCAGCAAGTGCGAGCATCAATTGTATGAGTGGAGTGGCATTTCAGCAACAGCTGGAGATCTAGGGGTCCGTTTACTAAAGTGCGGTAAATCTGACTTTAAGTTTCTGCATGTTATCGCTGAGAATATTTTTACGCCAGAATATTCGCAGCAACTAAGTTTACTAAACAGCGATGCGCTCAGAAGTCATTGCGATCACTTGCGGTAACTACGTTAAGGAACCAGCTTAATTTAGCGGTAATTTTAGCGAGTTGCGAATTTTCTGGCGAAAAATTAAGTTTTTGCGAATATTTATGCTATAAAATAGTCTTGTTTTATGGCGGTTATTATGGCAAATTTTTACTGTGACATTTATGGCCAGAAATCCATCTTCAAAACTTATAAACTTTATTGACTGATGATTATACCATCCAACAACATTACCAGAGTAACACCAATTAAACATGTCTGCATCATATAAACCCTTCTGCCAATAGAATCATATGAACAAGAAATCATACCAGTCAATCTCTTTGCTTCATAGAAATGCACAGTTTAATGTAGCCAATAACAATGAAACCAAAAAACGTAGAGGCTGACGAATCCTTGGACTGTGATGCCGCTGCCAATAATACGACTCTGAGCTGAAACTGCTGCTGTTGCACCAGATAGAAGCAGAAGCCAAAACATCCTGTCAGCAATAGCTACAGATCTGTCTCCTGTCAGCAAAGAATGATGGGTAAAAAAACCCATTATTATGGGATATTTCCTGCCCCTTGAGAATTTTCTGGCGAAAAAAATACTTTTACGCCACTACATAGGTGGCGGGTAAAAGTTTGCGCATATTCTGGCGTTAATTTTGTCTATAGCACATTTCGCTGTTTAGTAAACCAAGCGTTAATGTGTACGTAGCGTTATTTTCAGCGAATGCGATAACTGGCGAACAATTATTCTTGCGCAAGAAAATTCACACATTTATATTTACCGCAGGTTAGTAAACTGGCGATAACATATTTGGCAAAAATTCTGCCTATAAATTGTGCGAATATTTTTAACGCACTTTAGTAAACGGACCCCCTAGAGCCTAAAGATCCCCAGTGAATGTGCTCAACCCATACTGACATAATGATATAAAACAGAACAATATGTATGGGGAAACATCAGTCCCACGTTAACAAAAGAAGAGCCAACAAGAATCGTCAATAAATAGATGCATTAATTGAATCCTTATAAAGGCAGGTCTCAGGTATTCTAGAACAGGATTGTTACATCTATATCCCTTTGGCTATTGCTTAAAGGAGAACTAAACCATAAAATGAATGTTGCTAAAAATGTCATATTTTATATACTTAACTTAATACACCAGCCTAAAGTTTCAGCTTCTCAATAGGAGCAATGATCCAAGACTTCAAACTTGTCACAGGGGTCACCATCTTGTGACATGCACTTGCTCAGTGGGCTCTGAGCAGCTGTTGAGAAGCTAAGCTTGGGGGTTGTCGCATTATCAAGCAGAAAATGAGGTTGGTCTGTAATATAAGCTGATGCTACAAGACTGGTTATTAAGTTCTGATACTAATTGCACTGTTTCTGAGTGCATAGGTAATGAAGCAAGTTACTAGTGTTTAATAGTTACAGTAAAGGACTTGTAAACAGTCTGTTGAGGTAATGACTCCTGGGGGGTTCCACTGTGGTTCGTTGTTGCAAATTATCTGCACTCATAAATAGTTGTTACTCTTCCTGGACAAGGTCGGTTCCTCTTAATAATTCTGTTTCATACCAAGTGGTGTGTTGGAAAGTTTGTGAAGTTAGCAGTTTGGTAGTTGGTGGTAGAGTAGTTATGTAGATTAGCCAGGTGTCGAAAAAATGTTTCTGTGTTTTTTTCATTATTTTCATTATTTGTCCACCCAATCTAGATGAAAAATGTATTATAATTTTTGTTGTACGGTATGGGACCTGTTATCCAGAATGCTGGGGTTTTCCGGATAATGGATCTTTCTGTAATTTGGGTCTTCATGCCTTAAGTCTACTAGAAATTCATTTAAACATTAAATAAACCCAATAGGCTGGTTTTGCTTTCAATAAGGATTAATTATATCTTAGTTGGGATCAAGTACAAGCTACTGTTTTATTATTACAGAGAAAAAGGAAATCATTTTTAAAAATTCAGATTATTTGGATAAAATAGAGTCTATGGGAGACGGCCATTCCGTAATTCGGAGCTTTTTGGATATCGGGTTTTCGGATAAGGGATCCTATACCTGTACTAGACAAATAGGTGGAGGAGATTGGGATAACCATTTATGTAAAATGACTTTCCTAGCTGCCTCTGCGAATTGTTCTGCTAATGCTTTAATGATTTAGAGATGTTTGTGGTGGGTGAGAATTTACTAAATATAGCCCATGTGGCAGTGATAGTCTTTCCAGTAACTGGCGATTTCCTCACAGAATTTTTGTATGTGTGGGCATGACCATAAGCAGTGTATCATATCAGCTCTCGCTTCTCCGCATTTCAAGCAACTGTCTGAGATGGCAGTACCAATATGGAATCTCTTTAACGGTGTCAAGTAAGTATGATGTAGTATTCGTAAAGACATTTCTTGGTACATACTTGCCGGTAAGATTTTCATAAACCGTGTGTGATATTGAAGGATATTTTCTGATTCTGGGATTATTGTTGTCCATTTTGTAAGACTGAATATGAACTTTTTTGCACTGCAACTCTATGGTGTTCTTCAAATACACTCTTTAAAAAAATCTTGCCTTAACACTCAATAACAAATGTCATTAAAATGATGTTAGAGGACCAACACAGTGGGGCTTCCAGTCCAACAAAATGATTATGTATTACTTGAATCTTGATTTCACATTTCCATTACTGCTCAAGAAAATGGTTAGTTTTTGTTTTCTTTTGCATTGAATTTGGCATTTTAAAAATTAACTTTTTTTTCTTATTAGTTGCCAGTCATTGCAGATTCATATACTCATATAGTTGAGAAAAAATGATTGGCTAGCTTTTAAAGACCTGGAGAATGTAATGTGTTTTAAATCAGTCACAGACAAATTATGGATCATTGCTTCAGGGGAGTAGCTAAAGTAAATCATAAAGTAAAACTATTTTGTGAACATTGGGAATGCAACATGCAGACAGTAAAAAAAAGCAGCTGTTTTTAACATTTGGAAATCGGAAATTGAATGTGTGAGTTCAGCTGCGGAAGCTAGCTGGGAAATGATTTGCTGACACCGTATATGTGTATACTTTAAATGAAAATAGGAAAATTTGTTATACAATTGAATTACTCAGGACACATATGCACTTGGCAAGTGGATGCTTGTAAAAATGCACTCACCGATTCACTAATTTTAGTAGCCAAAAAGCAGAAAAAAAACTTTTGGTTGCTGGCATTCAGCAGCAATGTAGCCATGAAATGCCAGTTAGGGGGCGGTAGTGGACGCAAGCTTCAATGGAGCCCTGTATTTACAGTCTGTATAGAGATAATCACACATATTTTCCGCTTTCCCAGTTTCCCTTGTGCTCCTGTAAATGCTGCCTTCTTTGTACCTGTTCTCTGTACCTATTACCCATTTTCTTTATCCACATGAGTGACCTTATTGTCAACAGTACTGGTCATCCAGATGAACCAAAATATTTGTCTCAAAGTCTTTGGAAAAAATCCACAATCCAAAAATGTTTTACTGTATAAATTTGGGGAAAAAAAGAATTCCACCAAAGGCCTAATGGCAGTATATGAACCTTCCGATGTCCAAGAAGGACAAGCATAGTCGATGTATAATAGACACAATAGGTTAATAAAATAAGCTGCCTAAATGTATTTCAAAAATAAACCAGGCTGCTGTTTATGAGATTTAATTGTCTCGCTAAAGTAACTCAAACTTTAAAGTCTTGACTTTTATTAAATGACTTAAGCCTGTTTTCAAAGCGTTTATTACAATAGGGAGGAATTCTGGCACACAGGCTATTTCCCCATATTTGTTTGAAGGCACAGTGAATGAAGTTTACTTTGACAAGGCAGCAGAGGCTTTTGGGTGGTACTCGTGGTCTGGAGCATAAATCTCTTGGCAGCAGCTGGAATTCTAGACTCCGATTAACACAGGAAATTATAACAGTGAATATTCCACTGCTGTTATAAAATGCATTGCCAATTAGATAGAGTGTTTATTTAAATAAGAAATGTCTAATGCTCATAAAATTGTGCATTTCAAAAAATGGAGCACCGAGAAACGAATGTCCATTCATTAAAAAAATCATTGTTTATTATCCAATATTAAAAATCACATTAGCATGCCACAAACACAATTTGGGCTGTCCGCTTTATGCGTTATGTGGCTTGCCGCCACTTCCTCAGAAGCCTAGCATGGATTGGTAAGTGCTCCCACAGATAATAATTTTGCACAGTTTGTAAAATTGTGCAAATCATTTTGAATGGACTTTTCTCAGTGTTCAAAGGCAAAATAGATGTTTTATATACAGGGCCGGATTTACATAGGGGGCACCCCTAGGCCCATGTTGTTTGTTGCCCCTGTCCCCTCCCTTATATTTGCTCAAATTTTCATCATCCAAGCCGGAGCAATGGCGATTGGCGCACGGGAAATTTAAAAAACTATCATATCTCCTGCGAATCCCCAGTGTTTCTGAACCAATGTGGGTGTGGTTGGGCAGCATGCTACCCCCTAAAATTCTGTCGCTCTAGGCCCGGGCCTTGGTGGCCTCACCACAAATCTGGGCCTGTTTATATAGTTTATGCTAAAAATATAATCAGAAATGCAATTAAATTTCATAATGTGGCTTGGGAAAATTAAAAATGCTTCCAGGAGTTAAAAAATTAGGCTCTGGTGGTGACCTTAGTTCAGGATTGGTTCTATGTATCAGAATAAACAAAGTGATACATTGTCCATCCTACATGGTAACCAATGATATTTGTGCTATTGCTCTGTTCATTCTGCCCAGTAGATCAAAAAATGAACTGTGGCTCCTCTTAATTGTTCATCTACTCCTGCCCAATGCAGTACACATTGTTCAATAACATTTTTAGACACTAGACAGCTAAGCTGTGATCCAATAGAATGATAGGATGTTCTGTCAAAACTGACCCTTAAGGTTAAATACTTGCCCAGGCGATCAGACCATATGATTAAAGATTGTCCAAACTGCCAGACCAAAGCTGAGAGGCAATTTAGAACTTCCCTTACTTAAAGGAAAACTATACCCCCCAAACAATGTAGGTCTCTATAAAAAGATATTGCATAAAACAGCTCATATGTAAAACCCTGCTTCATGTAAATAAACCATTTTCATAATAATATACTTTTCTAGTAGTATGTGCCATTGGGTAATCATAAATAGAAAATTGCCATTTTAAAAAATAAGGGCCGCCCCCTGGGATCGTACGATTCACTGTACTCACAAACATACCAACAAACCATACATGTTAGGTCACATGAGCCAATTAACAGACAGAGTTGTGTCTTTTGCTTCCACACTTCTTCCTGTTACAGTTAGAGTTGTAGTATTTCTGGTCAGGTGATCTCTGAGGACTCCACTCAGTGAACTCAGTATGGTGACAGAACCCTGAGCAAGTATGCTCAGAGTACATAAAATTCAGTTGAAGCTCCACAGTCCAAGAGCTTGGAAAAGCTGGATACCTGTCTGTAAGTCCATCTGCTGACTCCAACTACTATCCAGCTAGTGGGAATAACATCTGAGAAGCTATTAACTATATAACTATATAAGATCTGTTGTGACCTGTCATGACCTGTGAGTTCCAACAATAAAGCATTGTCCAGTGAAGAAAATCTTTCCTCCTATGTGTCATGAAGGGTCCACCTGAGAGAGAGAGAGAGAGAGAGAGAGAGAGACAGAGAGAGAGAGAGAGAGACAGAGAGAGAGAGAGAGAGAGAGAGAGAGAGAGAGAGAGTTGTGTGTAAGGCTAGCTGTACTGGAGTGGCAGGAGTCATTTCCAAATTACAGTTAATAAGCAATATAGGGGACGCATGGGCAAAAATGTGTGGTAGAAGAGACTTGATGGTCCCGAGTTGATAGGTGGAATGAAGGCTAATATCTGCTGTCAGAAAATACTGAAATTACAGCTGGATGGTCATGACCTTAAAAGGTAATCTAAATATACATTGAATCAGTCATTGTACTACCTCCTCATTTATCCTATCTCCTCAAATGTCACTGCTCAGACTGGAAGACATCTTTCTTTGTTCTATATTTCACTTATAATGAGGTGTATGGGGATATCAGCTATTGCTGAATTTTTTTTTTAAATAACTATTTCATTGTAATCATTATATTATATATATAGCTTTATATATTTTTCAGTTATTACCAGTTAAAGGAAATTATAGCAGTTTCACATCAGCATGATCCCTTTGATAGCTCTGTAACATTTCTACATTCCTGTTTTTCTGCTGAGCGTGCTGCAAAGAAATAACACTTTATCCTTCCTTTTACCACTAAATATTCTCCAATTCAGAGATAATTCAAAACCTTCCCTATATTGGCAGATGCCATGATTACAGATACTACATGGCACCTGTTCCTCTTTTGTATTTAATTTCTCTCCAGGTTTATCCAAACAATATCACTTATTCACTGAGCAGATTCAATTTCCTCCTAAATAACTGAGTCTTTTATTGATAATTAGGGAGAATTACTGTCAGGATTTATGCGTGGATGGACTGATAAATGTTTCTTTAAAAAGTGAATCCGTCAAAACTGTTCTTCATTCACAGGAAGCAATGACAGCACAATGAAGAGCAGAAACAGCCTGTGCCTAATACATTTCACCGACAGACAGCTCACCTACTAATCCTGCCGTACTGTCAGACTGGGTTCAGAGGGACACTGAGTACCTGAACATATTGGGACTTAGTTTGAGACACAGAAAAGGTCTAAAACAATAGAGTGAAATATCTAGGAATCAGCTATGGCAGAGACTGCTTAACCTTTTGGGATTCTGATATCAAAGTCCTTATTTAATAACCTCAAGGGATAGGATTCTGAAGGATGGCTTAAAAGAAGATGAATTCTGGTAATAAGATTTCCCCACCACCATAAAAATCACATTATCCTTGTACAAATCTCTGAGCAATTTTCCAAGAGTGAGGATAATTTTGGATTATGCTGAAATTGCCTTAGGACATGGGGGGTCTTTTTTCTGTTGTTTTGAACACTGGCATACTGTTCTCAAATGTCAAAAGAAATTATACTTTGCGGCGAAATGCTAACCAATGTGTTTTCCAGTAGGCTAATTATTTTGTACATGTATGGGATTCATTATCCAGAACCCCATTATCCAGAAAGCTCCGAATTAAGGAAAGGCAGTCTCCCATAGACTCCATTTTATCCAAATAATCGAAATTTTAAAAAAAAAATTTCTTTTTCTCTGTAATAATAAAACAGTAACTTGTACTTGACCAAAACCAAACCAAACTAATTAATCCTTCTTGGAATCAAAACCAGCCTAGTGGGTTTATTTAATCATTACATGATTTTCTTGTAGGCTTAAGGTATGAAGATCCAAATTACGTATAAGCATTCTGGACAACAAGTCCCATACCTGTAGTATAGGGGTGTCCATCAGGATCTACCAGTAGACCTTTAGTTGGTGATCCGCAGATCTCAAGACACTTTCAACAAACAGCTTGTCTAAATCACCCTTCTGTTTTATTCTTTTCATTCAGATATTTATTCTGATAAAGTTATATAAGAAATAATTGTTTTAAATATAGCAATATAAATTCTCTTATAAATAAATATAATCTTAAAGTAACAATTGAAATTTCATTTTCCATGGAACAGAATGCTAACAGTGATATTATGGATGTAGATCATAATGGGAGAACATCACTAAAAGTAGACCCACATTAGTAAATTATGGACACTCCTGCTGTAGTAGGTTGGCTAGCAATGAACAGTAAAGAGTAACTTAGTTAACAGTGACCCTTATTTAATCCATAATGTTCAGTGAAATAGTGATACAGGCATGGGATCCGTTATACAGAAACCCATTTTCCAGAATTATGGGAAGGCAGTCTCCCATAGACTCCATATATAATGAAATAATTAAATTTTTTAAAAATGATTTACATTTATTCTGTAATAATGAAACAGTACCTTGTGCTTGACTCCAACTAAGTTATAATTAATCCTTATTGGAGGTAAAACAATCCTACTGGGTTTATTTCATATTTAAAGTATTTTTAAGTAGACTCAAGGTATGCAAATCCCAATTACCGAAAGATCCCTTATCCAGGTCCATTGCATTCTAGATACTAGGAAAAAACAGTGAACAAATCTTTGACCTATAGCAAGAAATTAGTCATAAATATTCAACTAGTGCACAATAGTGTTCTCACTTCAAAAATGTTATATGGATCATGTGACCCTTTGCTCAAGTGACATTTAAACCCACCAGGGCTGGGACCAACCTAATATTAATCGAAGCATTAGAAATGTAACATTGTTATGTCAAATAGTAGTCAGTAAAAACGCTTTAAAATAATTTAATACATTTAAGTGGAATGAGAAATTACCAACAGCAATGGGGTATTGCATACACCCTTTTTAGTGTTGTTTAACAGTTTAAATTTTGTGTGAAATCCCACCACAGTATGTGCAAAGAAGTTCATACACACACTCTGATGGAACTTACTTGCTTTGAAAAAGTAGGTGGTGTGCTGAAAAAAAAATGTATTTGGACTGCAAAACAATCCTATGACCATGTAGAACAGTAATCCCCAACCAGTGGCTCTGGAGCTACATGTTGCTCTCCAACCATTTGGATGTTGCTACCAGTGGCCTCCAATCAGGTGCTTATTTTGAATTCCTGACATAAAGGCAAGTTTTGGTTGGATAGAAACCACATGTACTGCCAAACAGACCCTCCTGTTGGCTTTAGGTCCACATAGGAGCTGCCAATACCCAAGCACAACCCTTTTTGGAAGCCCCAGGAACTTTTTTCATGCTTATGTTGCTCTCCGACATTATTTTTTGTGGCTCACTAGTAAAAAAAGTTTGGGGACCCCTGATGTAGAACAAAGGCTGGCTCAGACCGGACCACAGTTGAAAAATTAACTCTTAATTTTTTTAAGTTGCAAATTTTTCGACTCACAGCTGGTCTGTGCCAGCCTTTGTTCTACATGGTTTCATGATTACTCCCCTTAGCTGAAAGTCTGGGGCATTTGCACCCAGAACCACCGTTATCTATGGTAAATGTACTTCTACAGATGGGGGGGGGTCATTTGACTTTCATGTCAGCAAAACAATCCTATTGAGTTTATTTAATGTTTTAAAATTTTTAATGTAAAATTTTTAGCAGACAAAGTATTATAATCCAAATAACAGAAAGTTATCTTATCTGGAAAACCACAGATCCTAAGCATTCTGGAAAATAGAATCAATATAATAGATAATGGATAATAGAATTATACATCAATATGTATTCATCTACAGTACAACATGCTGGGCAATGTAAATAATAAAATGATGATAACAATGAACTTGTCATTATATTAACATCTGTCCAGTGTTGCACTAACCTTGCACTAACCTTCTAGTAAAACCCCACGGACCACTAATTAACAAAAAAAAATTCAGTAGACTTGTGGCCATTAAAAAAAGTATTACAAAATATTAGGGACTATGCTAGCTAGATGTACCAGTAGGTTCCAACCACTTCTGTGCTTCTGTGTAGCCATGGGGGCAGCCATTGATGCTGTAGAAAAGGAGAAAAGGCATAGGTTACAAAGCACATAACAGAGAAGCCCTGTCCAATACAATGGCATTTTATCAGTTATCTGCTATGTAACCTGTGCCTTTTCTCCTTTTTTTTCCAGCATGAATGGCTGCCCATGGCTACAGAGCAGCTTATTTATATAAATTTAATAGTTTTAATAGCAAACACTCCAGTTTTACCAGTGCAGAGTACATACTATACATACTATTTTAATTATTTTGATACACTTTCAGTTTTTGGTGTGACTGGTCCTTTAAACACTTGGCTATGAATAGAGACATTTACATAATGGCAAAGTTAACCTATATAATAACTTTTAATATATTCTAAGCAATTTTTTAGTTGATCTTATTTGATTTATTTTGTGTGCTTTTAAATGATTAACCTTCCAAAGAAGTAACAAATGGAATCTGAGGGTTCAATGTTATTGTTTTATTATTCTGCCCTTCACTTTTCATCTTCCATTTTCATTTCCCTGACAGCTGCAGAAAAAATGTAAATAAATTAAAAACCACAAAAAATAAAAACAGCAGTTGCAATGATCTTAGAATTATTCACTCTAACCACAGTAAAGTTTAATTTTAAAGAAGAAGGAAAGCTACTGCGGCAGTTTATTGCCAATAGATTAGCCACAAGTGCAAGCTATAACACTGTTCTGTAGAATGCTTTACCATACCTGAGTAAACAGCTCTAGAAGCTCTCTGTTTCTTTAGGATAGCAGCTGTCATATTAGCTTGGTGTGACATCACTTCCTGCCTGAGTCTCTCCCTGCTGATTTATAGCTCTGGGCTTAGATTACAGCAGAGAAGGGAGGGGGGAGAGGAGCAAACTGAGCATCCTCACACCCAGGGCAAGGCGGTTTAAGATGAAGGCAGGAAGTCTGATACAGAAGCCCATGAGTACACAATAAAAGGAAAAGAATGTGGTGTTTCTTTTGACAGAGGACTCAGAGCAGCATTACTTTGAGGGTTTACTGGTGTATTTATATAGATCTATCTGATAAAGCTTACTTACTGTAATTTTAGCCTTTTCTTCTCCTTTAAGTTATTTTAATAAACTACTGATAAGGAACCGTGGGCTGTGTTTGAGCGGCTTGATTTTGCATGTCTACTGAGCTCATGGTCACAAGCAAATCTACATTTTATAACCCAAACATCTGTAGTTTTTACAAATAGCAGATGTTTTCCTGCAATGCAATAGTTACTACATTTATCGAATGTTTCTTTATACTACTGGAGTCCCAGAGAGACTGCTACTCATGACAAGTTTCATCAACTCTATCTAAAAGAAATGGGACTCCTCAGACAATAAGTCTGTCTACAAAAGGAACCTAGAAGAGAATTCTATGAAATGTGACAAATTAGGGTGATTTGTTCTTTAGTATGTGTACGTCCTTCCCCAGTGTTTTCTATTCTACAGATGTTAAAATTTGTGAGCTATTTTATTACAGAACTCTAAGGGGTTTATTAAGTCAGATTTTTTCTGGTTGGGGAAAAACACAATTTTTTTTTCAAAAAAACCTAACATTTTATTTATTTACTAAATAAATATAATTTATAAATGGTGCTAAAAGTCCTAATAAAAAGTACTCCAACTCAGACCTGCGGAGTTCATGTAGAATTAAATGGCAGATGTCCCACCTGATCTGTTCTGGGATTCGTTCAATAATCCCAAATTTTCATGGTTTTCAGTCATCAAATCCGAAAAAGTTGTTGGTTTTGGGTGTCAAGTCCAAAAAAGTCAACATTTTCGACGTCACATCCAAACAATTCATACGATTCGGATTTTTCTCATAATTTTAACGAGTTTTTTCCCATGCAAGAAATTTTCGGAAAAATGTATTGATAAATAAGGGGGGGGGGGTAAGTCTGTGTGGATTTGGTTGGAGTAGTTTTCAGAAAATTGTGAGAACTTTTGATAAATAACACCCTAAAAGTAAGTATATTTTCTGCCTGTGCATACAGTGAAACCTCAATTTTACATACCCTGATTTTAAGTTTTCTTACATTTTGCACTCTTTTTCTGTGGGGCCGCCAATATATAACGCATAATACATTTCCTAGATTTTACATTTTCCCGGATTTTAAATAATTTGGTCCCCTGAAAAACAAAAAATGGGAGATATATATTGAAAACAGTGAAAAGATATCTTTGAGAAGTAGATCTTAAATTATTCTGTGCACAAAAAAACAAATAAAAGCTAACTAACCAGATTTTGAGGCAGCTGGAAATGAGTGTAAAGATGCTCTGTGATTTCATAATGACTTGTTGGTAAAGTTATATGTGTTCTATGTGTATTGAAGTAAGCTTGCAAAATACTTTAATAAAGCACTTGATATGCTAACAAAATTATGCCTGGATGTTCTTTCTGGGACCATTCATCATTAAATGACCCGATGGTTAGCTCCTCTAATGTTGATGTCTGTGTTGAGGTGAACTATATGTCTTTATTAATGTTTAGGTTTTAGATTTGGGGCCTAATTCTCTTGTACTGAGCATGTGAAATTTTTTCTCTGAAGCAGAAGGCCTGTTTTTAATTATGATATGTTTGCA
Organism: Xenopus laevis; assembly: GCF_017654675.1. NCBI lineage: Eukaryota > Metazoa > Chordata > Amphibia > Anura > Pipidae > Xenopus > Xenopus laevis. The sequence goes on along the minus strand of NC_054376.1, from coordinate 48,022,417 downwards.
ATCTTCCCTACTCTGTTCCGCTATTTTTTATCTGTTGTATAAACAAAGCACCACCCAGTTCTTTTACTACTTTACTTAATCTGAATGGATTGGGGCAGGTGGGAAGATTGGGGCATCAGTTTGTTTGTCGAACACAAGGGTAAAATCTGCATGTCTATGGCCATCTTTAGATAACACACACAAATTTACACCTCTACTGTGCAAAGCTGTTAACTGGGTTGTAATTCATAGAGAAATACCTAGATGGAAAAATGTAACATTTCATTGTGGGCAAACAGGATATGGTTAGTATATATATATATATATATATATATATATATATATATATATATATATATATATATATATACACACACATACACAAACTAGTGGATATGTACACTCAGAAAACAATGGAAATGCCTAGGTGCTTCAACATATATCAATAGAGCAAAGAACTCCACACTTATAGGTCTTTTGTGATGAAAAAAATGGGTTTATTCAACATTTCGGCTCTTGGACTCGAGCCGTCATCAGGAATTGGTCTGTATGCCTACTTTTTAATATTTATGCTAAATAAAGAATAATTTTTTAAACTTTGAAAGAATGATTTTGGAATATATCTTTGGACTTGATATATGTGCCGTTTTAAGCTGGGGGCTATATTCCAAAGTTGTTGGCCCTTTTTTGACAGGCCTTTATAGACTGCAGCAGGTGGTCAGTAATTTTGGATTTAAAAATGTTGTAGCTTAATAAATATTGAACATTTTGGTTTTGGAAACACTATTTTGAATGCATACGTTTTAGTGCAACAAAAATTGGCCATAAAAATTCAAATATGATGGTTGATAAATCAGCTCCTTTGAGTTGTTATCCCTGCTCAGCTGTATTATGTGGTTTTGAAACAATAATCTATTAACTAGGTTGTAATTTACAGAGAAATATCTAGTAAGGAAAGATGGAACATTCCACTGTAGCGGAACAGGATATGGACAGCAGCCTCAAATCATGCTCTTGTGTATATGGCAGAGGAAGGAATAAGAAAAAGCATTGCAGGTGTTAATGTAATTATCCTAAATTATATAACCCCTGGCTATGGTAGAAATTATGTAAACATCATTTTCTCAAAAACCTTGCTCATATTATCTCAGTATTACAATATAATAAGAGGTGAGGAAAGAACCCACAAAATCTGTTATTGTTAAAGGGTAATTGTTAAAGGGTATTGTGCTGCTATACTGTAATTAGATTTAATTGCATTTATTTATTGTTTATTTATTGTTAGTCATACAGGTTATGCATCATAGCTAAAGCTAGGTAAACTGGAGGGGCAGGAGCTCTTCCAGGGAATCTTTTTAACAAAACTACATATTTTTATTTTACACTGGCTCTTACTGAAATAAGACAAGAGGTTTTTTTTTACAGGCCTTCTCGTATACTAATACTATATACTTTACAGGTATGGGACCTGTTATCCGGAATGCTCGAGACTTGGGGTTTTCCATAATTAGGATCATTAAATAAACCCAATAGGCGGGTTTTGCATCCAATAAGAATTCATTATTTGGATGAAGTACAAGGTACTGTTTTATTTTTACAGAGAAAAAGGAAATCATTTTAAACAATTCGGATTATTTGGATAAAATGGAGTCTATAGCCTTTCTGTAATTCTGAACTTTTTGAATAATGGGTTTCTAGATAACAGGTCCCATATCTGTTTTATATACTATACCAATATAAAGTCATTTGACTAGAGCTATAATAAGCAGTTTTTTATCAGAGAATATTATTAACAATAAGCAACTGCAGCTTTACTTTACAATATAATTACTTTCCATCTCCGCTTTTAAACAATAAAAAAAACTTCTGATGGGTCATGATTTAAGGGTTTATTAATTTATTAGGGGTTTGGCAAAGCAGTGCTCTGAAACAGGGCTGTTTTTCCATCCCCCAAAATACCATTCTATAGAAGCATTAAGCTCTGTCTCCCATCCAGTTACATCTGCTTATCCCAGTAATTCTGTAGCAGTCAAAATAAAACGGCAACTTCTAGAAGTAAGTACATTTCATAGACAATGGGGAAGAAAAAAGATGAGTACCGTTTCGGTCTCTTTGTTTAAAACTCCATCTGTTTGTACAGTTGTCTTTCTTGCTTCCTTAATAACAGATACCAAGATCCCTGTCACTAAGCAATGGATATTTTCAAATTAATTCTTAAAGGTTTGATAAGTTTTATAGCTAATAGGAATGGAATGATCAACTACATTAAAGGGCATTAGACCTCAATGACTCACTCTTTGTGTTCTTGGCAGATTCTTCCCAGAATTACATTTGTCTGTTCAGCAGGATGTTAATGATGAAGGCACCTCACAATGGCCTAGATTTATCAAAAGAAAATACAGAGCATATTTGTTAAATGGAGAAATAATGAGAGAAAAGCAGATAACCCTGCTGCCATAGCAAAACAGGTGATTTTAAACAGGCCTATTGTTCTGTCTTAGTATAATATACGGTATTATATCCAAGCACTACTACAAAATATTAGTTTTAATCAGTTTGTAATTTTGCTTATTTATTGAGTTTATTTTAAGTTCCTTTGTATTGTATCACAAGTTTATATGACGTGTATTGGTGCAGTGCCAGGATACTGTATACAGTAATTTGTCATTTAAATTAGATTCAGTACCCAAATGCTCATATTTATTTATCTAATTCTCATGGCTTTTGAACACAAAATTGATCCCAATATTGCAAGTATTGTTTCTGTTATCCTGGAAATCTGTAGAAGCCTCTTGTTTCTGTCCTGCTAAGCTGAAATCCATTTCTCAAAAGAGCAAACAGATTTTTTTATATTCAATTTTGAAATCTGACATGGGGCTAGACATTTTTCAATTTCCCAGCTGCCCCTGGTCATGTGACTTGTGCCTGCACTTTAGGAGAGAAATGCTTTCTGGCAGGCTGCTGTTTTTCCTTCTCAATGTAACTGAATGTGTCTCAGTGGGACATGGGTTTTTACTATTGAGTGTTGTTCTTAGATCTACCAGGCAGCTGTTATCTTGTGTTAGAGAGCTGCTATCTGGTTACTTTCCCATTGTTCTTTTATTTGGCTGCTGGGGGGGGGGGAAGGGAGGGGGTGATAATCACTCCAAATTGCAGTACAGCAGTAAAGAGTAATTTAAGTTTATCAGAGCACAAGTCACATGACATGGGGCAGCTGGGAAATTGACAAAATGTCTAGCCCCATGTCAGATTTCAAAATTGAATATAAAAAAATCTGTTTGCTCTTTTGAGAAATGGATTTCAGTGCAGAATTCTGCTGGAGCAGTACTATTAACTGATTCATTTTGAAAAAATTTTTTTTTCCCATGACAGTATCCCTTTAAGGTGTTGCAGAGGGGAATCTTTAGAATATGGAAAACACACATGCTGTATGGTCATTTTCTTCATTAACTTGCTTGTATGTCTTTGAAAGAAGCCCACACAGCTGTGGGAACAACATCCAGACTCCTTGCACATAGTTAGTGCCTTGGTCAGAATCAAACTCAGGGATGCAGTGCTAACCACTGAGCCACGGTACTACCCATAGGAAAACTTTATAGATTAGGAAAGTCAGTTAGCACAGCCCAAAAAAATCACCCCTATAAGGATAAAAATGTTAAATGTTCAAGTGATTAAGAACAAACACTCACAATGATTCATAATTCAATCAAATGCTCTGATGGTTTTTACATATATATGATGACAATGCTTATAATAAATAGGTCATACATGCTGTGGTCTTGTGTTGAACCACTCAGGTCTGCAGGAGGGCTCTCCATATATTTCCTTTAATGAAAAGTTCCGTTGTTTGACTATGACCCCTGAACCCAATCCTGTTTATAGATTGAGTCAGTATACACGTGAATATTGTCAATATATTAGTACAGCCCATTCTCTGACAGCTGGTACCTTTTATCCCATTATCCCTTTAGCTAATGCCATTGTCTGTTTTACTGAGCTAACCATTTTTTTCTTAATCCTTTACAGTCTTCCTAATATAGTTCAGATATAAGATCTGTTATCCCGAAAGCTCTGAAATTTGGAAAGTCCTTCTCCCATAGACTCCATTTTCATTTAAAAATGTTTAATTTTTTTTTAATATGATTTCCCTTTTCTCTTTAACCAGTAAACCCCCGATTCTCTAAAGAATCGTTAATGAAAGAATGGTAACAACAGTGAGGCAGCAAAATGCGATGGGTGCTGATTCACTCTCCATCCCCAGGCAGCAACTGGCGACGCTAATTTGTGGGGATGTAGAGTGAATCTGTGCCGATTGCTTGTTGTTACCTATCTGCTATTAGAATTCTTAAATTTTGAGTTTATTGGTAGTAAAGTGTTACTGAAAAATTTCTTTATAAACAACATTTTTGGTGAAAATGTTCTCCTGTCCTTGAATGAGTTCTCCCTGGTGAGGTGTACTTAAAATCTTGACTTTAACATCAGATGAACGCTGCACTCTTGAAAATGCAACATAAAGTTGACCATGACCAAACACAGGCTCAGATAGGTAAATGCCGACTTTATCCAATGTTTGTCCTTGTGATTTGTTGATTGTCATGGCAAATGCAGCCTTAATGGGGAATTGTCGTCGTTTAAGTTTAAAAGGTAATTCCTGGTCAGAACTGGTAAGGTCAATTCTGGGAATCAAAATGGTATCACCGCTATGGGATCCTGTAAGCACTTCTGCCTTGATAACATTTTGTCTCATGCTCTTCACAACCAACCGTGTACCGTTACATAAACCTTGCTTAGTGTTAAGGTTTCTTAACAGCATGACTATTGTTCCTACTTTGAGTATTAGATTGTGTTGTGGTAATCCAGCAGGGTTGATAGTGTTTAAATATTGTAATGGGAAATTAAGTTTCTCACTTTCGTCTTCAGAATCAATACAGTCTGTACTCAGAAAGACACAGCTTTGTCCAGGAAGTAATGCGATCACTTGGTTGTTTATCATGTCAACATCAATATTTTTTGGAGATAATATAGCCCGTTTTGCTAATAATGGTATCTGGTCTAATGACAGTTTATTAACTGGTGTGACAGAGGCAGTGGAGTAGCTGCCGGCACTGGTGACAGAGGCAGACAGTTTATTAACTGGTGTGACAGAGGCAGTGGAGTAGCTGCCGGCACTGGTGACAGAGGCAGTGGAGTAGCTGCTGGCAGTCGGCACTGGTGACAGAGGCAGTGGAGTAGCTGCCGGCACTGGTGACAGAGGCAGACAGTTTATTAACTGGTGTGACAGAGGCAGTGGAGTAGCTGGTGGCACTGGTGACAGCGGCAGTGGAGTAGCTGCTGGCAGTCGGCACTGGTGACAGAGGCAGTGGAGTAGCTGCCGGCACTGGTGACAGAGGCAGACAGTTTATTAACTGGTGTGACAGAGGCAGTGGAGTAGCTGGTGGCACTGGTGACAGAGGCAGTGGAGTAGCTGCTGGCAGTCTGCACTGGTGACAGAGGCAGTGGAGTAGCTGCCGGCACTGGTGACAGAGGCAGACAGTTTATTAACTGGTGTGACAGAGGCAGTGGAGTAGCTGCCGGCACTGGTGACAGAGGCAGACAGTTTATTAACTGGTGTGACAGAGGTAGTGGAGTAGCTGCCGGCACTGGTGACAGAGGCAGTGGAGTAGCTGCTGGCAGTCGGCACTGGTGACAGAGGCAGTGGAGTAGCTGCCGGCACTGGTGACAGAGGCAGACAGTTTATTAACTGGTGTGACAGAGGCAGAGGAGTAGCTGGTGGCACTGGTGACAGCGGCAGTGGAGTAGCTGCTGGCAGTCGGCTGGTGACAGAGGCAGTGGAGTAGCTGCTGGCAGTCGGCACTGGTGACAGAGGCAGTGGAGTAGCTGCCAGCACTGGTGACAGAGGCAGACAGCTTATTAACTGGTGTGACAGAGGCAGTGGAGTAGCTGCCGGCACTGGTGGTGTGACAGAGGCAGAGGAGCGCCGCCATTACACAAACTCACAGAGGAGTAGCAACATGGCCGATGGTGCGTGCTGATTGGGCAGTGCGGTGCCGCCCACTCTCCCAGCAAAGAAGAGGTGGCGGGAGGCAGAAGGAGACAGCGGTAAGAGTGAGGGGGACGGTGTCTGGGGAGCCTGAATCTGCCGCCAGCACAGCGCATATGCCTCCTTCCTAACCTATGTCCGGCGTGTCTTTCAGCTGACACGCCGGGCACTCACAGAGGAGTAGCAACATGGCCGCCCAGCAAAGAAGAGGCGGCGGGAGGCAGAAGGAGACAGCGGTAAGAGTGAGGGGGATGATCTTATGCCAGCAACCTATGTCCGGCGTGTCTTTCTGCGCGCGCATCTTTCCTAGCCTTTCAGCTGAAGATGCGCGCGCCGGGCATGAGTGAGGGGCCTCCCCGACACGCCGGGCATGAGTGAGGGGGACGGTGTCTGCCTGAATCTTCTGGCAGCTGGCAGCAACCTATGTCCGGCGTGTCTTTCTGCGCGCGCATCTTTGCTAACCTTTCAGCTGAAGATGCGCGCGCATCTGCCTCCCCGACACGCCGGGCATAGAAACAACCTTCGTTTAGTATATAGGATAATAAAACAGCAGGTTGTACTTGATCCCAACTATAATATAATGAATTCTTATTGGATACAATACAAGCCTGTTTGGTTTATTTAATGTTTAAATTATTTTTTAGCAGTCTTAAGGTATATACAGGGTCGGACTGGAGTATTGGGGGCCCCCCGGGACTGCAAAATGAAGGGCCCTCCTGGCAGTCCTCGGGGAAACTTGCGCATGAGGATAGGATGTGGCACACAAATGCACAAAGGACACGGCATGCGCATTCTCCGCGCAACAGCTTTCCTTTTTGGGGCAGCCAGGGGAGCCGGCCCAATCTGACCCTCGGTATGTACATCCAAATTACAATCCGGAAAGCCCCATGTTTGAGTAGAGCTGATATGCAGCATTTTTGCATTTAGATTGTGTAGGTATGTGAAAATTTAGACACCCTTACCCTTTATTGACAGGCACATCCTTAGAGATATGGACGCCTAAGTGGGTCCTTATGGGAGCGTTGTGCTTACATAATCCCTGCAGTGCTCACAGTGGATGCTAGATGGCACTGTGGCATAATATAAAAGGCTTGCAAACCATGAGGTCAGAGTCCATTGCTGCTGAACCTTTCCTCTGTTATGTTGTAGAGGTCAGGGCTGGTGGAACTCAGCCTATAGTATAGTGAAGTGATAGTTATATCGTTTAATAGATCACTCTAGGAGTGATAGATTGAGTATGTAGTTGAGCAGCTCAAAGCTCCGACGAGGATATTAGAGGGATTAAGATCCCGGGTATTACTGACCCCATAGTAGGACCTAAGTGTTAGACTCAGGAGAGTACGTAGTCTTCTGAGTTCCACCTAAGGTAATCCTGAAGATTGGGGAAATACCTTCTGACAAGCTGCCTAACTCTCTACCTGTACTCTCTACTTTGCAGAGAGTCATTCTATGTTTGGTACAGTTAGTATATCTTGTTATATTGGTTAAACTATGTGTTACTCTATGTTCCATACTCCATTGTGAACTCTGGTTTTAGTTAATAAACTCAGTTTATGGTTTAAGCAAAATCAAACTACTGGCGCCCAATCTCTTGTGCATTGCACACAATTACAGTTGCACGACAACCTGCCTCCACCCGGCTGCGAGGGCATACCCCTGAGAAAAGAGTCTTATGGGTGGTATTAACCCACACGGAAAGTAGCTAAAACAGACTTCTATAAAGTCCGTTTATTATAGCGCTACAATTGCATGCATTATTGTTGTATCAACCAATCAGCAATTCCTTAAAAAAATATGTAGAGATGTGTGTATTAAAGAAAACAGGGCTTTCTCTTCAAACTCAACATAACAAGTACAATTGCTTTGTTGAAGTGATCCCCAAACTGAGGGCCATCCCTATAAAATGATTGTGCTTTGTATTCCTACAGTCAAGGGAGAAGTATCATCATGCACAGAAAGTGCTTTCCCCTATCTGTTGTTTAGTGCTGGTTTCTTGTCTAAGTCATAAAACAAACGTGCTTTTCAGAATCCCCGAAGAACATAAGCAACTCATATAAAGGCAAAGGGGTTAATGACAGCCTCACAGACGGTACTGAAGAATATAGAGCTTTTTCTCTGCTTCGTATAACAAGCAGGATAATTAGGCCTTAAGGGATTGTTTGTAGGAGCTGTTACCTTAACTGGAGACGGCAAAGCAGTAAAATACTAAGGGTTCAAAGGGCATGCCAAGCTGTGCAATGGTCTGCAGAGGCAGGGTAATTGAAAACAAATGTTTATGTCCTCAGTAACTCAGTGGATTACTGAAAGAGGACTTTAACTGATGTTTTAGACATGAATACTTGGGACTTGGGGTGTTTCAGATAACGGGTCTTTCTGTAATTTGGATCTCCAAACCTTAAGTCTGCTAAAAAAACATTTAAACATAAATAAAACCCAATAGAATTGTTTTGCATTAAATAAGGATTAATTATATCTTAGTTGGGAATCAAGTACAAGGGACTGTTTTATTATTACGCGTACAGAGCAAAGGGAAATATTTTTTTTAAACCTTGAATGATTTTATTACAATGGAGACTACAGGAGATGTACCTCCTGTAATTTGGAGCTTTCTGGATAATGGGTTTCTGGATAACAGATCCCATACCTGTACTGTAAATTACCGAAAATTCCTTTAGAAAATATCCTCAAATCTGAATTATTTTTTCCAGAGCTGTCCTTTATACAAAAGTAACATGTACTAAACGGCATGTCATTAACACCCCCTGATTAAAGTAATCTTAGGCTTTTGGAGCACCAATACCTAAAGCAATAGCCAATATCACCTCTGCATTTACTGACTATACCCTACTCTCAACTTAAGGAATATTACAAACCTTTTCAATATGGCCCAAGCACCCAAAAATCTGAAATTACACCCATTCTCCACATTCAGAATATAATTACACAAGGCAATTTTTACATTTTAATTTTCAAATTTTCAAGATTGTCACTGATAATTTAAGGTTTATTCATTCAAGGCATAAGAAAATGTAACAAAGAAGGGATCTTGACAAGCAGCCAGGGTTTTGACTACCAGCGAAGTAGCTTTGTAACATTTGACATTCCACCAGAATGAGATGTCACATTAGTTGATGCAACTGTCTTATCTGAAACATAGCATACAGTGTGGCAAACGCACCCTAAAATATTGCAAAATGGTATATGGGAAAGACAGAAAAAACAAGAAATAAATAAATGGATAATATTGATTTTGACATTTCAGCCCCCATCTTAACCAGTCTCGCAATAGTGGGGAATTGTTCTTGGTAAAAGCAATGGGTGACTTTTAAATGTATTGTGGAAAAAGTAAGATAAGAGAAAGAAAAACAAGACTAATGAAGAGTTAAGGGAATAAGAAATTAATGAGTAAGAAAAGAGTAAGACTGAGTAATAGTAAGGAAAAGAAAGAGTAAGAAAGAGTAAGGGGCAGATTTACATAGGGTAGAATATCGAGGGTTAATTAACCCTCGATATTCGACTGCCGAATGTAAATCCTTCGACTTTGAATATCGAAGTCGAAGGATTTACCGCAAATATTTACCGCAAATATTCGATTCGAAGGATTTTAATCCATCGATCAAACGTTTTTTCTTCGACCAAAAAAATTGCCAGGAAGCCAATGGGGACCTTCCCCATAGGCTAACATTGCACCTCGGTAGGTTTTAGGTGGCGAAGTAGGGGGTCGAAGTTTTTTTAAAGAGACAGTACTTCGATTATCGAATGGTCGAATATTCGAAAGATTTTTAGTTTGAATAGTTCGATTCGAAGTCGTAGGTCGAAGTAGCCAATTTGATGGTCGAAGTAGCCAAAAAAACACTAGAAATTCAAAGGTTTTTTTATTCTATTCCTTCACTCGAGCTAAGTAAATGGGCCCCTAAGTGTGAGTAAGAGTAAGAAACACTAAGCAATGAATAAGAATAATAAAAGAGTAAAGGGGGAATGTAATTAAAAAGTGTTACTTAAAATAGCGTTTTTGAGAATGTTTAGAGCTGCTTGCAATATAAAATGATTCACTGCAAAAATTATATCTCTAAGCAAAACTTAGCGTGAACTGGAGTTTTATTAAATATGCTTTGCGATTGCAAAATTTGATTAAATACACAAAAGCCATTTGGTGGCACACTTTGAGGTCTGTAATCACATAAAACGGTGAAAAACAGTCACTAACATTCGCAATGGTCTTTACGAATGCTTTTTGTGCCAACAAAACATATTACATTGCCCCTTTAGAGTAAGGAAGCGTAAGAATGAGGATTAGTGTGTTATTACAGGCAGGTGATCACACGTGCAAGGTCATGGGTTCTGTTTAAAAGCCGAATCAATTTAGCTCCTAAAGTGGGAATATGTCACACCTCAGCGCACTTCTGAAACAGCTAATTATTTGCATTGTGTACAACTGCCCACTGGATTCGGTCAAGCAGATTTCTGAAAGAGTCGCAAGGTTTTGTGCTAAAGTGGTTTGGATTATCAGTGATAATGTAACTCTTTGTGTGCCAGGATGATCTTACAAAAATGGAGTTCAATGCAGGATTCTTCTGGAGGAGTACTATTAACTGATGTGTTTTGTAAAAAAAATGTTTCCCATGAGGTGTCAGAAATAATAGCAATAAGCACCAATTATAACTGATGACCTTTCCGTGCATCATTGATAAGGGTATATTTTACAGAAAATTCATGGCTTTTTGCGTTTTACAAGATATATTTACGTATTTAAAGGTGTTGATAATATTAGTACAGTATCCTGTGGCTGAGTAAAAAATAAAGGTTCTATTATTGACTAATGAACAAGTAATATTTAATTTATTTATTTTGTTTTGTCTTGTTGTGACAATTATTCCAACAAGGTGTAAGATATTTGGTGTAAACTTCAATTTAGCACCGTTGCCTGGAGTATTAATGCAAAGTGTAAGCAAAACAAAGAACTAGACTAAAGGCCTAAAAGAGAAAACATGGAGATCGAGATAATTGTTTCTCTCCTTGGACTGCATTATGTTCTGAATAATCATAAAAGGATATGAAATGGTAAATATAGGAAAGGGAAACAGAAGTAAATAAAAATACAGAATATGGATTAGTAGGAAAGTAGGTACACTGGCTTATTTAGCAATGTTCACATTGCTTTGTAGTTTTCCTTTTTAAAACTAGAAAGAATTAAGCGTGCAGATTGTAGAATGCTGTAGATTTTCTAACTAAGCAGCACTGACATCTTCTTGCAAAGTAACCAATGTTCTCCGTAAAGGCCAGTAACCTGCTCCCATTATGGCCAAAAGAGGACTTTGCTGGTAATGACATTTAAAGGTAGGCGTGTTTATATTGGCCAATTTCATGCCAATAAAAATCCCCCTCCTAATTGTATTTACTCTGGCGGATCTAAATGGTTTTCTCAATGTGATAAAGATTTGAGAAATAGCACACCTAAACAGCAATGACATGTTAAAGTAAGACGTTCAAGCAGAAACTAGACATAATAATGGATCTTCTGTATCTCTGATTAAATCCAGTTCATCAGGAGTAAAGTCCCCATGAGAGATTTTTGTTCTCACTGCGGACTTATATAGAGAATGTTTGGTAATTCTGAGAGATTTGGATTCAGTCCCAGGAATCATGGTTAATTCAGAGTTCGTGCTTTTGAAGCTAAAGCAAGAAAAAAAGGCCATTTTAATAGCCATCATCCTAAAGTCTACTCATGAATTGTAAGGATATGAGGAAACATGGGTAATGGAGAATAAATATAGAAGTAAGGTTTGGAGATGGAATATCTGATATAGCTTAGTTGCTCAAGCTCAGCTGTTATAAAATAAAATACAAGATAATACCAGGGATGCACAGAATCCACTATTTTGGATTCACCCGAACCCCCGAATCCTTTGTGAAAGATTCGGCAGAATACCGAACCGAATCCAAATCCTAATTTGCATATGCTAATTAGGAGTGGGAAGGGGAAAAAATGCTTTACTTCTTTGTTTTGTGACATATGCAAATTAGGATTTGGATTCGGTTCGGCCGGGCAGAAGGATTCGGCCGAATCTGAATCCAGCTGAAAAAGGCAGAATCCTGGCTGAATCCCGAACCGAATCCTGGATTCGGTGCATCCCTAGATAATACAAACATCAGTCAGCTATAAAGATTTTCTTTTAAGTATTTGGTTATTTCTGTGGAAGGTAGTAATTGAAACTTCCAAACCTTTGTTTCTCATATAATCATGGTGAATAGTAAAGGACTAAGCAGTTTACAAAGAACGTAACTTAGAGAGAAACATCAAACTGTTTCACAAACATCTGTTTCACAAATACAATTTAGTATTTTTTTTTCTTACATACTATGATATACTGTAAATTCAAATCATATTTATAATTTATGATCTATTCAACTGCTTTCTAGTTTACCAAACTTTTTTGGCAGCTAGGCATTCCAAATATAACTGAGCCATGCTTAATTCAGTTCCCAACACAGTGGCATAACAAAGTACTGGTGGGCAAAAAAAAAACTTCCGAAGGGCCCACCCACCAGCCTAGTTGCAACCCCGGCTCCTCCAGCAGGTCAGATTGGAAAATGTAAGTGAGCGGCTGGGGGAGGGAAGAATTTTCTTAACTATAGAGGAAGCAGACCTATGGTCTGGGCCCCACTGTTCAACACCCCAGCGGGAACGGGATCTTCTTCCTCTATAATTTATGCTGGTGGAACGCACTGACTAACTCATTCTCCTCAACCTAACAATATTTTCCTGGAACAAACAATTGCACTACTATCAGTCTGAGAACCTGAGTACTTTGCAGCAGTAAAAAAAACATTAGACCAGGTGAGAATATTAACTAACCAGTTACTGTCTCAAATATGATCAAATCTAATTTGCAGTTAATTGAATAGAACCAATATAATTAGTTAAGGGGCGAATTTGTCCTGTTTCACTTTGCCAAAAAATTTGTGAATTTCCCGCAAAATTTGCGAAACGGCAAAAAATTTGAGGAAAATCGTGAAATAGGAAAGTTCCCGAAAAAAATCGTGAAATTCGAACATTTTCACTCAAAATCTTAAAATTCTGATGTTTTCACTCAAAATCTTAAAATTCGAAGGTTTTCATTAAAAAATTGTGAAATTTGAAGGATTTCACTCAAAAATTGTGAAATCTAAAAGATTTAATGCAAAAATAGTGAAATTTGAAGGTTTTCACAAAAAAATCATGAAAATCTGACATTTTCACAAAAAAATCGTTTGCTGGTGGCAAAACGCTGGAATTCGCACCAGGCGAATCTATTCGCCCATAACTAAATATAATTAATGACAGTTGGATGGGGAGCTGATTTACGTTAATTAGCAATTCGATCTTTACAGTTGTTAGTGCAAAGGGCACTACCGAAACAATCCCATGCAATCTCCATATAGGCTCACCTTTGTCTGGCTTATCTAATTAGATCTAATAGATATAAAATATCCTTATAATAAAAAAATCCACAGATATTCTTTCTAGAATTCTTTTCTCAAGGCCAGAACTGACTGTGAGCAAGACACAGAAGATGTAATAGATGCCCAGTGTTCTACTCTAATGTTTTTTGCTTACATACGTATGTAGAACTAACCAACTCTACACGACACACAGATCTTATAATGGGTAAAGGTAAAGGCTACATTAGTTTTCAACCTGCATTAAAATTAAACTTTTCTAGGTCAAAAGGCCATAAACATAGTTTAGCCCCAAGACCTTGTGTAAAAAATCAAATGAAGAAACAACTGTTTTTGGCTAGTGAATTGCTTGTCCCTCAACCTAACTCAAGAATCTTGAAGGTACTGTACAAAACATGATTCAATTGTTAAAGGGGACATCTGCCATTGACTACATTATTTCAACAGGTTTTAGCTGGAGTATTTTTTTCTGATTTTTTTTAGCAGCTTCAGAGAATAACAAATGTTTTTTTAATCCTCTAACAATTCTAGTTTTTCCCCTTTAAAAACTCGACCAAAAAAAAGTTGAGGTTTAATAAATAGGCTTTTAACTTTTTCATAAGTCAAGTCCTTCTTGTAAAGGACTTTTTTGGGACTGTACATACCATATATATAAAGATCTAACACAAATTATGTAGATACGAAATTCTGTAGTATCTTTTTTTTGCTCAATATTTTATTTACTATGTTATTAATCTTCAGGGTCATTATAAAAAAATTGAGACAAGTTACCACTGAGAACAGTTAGCATGGGACCTGTTGTCCAGAATGCTCCGGAACTGGGGGTTTCTGGATAATGGATATTTCCATAATTTGGATCTTCATACCATACTACTACTAGAAAATCAGGTAAACATTAAATAAACCCAATAGGCCAAGAATCATAGTTTGGATCAATTACAAGGTACTGAGTTATTATTCCAGAGAAAAAGGAAGTATTTGACTTTTTTGAGTCTACGGAAGACAACCTTTCTGTAATTCTGAGCTTTCTGAATTAGGGGTTTCCGGATAACAGATTCCATACCTTTACCACCATTAGCAGAAACAAAACCTTTAATAAGAGCCCCATTGAAATGTGACGTTTATACACTCTTGGAAGAGCACAGTCTCAATCAAAATCATTTGAAAATCATTTGAATGCCTGTGTCCTGTCTATATAGGGGGACAAGTTAGAAATCTGAAATAACATTTGTCAAACTCACTCCTCATAGCCTGGCAGGAACACTCGCAGCACCATAGCAACATGAATAGGAAAAAGGGATGAAAAATATATACCTGTATAGGAAATCATAAACATAACAACTAAGGCAGAAGGGCATATAAGTTATTTTTTGTTTACATGGCCATAAAAATGTAAAACTAGGCATAATTATGAAATAAATAAGCAACCACAGGTGGGAATAAGTGGCATGCAATGACTATATATAAGAATTTATAGGAAGTGGGAGGAGTCACACTTTAATTGTATGTACACCTGCATAGCACCTAAGCAACTTTCTCTTTGTGGATGTTCCCAGTCACGAGTGGCACCTGGACAGGCCAATAAATGAACTGTAACTACTGTAACACTGTCATGGTTTGAACGCCTCCCTGATTTATTTCATAATACCTATAACTGAATAACATCAGAAAAAAACAATTACAGGTATGGGACCTGTTATCCAGAATGCTTAGGATCTGGGGCATTCCAGAGCTTTCTATAATTTGGATTTTCATACCTTAAGTCTACTTGAAAATCATGTAAGCATATCTTAGTTTGGATCACGCACAACATACGGTTTTATTATTACAGAGAAAAAAGGAAATCATCTTTAAAACTTTGGAATATTTTGAAAAAAATGGCGTCTATGGGAGTTGCCTTTCCGTAATTCTGATCTTTCCGGATAACGGATTTCCGGATAACGGATCCCATACCTGTATTATATATATGAACTACTGTCCTTCTTGAATTCTCTGCTTAACTCCTTGCTTGCCTTACATTTAATAGATGAATCACATGGCAGGGTGGAGTAAAGCAGAGCAGAATTCCAATTGTTATTCGAAAAAAAACTACTTTTGGATATTCTCCACGTTACAAAACAATATAGAATAAAAAAAAACTACAAAACACAAAAGCTTTTCTTTTCAAATTCTGAGTGCTTCATGTGATTACAAAAAGAACAACAAAAAAGTAATTTTTTTCCCCACAACTTCTGCTTTTCATTATTATACTTTGCATTTTTTTGTAGACAACTAATCAGATGCAGTTAAAGATCACACAGTCCTCCTTGTGTATCTTTCCCCTAAGTTAATAAAGAAACTAACTGAAGCAGGGACTTTTTAAAAACCTGCCAAAACTGAAGCCTTAGATTAAAGTTCAATGGCCTTTGACCTGGACAGTTCAGCTTGTTTCAGTCCCTGATGGATGAATGGTCCCATTGTAGTGGAGGTAATGTCTGCCGGCATGCACAGATACAATTGTTGCATGCTACAAAAAGAATTGTGACATGACGGATGAATTGACTTTTGTTCCCAGTTTAAAAAAAAAAAGTTCTTCCACAGGGGATGGGTCGAGAAGCAATGCTGCAAGCCCAGTTATAGTTGGAAGCTCATTGTTCCCAGGTGATTAGACATCATGATTTGGACACTATAAAGAAATAGCTTTGCATCCCATGTTACAAAGTTATCTTGGACAAACCAGTAAGGTTTCATCTCCATCTGGCCAACCAACCAAGACAGGCCCGGTATTGTGTGCCGCAGAATTGCTGTCAGTATAGACTCTATTGAAGTCAAGTCTTTTCATTGCATTGTCCTGTGTAATGATTTATTAGTATACTGGTGAGAAAATAAATTATGGACCTAGATGGGCGCTATACTGGATCAGTACTAGGGCCTTTTTTTTTTTTATAAAAACTCCTGTTACCCCCAACCGGTATGCAGGTTCTATTAACCTTTGGTTGGGGATAACATTTTTACCCAATAGGTTCTATACAGAGATATACAATGGGTGAACCTGTGGTCCAATTGTTTTCTTATTTGAATACATATGGTTGACTTTATATATTGTATATATAAAAAAAAAGAATCTGAGCATGGATTTCTGAACCAACAAGAAATATGATAAGAGATGTCCCCCCCTTACCTCTGCAAACAAACTCATTTCACATCAGACACAATCAGGTTGGAGTCAATGACCACAGTAATAAACATTCAGTTCCTTATACTGAAGGAACCAGAGCAATGCAATCCATTAATCTATATTAAATAGATTCTAAATTAGTATTACATTGTGCAGCTAATGCACAGGGTCAAGCAGATCTGGATATTATCAAATGTACAAATCCAGTCACAGGGGGGTTTCAATTTTAACCATAGATGAACAGATGAATCATCCATTGATTTGTCAGATATTCCCATAAATAAACACCAAAATGAAACTCGAGATTTTCATGCACAGAAACCTTGAAGATTTGAAGAAAATCTTACATTTTAGATAATACATTTTTAGATAATTCTTGTTGGGCTTGTACAGTCTATTCACATAGTTCTGTTGCAATCATTAGCAGTTCTGTTGTGTTTAACAACCTTTAACCGCTATAGAAACCAAAGCATTAATGACTTCAGCATCCCGACACAGAATGCACATAGTAATCCTTCTCTTTACGGCACTGAAAGTTTGACGTTTATGTATCTGCCGGCAGTGAGCAGTGGACCCTTAGAAGAAAGAAAATACTCAACAAGTGTCAGGGCCCGTAGGCACAATTTGGAGTGCGGACCAAGGAGGAAGCCAATAGGCAAACACAGTTCGCGGTACAATAGATTAGGCAGAAGAATTGTCAGTTCAGGCAAAGGTCGGTCCAGGCAGCAAGGTTTTCGTGGTCGAGGTTTCAGGCAAAGGTCAGTCCAGGCAGCGAAAAATCAAGGTTGAGGTTTCAGGCAAAGGTCGAGAATCAAGAATCAATCATACGAAAACATCCAGGAACTCTAGATAGAAGAACCTATACTCAGGCACTGAGAGAACCTTCTGGCGACCTTAAATAGGTGGATTTTCGCGCCAAAACGCGCTAGGTGACGTCACAGGATGTGCGTCAGAATATGCGCCAGCATCTAAGGATGCGCCAGCGTTAATACGCTGCGTAAAAACGCCAGCGTAAATACGCTACGCTGGCGTCTGACGGCCGCATGGCCTCTTCTGGGCGCCACCATCTTGGACGCACCGAGGACGCCTTACAACAAGTTTAAAATGGTACAAGCAATGCAAGTTGCAATGTAATCACATAACACAGATATTTTGGGGAAAGGTTTATCCATTTTTATCCACTTCATTTACTTAATGTTTGTACGGGAATATCCCAAAGGAATTAAGATTTTGCATTATTTTCACTTCCAAAAAGCCGGAGGAAAACAGCAGAGGGATCTAAGGTGATAATCTGTCATCCACCACTAAAAAAGACTTCTGTTGTATTGCCTCTTAAGCCTCAGCTGCTGCTTGTGTGACAGTGTGTTCTACAGTTTATTTCCCAAAAACAACAATGCATTGCAGCCAGTATGGGAATCTATTGAAGCTATTGTAGATCACATACAATGTGAACTCCCCGTACAAAGGGCATTTTCTTTTAGTTCCATTAACCTCTTCAAATGGATATATCTTTTTTCTTATAGAATGTGGTGCCATGTGCATCATGTAGGATGGCTCCCTTAAAGATTAAATTATTTGACTAAAAAATGGCCTTCCTGTAATGTGGAGCTTTCTCTTGCCTTCTGTGTTTAAGGTGTGCCCTTATATTATATTAAATTTCCCAGTATCCAAACGCTTTGCCTATATATTAAAAACAGAAAGCACCTAGTTTCTAAATTGTGACCATTTAACTTTTTATAAGTTGAGGGCCTGTTATGTACTCAAGGAGATCTTTCTTCTTTTTTTCTGCCCCTATACCCTGCATATATCTGTTTCTTATGATCACAGGACTTTAACACCTCATATATTTTCATTGTCTCAACCACAAATCCGGTGTTTTACTTGCATGGGGCCTTTACTAGATTTGTGTTGCTTAGTAACCTAGTATTACCATCTGCACCTTTGTGTTCAAGTCTTATTAAGACTTTGGGTCCATCAATAAAACGGCAGTCCTCATCTGGGGCCTAAGAGCAGAGTAGAGGAAGGATCTCTTCTGCATTCAATTACTACAGGATAATAGGAAGGGAAGCTGTGGGGCTGATGTTGGCCGCTTTGTTTATACCTTGAATGTGCAGTTTTCACAAAGGAACAGCCTGCAGACGTAACTGCTCATGCTATCCCACAGGAATCTAGGCTATGGGGCTACATGCTGTTTGTTGAATATTGATAGTGCATGATCTATCTCATTCAAGGAAAAAAGAACAGAAATATAATAATATACTTCGATAATATTTGGGAATGTCAGGTCCACCACACACAAAAGACAAAAGACACACAAAAGACAAAATCAAAGATGAATATGTTATTTACATAATGTTATTAAATATTATTACCAAATAAACATGCAGGTCATAGTGACCAAAACTGTAAAAAGTGTTCCTCGGGATATCACATAATTTATAGCATTCTGTGGAAATTATAAAATGAATCTTGTATTCCTATTGTTCATGTGTGTCCATAGGTTAGTTTATATTTAAAGGGATCATTTCATGGGTAAACATGTTATTTACAAAATACCTATCAATACAAATAAAAATCCATATTTAAAAAAGAGCAAGCAGATTTTTTTATATTTAATTTTGAAATCTGATGTTGAGCTACCCATGTCCTTAGTTTCCCAGGCCCCAGTCTTGTGATTTGTGCTCTAAAAAACTTCAGTCACTCTTTACTGCTGCATTGCAAGTTGGATTGATATGTCCCCCCCTCCACAGCACCAAGTCTTGCCTGCTGCCTGCCCTGACCTCTGCCTGTATTTTGACCATTTTCTTGGATCCAGTTTAAGTCTTGGTAATTTTGGTATATTGCCCCGGCCTGTGACCCCGACTAAGCTCCTGTCTCCGGTTATTGTACTGCTCTGCTCGTCTGGTGTGACCCTAACTATGCTCCTTGTTCTCAGTTCTTGTACAAAGAGCAGATCCCTTGCCTGCCCAGAACTCTCTCCCTGGTCCTCTCATACTAAGACCTGGCGGCACCCGAGTATCGAAGGGCTTCTCCCAAAATGAAAGGTGGTCGTTATAGGCAGAAGGCAGAGCTGTGACCGGGACCTTGGGGTTTGTTCTGGGTTTGGGATAACAATCGTAACAGTGGGTGTATATAATTCCAAGCAGAATTCATTCTTTACCCCTCTCTACCTGTTGTCAACCCACAACCCAACTTTCTGTTGAAAAAGTAAGTAAGAGTTGGTATCAGACAGACAGATAACCCAGTCACTCAAATCATATATGTCTGTAAAGGTATGTAAAGGGATGAACCCATGAGACAGTCATTCATTTTTTTTACAGATATTTAAAGCAAGTTAAAGAATGTGAGATATGAGGCTCAAGAACTTGAAAATGTAGAATATTTTTTCTAGAATAACACAAGGATCTGCAATTTTTGGATGAAGTTAAACTGAGATTTAGGGCATTCAGACAGTTCATGTCTCTAGTTTTCAGACAGACATATAACTACCATTATCTCAAAATGAGTGATGTGGTTAAAGGAGAACCGACAAGACAGCTCTGGATAACTCCCTTCATGTCCATATTAAAATATATGACTTATTTTCCTGCAGGATATAGCACTTTCACGTCATTAGGCTTTTAGTCTTTTCTCACCTGAAATTATCAGTGAAGAATTTCTAGCTATCCAAACCACCTCTTTCCCCTAGTATTAAATATCTCAGCTGTCATGTCACCTGCTCTTTATTGGCTGAATGATTGAATGGAACATCTATTCTTCACAAAGCAAACTGTCCAATGTGTCTTTGCAGTTATGGAAACCTTCCTTATACTGGATATGATCCTTCGGTCCTGCCAGCATGGAGCCCTGTAGAGACATTTGTACAGAGTTTTTTGTCTGTCAAAGTGATGGATGATGCCACAGAAAAACCTGCACTGTCAGAGCAAAAAGGAAGACATTTTTTACTCTCATGTAATTTTGTGTCAGCCTGTACTGCTGCAAAAAGTATCCAGACCCATTCTGATTATTCAGTTCCACAATATTCAAATATGATATACTGTGCTGAAAGCTATTTCATTATTTGTGGGCATGCAGAATGTATTTAAATTTCATCTTCATTTTAACCCATTGGAAAAACAAAGCACGATTGGTGGTTCTCACTTGACTGTTGGTTGGATGAGATACATATAAGTGATGGGGATGACACCAGAGGCATCTACTTTGCTCCCTATAGACTAGACTATGAGCAATCACAATGGGGGAGGGTTGTATTTGTTCCTCCCCTCCAAGATACTTTTTAATCTTTTGGCTTCATGTGCTAGTTCCGATGATCCTTGTAAATGACAACATGCTCCAAGCCATTATGTTCTGATAATCTTCATGGCAGAGTAATGGATGGCAGGTCGGCAGGTCCCATACATATATTCTGATCTGCTATTATATGTAACCCCATGCAATTAACGTGAGATACTTATAATGAGGCATTATGGACTCATTCATTATTAAGTTTGCAACTGATTTTGATTGATAAAATATGAACAAAAACAAGACTGTCCAGGCCAGGAATGAAAAAATATATATATTTTGTAAAATGAAAGCAGCTTTCAGATATACAGATTACAAAGGGTTTTTAACTTATTTGTAAATGTAATTGCCGTTGGAAGTAGATTGTCTGTTTCTTGCCTGTTCTCTGGTAATTGATATTTTATACATTTGGAAGAAAATGTAAAAAAAATCTACTGACTGTGATATTTAGTTATATACTGTACATGTACAGGGTCACCCCAATACTGGAGTGTTTGTACAAAGCACATGGATGCCATTAGAGATATTTCAAGTATCAAACAGAAGTAATGATGAGCAAAAATTTTTGCAGCGAAAAAGAATCCAATGTGATTAAGATATGGATTTGACTTCTGAGCTGACTTTTTAATGCAAGTTATTGTTATATGACAATTTATAGCTAGTGTATGAACCTGTAACATACTTTGTCATTTAGTACTGTACAACCAATAGGCCTACAGAAAAGCTTTTAGATCTATTTTATTTCTCTCTCATAAAATGTTTCTTTTATTTCTAAATTGGCGTAAACCACCATTTTCAGAAATCACATCCAAAATCGACCGGCATTAAATTAATTTCTTTCCTCAGTCACATGAATCTCTGTATCCTGGAGCAGCATGTAAATATAAATTAGTATTCTCAAGACATGATCACATTTTCTCGCCTAATACAGATTCACAAGGACATTTGCAGGTTTTGTAAATGGCAAAAAAATAACAAATCTGCAATAGAATTCCAGAGTATTCCAGAGAGCAAGTGCAAGGAGATCGCGCTGGAGAACGCCTACTGTTTTTTTTTATTTTTTTGACCATAGATCCCCTTTAATGCATTTGGCAAAAGAAAAAAATACCCATTCCAATGCATTTGGTGCAAGAAAAAAGCACAGCAAAAAAAAACTCCCATGTGTTTTATGGCATTTTGCCAAAATGTAGCAGTTTTGTGGATTATTCAGCTACGCAAAATGGAGCAATTTTTTTCTCATGTCTAGTGATGGCAAATAAATGCGCCTGTCGTGAATTCACTGAAAATTTCTGTGTTTTGCTGCCGGCTAATAGATTTGCAAAACTGCAGCGAAAATTCTCCAGCATCAAAAAGTTTTGGGTGCGCATCAAAATAGTCGCCAATGTCAAAACCGTCCATTTGCTTTAATAGATCTAAAAGGAAAACAGACCATGAAACTCATTATAACCAGTATCAGTGCAATTATCAACTAGAAAATGAAGTCATAATTTTTTAACTAGTCGCCTGTTCAAAGCTGATTGCTTATTGGTTGCTATTAGCATTGGTGCAATGTAGCACCTATGCTTGTAAATCATAAGGTGACACTAAGGGGCCCATTTACTAGGGGTCAAAGTGAATTTTCGAATTTCGAAGTAATTTTTGGGTACTTCGACCATCCAATAGGCCAAAATTAGTTTTGAATTGAAAAAACGACGACTTCGAAAATTGAAGTACTGTCTCTTTAAAAAACTTCGACACTTCGTCACCTTAAACCTGCCGAATTGCTGTTTAGCCTATGGGGGACCTCTTATAACCTTTCTGAGTGTTTGGCTAAGTTTTGAGAAGTCGAAGTATTTTTTTGTAAAATCGTTCAAATCGTTCAATTCGAACGAATTAATTGAACGATTTTTACTTTGATAAGAAACACCTGTTTTCGATCGAAAAAAAAGTATCAAATTCGATGGCAGAGTTTCGAAGTTTTTTAACTTTGAAATTGGACCCTTAGTAAATGCGCCCCTAAGTTTTGCAGGTGACAGTTGCATACAGTGTATGAGAAAAGAATGCCAAGCTAGTAAAGGAAAGCTTCTCTAAATAAATGTAGTCTGAGATATTGTTAAAAGAAAGAGACTGGGAGAAAGTGGAACATGGGAGAGAATTCTAGGGTAATTCTAGGGGTGTATCTCTAGCAAAGTCTGAAGAGGTAATGAATGAAGGGTTGATGAATCAGAAGTGGGAGAGCATAACAAACAGTTTAGTGACTATCTGGTGAAACATTCAGAGCTTTAGGGTGGGGGTCGGGATCAAAGAAGTTAGAATTTTATCCTAAAAGGTATCACAAGGCAGTGCAGGGACTGGCAGAATGTCACAGAGGAATGGTTGCTAAGGTACATGATCCTGGCAGCAGCATTTAATATGAACTGGAGAGGTGACAGTCTTTAGAGAAGAAGGATAATTAGCAGAGTGTTACAGTAGTCAATAAATTATATGATGAGAGAATTAATTTTAATTTTGGAGTTATCCCATAGGTGAAAAATGACATAGGGGCCGATTCACTAACTTTCGAAGTAAAAAAACTTTGAATTTCGAAGTGTTTTTTGGGCTACTATGACCATCGAATGGGCTACTACGACCGTCGACTACGACTACGACTTCGAATCGAACTATTCGAACTAAAAATCGTTCGACAATTCGATAGTCGAAGTACTGTCTCTTTAAGAAAAAACTTCGACCCCCTAGTTCGCCATCTAAAAGCTACCGAAATCAATGTTAGCCTATGGGGAAGGTCCCCATAGGCTTTCCTAAGTTTTTTTGATCGAAGGATATTCCTTCGATCGTTGGATTAAAATCCTTCGAATCGTTCGATCGAAGGAATAATCCTTCGATTGTTCGATCGCACTATTTGCACTAAAATCCTTCGACTTCGATATTCGAAGTTGAAGGATTTTAATTCCTAGTCGAATATCGAGGGTTAATTAACCCTCGATATTCGACCCTTTGTGAATCGGCCCCTAAATGTTGTTTATTGGATATGAGGACTTGAATTGTTTCTGTGAAATGTAAAAACTATGTTCTTTTGTCAAAATCACTAAAATACTATAAAATCATTTTAATTTTTATTAAATATGCACAACTTTGCTTTGCATCACTTTTGGCAAAAAAAAGTAGACCATAACTAGGGCCATATTTTTAGATGAGGACTAATTTACAATCTGAGAGCAATGTACTGTACCTTGAAACTGGTCTTTTACACCCACCACTGTCATGTGCAAATCATTGTAGCATATACAGTAGGTAGGGTGTGGCTGTCCCCTTGGTTACTTTTTACCAGCACACTATTTTGCAGATGCAATCAGGAGTTCCCATAGGTTCAAGACAGGTATAGGGCTCGAGCAATGTGATCTATCTGTGCCTTTCACCAGAGGTGCCAACAAGAACTGATTCCACATTTTTAATATTAACATAATTATGTTTTAGAAAGGAAAGGGCATTGGAATTAATCAAAAAATCTAAATTAGATTTCAAGCATCTAAGTTTACAGGAGAAAATGAGTTTTCCAGCAGGGGATATGATACAGTGAAGAGATAATTGTTGCAACCGAGTGGACTTAATAGGTAACTCTTTAGAATCAGACATAACGCTTTTGTATCCTGCTCTATAATGCATAGGACTCATTTGATTAATGGTAAAATAAAATTCAAATTTTCCTTTAAGGTCTGAAGCAATTTCTTCGAGGCAAAACAGCCAAGTAAAACTATCTCAGGAGAGCCTGCCAATAAAGCACATTTGTTATGATTGATAGAGGGAACATTTCACTGGCTACATTTATTTTGGAAGGTAAAGTTGTATTTACACCATTACCACTATAGTTAAAGAAATATCTGAACAAATAAGCAATTATTTTTAGGCTTCCCTTGAAGCTTTTATTAAAACATGTAAAAAAAATGGTTCCAAGAAACTTCAAGGTACCGTTTGAGGGTTGGGTGTAAAAAATACATTGCAAATTCAATAAAAATCTGAATTCTACATTTTATGATATTATTTTCATTGAGTTCTTGAGTTCAGCTGATTTTTATTACGCTTTGTAAGATAGACTCCAGGTGCTAGTGGACTGGTTAACATTAATAAGTAAAGGGGCATTTAGTTACCAAGCACATTGGACAAAGTGCACCTATCGATTCAAGCTGCTATTGGAGCACTGGAACTATCACTATGTCCAAAGTGGGGGCACTTTCCACAATAAATGAGGCCACAAGGGCATTTAATGATCAATATCACATTGTATAGAACACAGGTAAGTCTGTTTCTAATCGATTATGCTTTTCACATATAACATTTAAATATTTACATTTTCATATTTTAATTATAAATATTTTTGACAAAGTGTGTGTGGGGATATCTCCTGTGGAAAGTAAGAATTCCTTAAGGGTGTTATTCCTTTTATGCCCAAACTAAATCTTCTTACAGTTAATAGTAGTCAATACCGTGTCTGTCTTCACAATAGATTTCTGAATAAATGAGACATGAGGATCACACATTGTAGTTTAGTACAACACATCTTCCTTTGTAATATTCCTTGCTCTTTGTTTAGATACTTTACTACTTAACACCTCTGTATGATCCACTGACTTAGCCCATATCTACACAACATTTATTCATTTTACTGGTAACCTCCTCTCTAGGAAAAGTCAGGTTTTAGTATGGAGTCGAGTACATCAAGAAAGCTGTGGGCTGTAAAGTTCCCAAACCTCCATGTTGTCTGTTCATTAGTGTTGGGTGAATCTGTGCAGTTTCGCTGAAAAATGTGGGAATTTACCATGAAATTCGCAAAATGGAACAATTTGCGAAATGCCTTGAAGTCAATGGGCGTCAAAATAATTTTGACGTGATCGTCAATTTTTATGTGCGCAACTATTTGGTTCAAATGCATTTGATTCAATGGGCAGCTGAATAATTTTGACGCATGAAATTTTTTATCCACAGGACAATTTTGACGCATGTCAATTTTTTTTATGCAGCGGATTTTTCACAAATGTATATGTATTCCCTATGGAATATATATAAGGGGATCAGCGCCTGTGGCAACAGAAATTAGAAACACATAGGGGCCGATTCACTAAGCTCGAGTGAAGGATTCGAATGAAAAATACTTCGAATTTCGAAGTATTTTTTGGGTACTTCGACCATCGAATGGGCTACTTCGACCTTCGACTACGACCTTCGACTTCGATTCGAACGATTCGAACGAAAAATCGTTCGACTATTCGACCATTCGATAGTCGAAGTACTTTCCCTTTAAAAAAAACTTCGACCCCCTACTTCGGCAGATAAAACCTACCGAAGTCAATGTTAGCCTATGGGGAAGGTCCCCATAGGCTTGCTAAACTTTTTTTGATCGAAGGATTTTCCTTCGATCGTTGGATTAAAATCCTTCGAATCGTTCGATTCGAAGGATTTAATCGTTCGATCGAACGAAAAATCCTTCGATCGATCGAACGTTTAGCGCTAAATCCTTCGACTTCGATATTCGAAGTCGAAGGATTTCAATTCGAGGGTGGAATTTCGAAGTATTTTTTACTTCGAAATTCGACCCTTAGTGAATCTGCCCCATAGCGTAATACGTTCAATTTAAGGGAATATCACCCTGTGCGTATGTAAAAATGTTTTTTCAGAGATGTGCTCCCCTTTTCTTTTCGGGCAGCTATTAATTAGAGAAAGAGGATTTTTCACAGCCGAACTGTCGCAAATTAATTCACTTGCATCGAAACATGTAAATTCACCGCATATGCGTGTTTATTCGCCTATCACTACTGTTCTTGCCATACTGTATATACATCTTTTTTTGTAACAACCACAGAGTTACTGGTCCATTTTTGTGTTATATTTTGTATGTTATAGGACAAAATAGATGCTTTTGACAGAAAGCAAGATTTTTTAGCAATCTATCAACAAAATGAAAACTCAGTGTCACAAAACTGATAAAATATCTATTCTGTGAAACAATACTGTCAGTCACATTACTAAACCAATAAAAAAAGCTTATTGCCCTATAACAAACAAGATGAATCGTTGCCAGCTCCGCTCCACATGACTGCATCAACCCTAATGCATAGGATACTATCTGTATATTATCTGGCCATTCTATAGGAACCACCCCTTTAACAGCAGCCTTTTTTATGAAATAATTGCCCTTTGTTCATATTTATTGCTATACAGCACAGGAGACATAAGAGGATGCCTTCTATATCAGACCAGATAGTTTATTTTATATATTGTAATTTACCGTATAATCTTAATATAAATAGGTCTTTTGTATTTTTTTTATCAGTGTATATGGTTACAAATACTTATGTGCCATGAGAGAGATTCATTCTGTGTACTAGGGATATTTTTGTATACAGAATGTATTTGGGACAAATGGTACCCCATATTAATGCACCTGTACATTTTCTATAAAGCCTAAAACGATTAAAGAGTGTTTCCTGGGTATAAATGAAACAACTTTTATAGTTATCAATGCTTTCTTTCTATTGGTATGGAATAGTGACTCTACAATGTCTCCGTCATGCCCTCAGAGTGCAGGTATATTGTCCAAGGAAATGTTATATACAGGTTTGTCACTTAATATATAACCATTAACTGGCACATTACGATGAAAACGCTCCCATCTTGTATTATAAAAGTGTCAATCGGATACTTTATAATTCCAGATGTGCGCTCCCCCCCCTAATTACACTGGAGTTTACAGTCTCTAGACGGTAAAGTTGTGTCAGGAAAGAGAAAGACAAAGTTACAAGCGTTGTCTCCTACAGTGTTATGGGCTTTCCTGCTGCCGCTCTTTTATTTCTATGTAATGTATTGTGCTCAGAAGCACACTCTGCCTCGTTTTACTACTTGCTAAGCCTAAGTTTGGAAAACAAATTAACTTTAAACTCCAGAAATAGAGCAAACTGGGTCCAGGTATCTGTCAGCAGAGTAGCGGAAGCCATTTAGTCTTTAAGAAACCATTTGAGTTTTCTTTACAGTATTTACTGAAATACACATTTGGCATCTATGCAAGGAATGTTGTGGCGAATAAACATATTTTATTGTGAGACTATGTTCGTGTCCAAGTCTTTGTTATCCTTAAACCATTTCAGGCAGAAGAAAAGCCAATAAATAGAACAGCTAGGACCTAGGTCCTAGCGCCCGCCTACACTTCCCCTTCCTAGCGCGCCGGCGAAAAAACACCGGCGCAGCTGGTGTAATTGAATGGGGACGCACACGTCCCCATAATGCGGCTGGGCGGCATGCCGCCCCTATTTTTTGCCGCCCTAGGCCCGGGCCTATGTGGCCTTGCCACAAATCCGGCCTGAGTCGAAGTTGTAGTCGAAGTAGCCAATTCGATGGTTGAAGTAGCCAAAAAAATACTTCGAAATTCTAAGTATTTTTTATTCTATTCCTTCACTCGAGCTACTGTTAGTAAATGTGCCCCTATAATCCCATAGACCCTATTTATTCCCATTTACCCTATTCATTCTCTTATGAATATGGTCCAGTTTATAACCTGACTACAGTGCTGCTTCTAGTGCATGATTCAGAAAATGTTGTAGAACATAGGCTGCAGTAAAATCCCTGGGTTAAAGTGCTATGAACACTAATGTCTTGCTTATGTGCCCCTAAGTGCTTTAGAACTTGCATCCAGGGAAATGATAAATGACCCCTTGTGTATAGTGTCTCATCAGCAGGTTGGCACAACTAGGAGTACACCGCAAATGGGACAACTCAGCTTATAATATACTATATATTGTGATGTGTGAAATGTGTAAACAAAATTTCTACTTTATGTATTGTAACAGCCTTGGCCCTGATGAGGTACAGGGTTGGACTGGGCCAGCAGGACACCGGGAAAAGCTTGCTTCCCCCTGCCTGACATTCTGCACTCTTACCTCTCTCCCTGAAAAAGGATTGCAGGTATGTGCTAGTCATGGTCGGCCGATGGAGGAGGGTTGCGTCTGGTGCAGGGGACCCTTGAGTTTGCGGAGGGGGGGTTGGGGCGGTTTGTGCGAGCCCCTGATGTGGCAGACCCCACCCCAGGTCTGACACTGATGAGGAATCTTAGCAGTAGGGATGTAGCGAATTGCCGATTTGGTGTTCGCGAACGCCGTTCGCGAACACCGGCAAAAAATGCGAACGTTCGCGAACAGTTTGCGAACTTCGAACACCGCTAAAATCGTTCGATTCGAACAATCGAAGGATTTTAATCGTTCGATCGAAGGATTTTCATTCGAATCGAACGATCGAAGCCATTCGATCGAATGCTTTTCATTGGATCGAATGCTTACAATCGTTCGAACGAATGGAAATCGTTTGATTTTTAGCGGTCGAAGGAATTCGAATGGTCGAATGGTCGAACGATCGAACGCGAACTCAAACTGCGAACGTTCCCAAATGTTTGCGAACATTCGGCGGACGCGAACGGTCGAAGTTCGCGCGAACTAGTTCGCGGGCGAACAGTTCGCTACATCCCTACTTAGCAGTCTCAAAGCCTAGCTGGGTTCAATTAGCCACTGAAATCCTGATGTCTCTTTGGTGTAAGATGACCCTCGCTATTTGCTCTACAGATTTATTTATCAAAAGGCTGGAGTTCTGTGCTGAGCAGTTTCTCTTTACACAGAACTTGCCCTCTCTGCTCTGCATTTTTTTCATTCATAATTCTGGTTATGATCACACAACATACTCTTGCAATTCTTGCCTATATGACATTTTCATTCAGAGAATTGAATGGAGTCTTTGTACTGGACATGAGTGAATTCAGCTATTCTATTTATTTATATATAGTGCCTTAAATTACAGAATATTCATACACACCATAAAAAGTTTTCACTGTGTTTTCACTGTCCAGCATAGTGCAGATTAAAGAATAGCAGCCAGCACCTCTAATTAGGGATCCATGAAACAATTACAAGAAGCAGGCGGCAACAAAGATCAGCAACTTCAAAAGACTGGAATAATGAAGGTCTTCAGAAATAAAAGCCATTTATTTACAGGATACTATAAAAAGGTTCCTTAATTAGGGCTCTAATGAAGAACATTTTGCTTATGCACAGAGCTGATGGGGTGCTAGCTAGGATCACACCTTTCTTCACCTTGTTCTGATAAGAAGAATCAAGACAATCTGTAGGGAAACAGCATAACCCCCGGCTCAGTCTCATTTCCTCCTATAAACTTTCCTTAAGCCCTTGTGCTTATCTGAGCGGGAAGCTTGCTGGAGAATTTCAGATTAATCTGGAGTACATTCGTTTCTAATAAAAAGGTGAAATAAATATTGTCAATTAATAGTGTTTACAAGTAGTATTGTATAGAGAAGTATGCGCATACTTACACACTTGCCCTTAAGGGTGGTGACACTCGCTAGGATTCCGGGGGGAGATTAGTCGCCCAGCGACAAATCTCCTCTTCTTCGTGTGACTAATCTGCCCAAAAAGCCTGCTAGAATGTAAATCACCACCCTTAGACACACAGCATCAGCTACAGTACTTGTTACGGCTACAAAATAGACAATAGTGATATTTGGCTTTGTTAAGACCAGGCCCAGGCCCAGGCATGGCTACAACACTACGTTATCTTTTAGCAAAGGCAATTCTCAGTACTGTCTATTGCAGGGTATTTATTTTAGCATTTTGTTGCCACAACAAGTAGCTGCTGCTACTAGTAGCATCTACTTGTTGTGGCTAGTGATGGGCGAATAAATTCGCCAGGCGTGAATTTGCGGTGAATTTCCACATTCAATAATTTTGCGTAACTCCCGCAAAAGTATAAATACACAGAGATTAAGTGCAATGTGGTATGAAACTTTAGGAAAGAGGTTCCTGCCCTGTAGAGCTTACAGTCTAGTAATGTAAGTTGGAACCCTGGAACTAACACCAGCATTGAATTGCCTGTACCAATAGGGCATGATTTTTTTTTTTTTTGAACAAACAAATGGTTGATCGGTGAAACTAAGTAGAAGTGCACGGAGTGGCTTTGGCATGTTCATTTAATGAATGACATTTTTTCATGCAACATCTCTCTTTTGGACAACTGCAACTATGCTTGCAGGCCATAAATGACACCTAACATATTTATAGATAGAAAATTCCTTTATCCAAAGATAACTGTCCCGAGGCTTTTTTCAGTAAAAAATATATTTTTATTTTATTTAGCGTTAAAACTCAGATACATACTGACCCCACCAGGCCTCCATATTTATAGGCTCGTGCCCACCCTGCCCTGCTGTGACTTCACTTAAGGGGTGGGCCACCCAGGCGCAAATCTATAAAAAGGAAAGAATGGAGGTGGAGTGGGGTACAGTATGGTTGCAGGAAGGATGGACACGTGGAAAAGTTCAGCCCACACCCACCTGCGGTTCACAAAAGTTTTGTGGAAGTTGGCCTGAACCCACCCAAGAGGTGTCGGCACATCACTACTGCTGATATACTGTTTATCTTTATAGAAGCCATTGAAATCTCCAGTTAGTCTCCATGTTCAACTTTGATGTCTCAATCATGTTCATTTTGGTTCAACGTCAACAAAGGAAAGAATGTTAATGCATATGGACAGCTTTACCCACAGCATTAAATGGCACATTGACCAGAGCACTGGCCCACATACAGTAGATACTTTTTATTATTGTGGTAGGACAGTTGCAGTGAAATCTCTTAGACTTGTTGGTATCACTGATGGTGCATGGTGCTTCTTTCCTAGTATAATTTGCTGCTCATGTGATATCTCGTAACTGCATTGTGAAAACACAAAACAGAGCACAGCACAGGGATGTTCAGATTTCTGTTACACTGTGGGCCCTTTAATAGTGTGATTTGTTGAGCGGCAAAGTGGATGTTGTAAAGCAGTGATCCCCAATCAGTAGCTCGTGAGCAACATGTTGCTCTCCAACCCCTTGATTGTTGCTCCCAGTGGCCTCAAAGCGGGAGCTTATTTTTGAATTCCAGGTTTGGAGGCATGTTTTGGTTGTATAAAAACCAGGTGCACTGCCAAACAAAGCTTCAATGTAGGTTGACAATCCACATAGGGGCTACTAAATGGCCAATCACAGCTCTTATTTGGCACCCCAAGAACATATTTCATGCATGTGTTGCTCCCCAACTCCTTTTTCTTCTGAATGTTGCTCATGGGTTCAAAAGGTTGGGGATCCCTGTTGTAAAGCATACTTTATTGTATAACTTCAACATATATGACTTTTGATCACTAATTTGCTGCTCAAACCCTCCTTATTTGTACCATTGTGCCATGAATGCTGACCAATCTCGGACAATAAAGTCCACTCCTGGTCAAGATATCTCTGGACACCAGGACTGTAAAAATTGGGATGTCCTCAGGAAATCTGTGGAGAAAGGGAGCCCTACATTTACCTTTCAGAATCTGATTTATGCTTCCGAAAAGATGAAGTGTAACAGACAAACACATTTTCCCAGCAAGTCCAGATTTCCTTCATTAACCGATACAGACGATTATACGGGAGCAGGCAAGGTTAATACTAATTTAATTCAAATTAGTCATTTAATACTAATTTATTCTAATCATTCTTCCATTTAATCTAGAAGCAAACACAGAAGTCAAGGCAAATTTGAGTAGTTTATTTTACCTGGCAGCCCATAGCTGCTTCTCTGTGCTACGGAGAACAGTATTTCAAACAGTATTGAACAATTGAATGGAAATGAAAATCCTTATTAATGTGGCCCTAATTACTGGTGTATCAAGCCATCAGGGGAAACTGTATATAAATATAGTTAATAAAAATATTGTTTCTGCTTCTGGGAAAGTTTGGGAGGGGGATGCTCTCTGATTTGCTTTGAAACAAGATTGAAGAAAGTCTGCTTGCAGCACAGGGAACATTATAGAGTGAAACAGTTGTAAGGATTACTTGCCCTTGCACTGCCGTGCTGTGCCTTACAGCTGTTGCTTGGACTCTGGGGTACTGCATGGCAACATGGCATTATGGCATCAAAGCAGGTCTGGACTGAGAATCAAAATAGGCCCTGGCATTTCAATTACACAGAGGCCCAAACAGCCCCCACCAGCCCACTAAATACTGAGTGTCTACGGCATCTTATAGCAGCCCCTCTGGCATTTGCCAGAACCCACAGATGGCCAGTCCAGGCCTGCATCAAAGAAGATGCCGACGCAGTGGTTTATCCTGCCTGTTTGAGGCTGATACTTTACTGAAAGCAAACAACTATGTTCTCAGTCCTTTTCATTATTTTCCTGTTAATGGTATCAGAAGACAAAGTTACAGGTGGATGTAAGTAACAATCACTGTATTGAAAAACATTGAGTGTCACAAAACATACATTCAAAACCAAAAAGAGTCAATATTTGGTTTCTAAGCGAAATATACAAATCTAGGGAATTAACAGTTGCTAAGACAACCTTAGCTTTTAACAGTTCTACAACAATACTAGTGAAATCATGGAAGTATATCTAACCAGCACATTTGCAGAATTCTGGTTCTGCAGAGCAATGTGGGAGAGGAAGGCAGTTCATTTCACAATGAAAACCTTTGTGTAATGAAGTCCTTCTCATGTTAAAGCCTGAGACACAAGATTCAGGTGGAGAAAGGGAGGGACTTGTTTATACAGAGATCATTATCCAATAGAACACAATAGGGTCGAATTGCCATATACCAAGCACTTCACCAGCCTAACTAATAAAATACTGGTAATCATATAAAACATATCTGTTTTACCACCACTGAAACTCCCTGTAAATGGAGCCATCCCAGTAATCACCACCTGGCCCAGTCACTTACACAATCAAATCTCATCTATTAAGCCCTTGACACAGTCATGTGCCAAACCCTGAATAATGCATCAGTGCTGTATAAATAAAGGACATTAATCATAATAATAATAATAATGGTAATAAAATGTTGAGCACAGGTCTTAATTGCCCCTTTATCTCCAATACAGTGGTTCTTAAAATCATTGTTTCTAGAACAGTGGTGGGTAATAGTGTTGCATGGGCTGGGTTAGGGCCAGGAGAAAATATGCTTTCAAAATAAATGGATTCATACATTCTTCTAACATATTGCACAATTCTGTGCTCCACTGGGGCTGCTTAGCTGGAAAACCCAGAGCAAATAGCCATAGTTCAGTTGCTCTGTGGTCCAGGTCTCATTAATTACTACAAGCTTACAAGCACCCCCATCCCAATTTCCCTGTTTTAGGTGAGTCAGATAAAGAGGTGGGCTTACTGGGAAGGTGATGGGATCTTGTGCAAATTGTGGGAATGTCTTTGTATAAATAATATCGGTTTGAAAGATCCAGGCATTTCAGTTTCAATAGCTTTAATAGTATGCAGCCATTGGTTACATCAAGTTATACAGGCTAGTATTATTTCTTAGTTTATAGCCCTAGTGGCAAGCCTGCGTCTAGTTCTATCAAAAAGCCAGTGATCCCGATTCAGATTCTGGATGTCCCCATCACTCTAGACCACTAGGAAAAATATAAATAATAACAATAGCTGCAAATCCGCCATCTCCAGCTTGTTAAACAGTCCCTGCCTACAGTACATATAAAATCCTTCTGATAACCCTTCTATCGGCAGAAAGGCCATGTGAATAATTTATATGGGTTCAGGGAATTAGGGCACCGGGAACCTAAATAAAGGTCCTCATTATTTTTTATCGCAGACAGAACCATTTATCATTTAGAAATGTCTGTTCCATCAGAAAAGCATACCTAATGCATTTCCGAGAATACAAAACATATCAAATACAGTTTTACTGGCAAAAAAAACTAAAATTCTTGGATTTGCCTTATAAGCTGGCATGGTGTCTTTAAAGGAGGTGCAGCGCTGCTGTTGCCTACTCTGGGTGATGCCTATCAGTGCTATTGCTCAAATATTTGAGGCACACCCCCATCTGCCAGTGATTTTGGAATGTTTATACACATGCAACCATAGAGTTGCTGGATATAATTAATAAAAGGGATGGTGATGGAGAACATCATCAGTCAGCTCGCAAAAAAAATGAAGAACCCAAATGTTATAGTATGGGTGACTACTTTATGTTCACGGCTGTGTTGCTCTCCACTTCCCACTCTCCTCCCCAGTCAATTAGGAATCAACGATTAGTCAACAATATGTACAGGGCTTTGTATTGACCACTGTGGGGCTTTTCAACCAAGGAGAGCAGTGTAATGCTATCTAAGCACTCTCTACTGGCTGTAAATGCAAATTGCATCCACATGGAAACAACAATAAGCAGATCTGTGGGTTGCAAGTAAGGGAAAGTATACATATGTGTATGGATTAATTAGCAAACACCACTAAATGCTCTAATGAAGCATGTTACTGTATTTTAATTAATAATGATACCATGGTGAAAACTGCTAGAAATATAAATATATACCTGTATATATATATATATATATATATATATATATATATATATATATATATATATATATATTTATATATATTGCATGTGATTTCACAATACAGATTTGACTGTATCACAAGAGATCTCTGTGTTGCTGGTCTTCTTTTTGCTTATATATATATATATATATATATATATATATATATATATATATATATGGTAGTTGTTGGCTTTAGCTGTTAAAAGGTCATTAGCTAGTCGGGTTAGGGCAGTTTTAGTTTCACACTCCTAAAGGTTTTTGCATCTGATACCCTGGGATCTGTAAATGTGGCTTACAATATATATCAGTGATGTCTAACATGTCATTAAGTTGTTGCTAAACTCTCAACATCATATGAGATGGTACAGTGTATTTGTAGTTCTCTTATGACTTAGTGCTATGAATCCTACAGTGTGACCTGCACGAAAAACTGAACCCACTGCTGAAAATGATACTGTCTATCCATTTGATCATTTTCATTTGCAAATAGGAAATCTATTTTGCTGTGGGAACCAGATGTATTGTATATAGAACTACTGAATAACCATTTTCTCAGTTTCATTTGAGCACAGAATCAACATCTTGAGGTAGTTAGGAGTTCATTTTTTTATCTGCCGTTAGAAACACAAGTGGGTTTGTTCCTGGTGGAGGGGAAGCCATTTTTTCTGCATTAAATACATGTAGATGTTTAAGTTTGTAAATCCCCATTTACTGTCGACATTGATCATTTTCCTAGGGATTGCCATATTTGGGAAACCTTCATGCCAAGTGGAAGCAGACAAGAGCCACATTTGACTCTGAATGCATTTTGGCAGCATATGGGGCTATTTTCTGGAGAGGAAACATGACACAGGCAGACAGCTGGACTCAATTCTCTCTGCTAAAGCCTATTCTTCAGGAACAATGGACAGTTTTTGCATGGTTAAGGTACCAGTCAACCAGCAAGTTTATGCTATTTACAAGATAATAAGGTTAACAAATCCTGCACTCCCATTATAAGCAGTATAATTCTGAGATGTTTGAAGGTCTAATTGATCCAAAAGTGTAGGCATTACAGAAAATACAGACTCACTTCAATAAAAGCCATGGCTAAAATGGAAGATGCTTTCCAAGAATGAATGAAACACTGAGAGAATCAGAAAGAGGTCACCTTACAATTTCCACCTACATTGTTGCTGATTTTTTGGGCATCAATCAAGGTTAAATCAAATCTGCTCACCACCAAATTCAATGGTAAATGCACTGCAGCCAGAAGGTAAATGCACTGCAGAACTAGACGTTATCATACTGATAAATGATTTTAGGGCTCCCCCCATCCTTTTAGTTATTGTTATAAACATATATGAATACAACATACAGTATATATATATATAGGATCAGCACTCTCTCCCATCCATGCCATTTTGTGTGGAATAAATCACTACATTATTGAGCACTGTGGGACTATTCTATATATAGTATATATATAGTATATATATAGTATATATATATATATATATATATATATATATATATATATATATATATAAACTTATACAGATATAGGATCACTTATCCAGAAACACAATATCCAGAAAGTTCTGAATTACGGAATGGCTGTCTCCCATAGACTCCATTTTATCCAAATAATCAAAATTATAAAAAATGATTTCCTTTTTCTCTGTAATAATAAAACAGTAACTTGTACTTGATCCCAACTAAGATATAATTAATCCTTATTGGAAGCAAAAGCAGCCTATTGGGTTTATTTAATGTTTACATGAATTTCTAGTAGACCTAAGGCATGGAGACCCAAATTACGGAAAGATCCATTATCCAGAAAACCCCAGGTCCTGAGCATTCTCGATAACAGGTCCCATACCTGTATATATGAATACCGATTCAAGAGGTATCATTGTGTTGCTGAAAATGCCTCCCTTAAAATGCTGGGTCCCCTAAAGACAGTGCTGAGCAAATGATATGCATCAGTGAAGTATACCAATCTCTAAGGATTTATACATGAAGGATGGAATGAGTTTAAAGCACAAGCCAGCTCATAGAAAGAGCTATTTTTTAGCTTATTATTTCATCTTTTTCATGTATACTCTTACCATTGGGGTCTGTGTTGTCAGGGTATACAAAGGCTAGACGCTACATTAAACTGGTACTAAACACTTTTCCATATGTAGGAAATGCCCTCCTGCCAAAAATCCCAAAGAGAGAGATTTTCCTGTGAGATGGAAGAAAGAAAAAGTTGTGAGGGTGCTGAGGTCAGGGAGCAGAGGCTTCGGGATTGTCTGGCTAGTTTCCTCACAGACTCGCACAGAGCTGGCAAACAAAAGCAACATGACATCCTAAATAAACACTTCACAATCACGACCTTTTTCCATTAAGCATTAAGTCACAGGGAAATATAGGAAACAAGCTCAATCTGTTCTTGATCAACTTTCACCATGAAAACCTAAAAATAATTGCTGCACCGAAACTCATTCACAATTGGGGCTTAGGCACATGAATTCCAAAGA
Organism: Xenopus laevis; assembly: GCF_017654675.1. Classification (NCBI taxonomy): domain Eukaryota; kingdom Metazoa; phylum Chordata; class Amphibia; order Anura; family Pipidae; genus Xenopus; species Xenopus laevis. Next base: position 47,984,638 of record NC_054376.1, on the reverse strand, counting down.
GATTTATCAATAAAGTGGAGACAAAACATATATATATAAAATTGAATCTAACAGGGATCCTTACAGGGGTGATTGAATAACTGAGAGTTGCTATTGTTACACAATACAGTGAATGATATTAATGTGATTGTGATTATGTACAGTATTAGCCTAAGGTTAATAACACACGGTACTGTTTAGGGCGCTCTCACTAGAATAGTTTAATGCAAAGTGCAAAATCTAGTTACCCAAGGCAACCAATCAGCAGTTCCAATCAGCTGATTCCAGATCCAGGTGGACCTGAGCTGATTTTGAGAAACTAACCCTGTGTAAACTGAGAGATGGATACTATTAGAGACAATGGCAGTCACGGATGGTAATGGTGTTTTCTCCACTGACATTTGGGCACTGGTGGAGAAAACACAACCTGTGACAGTAGCCTCTATGAGGTAAATACTAAAAGCGGTTAGTTATTTGTAGTCCTAAGAACGTTGAAGCTGTTGAATGTAAGCTACCACTCTCTAGCAAATCCAATTCTGCACCTAAGCATACGCTACACAGCAAACTGTGTGTTTTATTTTCCTAGTGCAGTTCCCCTGAGGTGTGATCCTCTGTGGTCAATAGGTGGAGGCATTGCAATGTAAATCCCAGTTCCCAGCATCATTCATACACAAAGAGAACTCAGGACCCTGGATTGCAAACGGTTAATTTCTGTTTAAGAGAATGTGATCCGATTCTACAAGAAGTGTGTTAAGGAAAGGGTCACATAATTTTGGAAATCATGGTTAGTGAGGGGCGAATTAATTGCCTGGCACGAATTTGCTGCGAACTTCGGCGTTTTGCCGTCAGCGAATACATTTGCGAATCTCCCGCAAAAATTTGCTGGCAAAATTTCACCGGCGTCATACATTTTTGGACGCACGTCTGAAAAGTCGCTCCAGTAAAAATCAGCACACGTCAACACTATTCAGACGCACATTGACTGTAACGCCAGTGTCAGCTTGGACGCGGGCGGCAATTTCCGATTTTTTCGATTTTTTCATGAAAATGTCCGATTTACATATTTTTTCGGGAAACTTTCCAATTTCACGATTTTTTCACTAATTTTTTGCAGTTTGCAAATTGCTCAAATTTTGCAGGAAATTAGTTAATTTGTCTGAGAATCGAAAAGGGAAAGAAGGACCATTTGGTTTGTAATCAGAGCACAGTTGAAAAGCCAGCATCCATGATGATATTGGGGTGCTTCAGTGCACATGGCACGGGGGGGGCATGCACATCTGGGAAGGCACCATTAATGTTGACTGATATATACAGGTTTGGGCAACACATTTGCCATCCAGAAAATGTCTTTTTCAGGGAGAACCATGCTTATTTCTGCAAAGACTATGCCGAATTCTGCACGTATTACAACAGTATGGCTCTGTATTAAAAGTGTCTGGGTGCTAAACTGCCCACTGCCTGCTGTCCAAACCTTTGACCCATTGAAAACATTTAGCACATTAAGGAAAAATATAACAAAGGGGACCCCAAACTGTTGAACAGCGGAACTCCAATATCAGGCAAGAATCAGACAATTCATAACAGGGGTTAAATCACTCCCCATTTAAATTAGCAGAAGAATACTAAGGGGGTTATATACTAAAACTTGACTTTTTCTTATTCTGTTTTAAACAAAAAAAAATCAGACCAAAATCCCAAACCCGAATACCCTTAATTTACCAATAGTTTTTCTTGAACAAAATGGTGCAAAAAAATATTGTAACAAAAATAAGCGTTAATTTAAATCATGCAACTTTTTTGAATTGAGACTTTTTCGAGTTGTCGCCAGAAAAAAACTAATAATTTGAATTATCGAAAAGAAAACCAGCACAAACAGCCCGAAACCATTGAGAAAGCTGAAGGTGAAAAACATGTTCCAATTAAAAGGATCATCTGCCATTGACTTCTACATGATTTCGACAGGTTTTAGCTGGAGTATTTTTGGATTTGGATTTTTTTGGAGTTTTTTTATTCAAAAAAATTCAGATTTTTTTCCTCTTTAAAACTAGACCAGAACAATTTGAGACTTCTTAAATAGGCCTCCTAAGAGTGCAGTATTTCAAAGTAAACAAAGCATCCTATGTGATATAACACATATAACTCTGACCAGAGTTGGCACAGCGTTATTTTTGCTTTGCCCTAGCAAGAGTCTCCCCTTGATTATGGATGTCTAGCTTGGGATGACAAGGTCTAGAAATAAATTCATAATATATTTGGGATTTCTCTGTGTAGTAACGAAAACATTACAGACAGCTGGTAGCCTGATGGGCTCTGTATTGTGTTACTGATTGCGTGTGTTGGTAAGAAATGAAGTGCCTGATTGAAGGGCAAAATATTATTATACAAATATAAATACAGTATATACATTTAAGAATAATTGTATTGGATTCTATTCTAGAATTCTATACAGGATAAGCAGAGTTTTGTGGGTAAATAAGTACTACAAGGCTTATTCACACTTACACACTCATTCACACTTACAAGACACAAGTTTCACGGGAAAAAATACGTGTAGAATTTCACCAATTGGAACTCTAGTACTTATGCTGCTTGGGCTGTCTTTTCTTGTTCCATGTGGAAATATGCTGGTTGCGCATGCATTGCAGGATTGATCTTAAAAGAGAACTAAACCCTTGTAATGAATATGGTTAGAAATATCATACTTTACATACGGAGCTTATTGTATCAGCCTAAAGTTCAGGCCCGATTTAGGGAAAGGCCCCCTAGGCCCGGGCCTAGGGCGGCAAGATGTTAGGGGCGGCAAGAAGGCGCCCCCTAACATCTTGTGTAAGTCGGCTGCTCCTGATAGATCCGGCTGGCTTTAGGACCGCTCCTCCAGCCTATCTCCCCCTGTGGCTCCGCCCCCTCCCACTCCTCTCTGTGCTCGTGCTGCTGCTGCCTCTGCTGTGCTGCGTGTGTCCCAGCAAGGTGATCTGTTCCTGGTATGTACATTTAATATTTCCCCTGCAGATCTGCTGTATATCGGCCACGGCCATGTAGAGAAATATATCATAGTCAACTTGCAGATTTGCTGGAGGTGCAGAATCACAAGTGTTCTAACTTCTAAACCTGTTACAGATTTTTTTATGTCCCTTTCCTGCTTCCTACAAAATGAAAACCATTTCAGTTCTTGTATTATAAGGGATAATGTACCCCCTACTGTAAATGATAAGGATATTAGAAGTCACTGAGGGGTTCTATGGCCATATAAAGGCACAAGGCTGCAGGCTGAGTTATACAGGGAACTCTGAGTATCACTTATGTATTATAATGGATAATGTACCCCCTACTGTAAATGATAAGGATATTAGAAGTTACTGACGAGGTTGTTCTGTGACCATATAAAGGCACAAGGCTGCAGGCTGAGTTATACAGGGAAGTCGGAGTATCATCATGTATTATAAGGTATAATGTACCCCCTACTGTAAATGATAAGGATATTAGAAGTCACTGAGGGGTCCAGTAACCATATAAAGGCACAAGGCTGCAGGCTAAGTTATACAGGGAACTCGGAGTATCACTCATGTATTATAAGGGACAATGTACCCCCTACTGTAAATGATAAGGATATTAGGAGTCACTGAGGGGTTCTGTGACCATATAAAGGCACAAGGCTGCAGGCTGAGTTATACAGGGAACTCTGAGTATTACTCATGTATTATAAGGGACAATGTACCCCCTACTGTAAATGATAAGGATATTAGAAGTCACTGAGGGGTTGTTCTGTGACCATATAAAGGCAAAAGGCTGCAGGCTGAGTTACACAGGGAACTCGGAGTATCACTCATTATAAGGGATAATGTCTGCTGAGAAATAGGAACTACAAAGATTATGATGCTGCCAAGATTTGACTTTTTTATTTTATAATAAATATTTAACTGATGCTGCGGCTGCCCACTGTAGTACAATTGACAATTGACTTATCAAAACAAGGGACACATCTCTCTCTGCATCTATGTATAAAAAGGTGTCTATATATAGAGAATATATATAGATATATCTCAAACAAGCCTAACTGCTAGTTGATCCATCTGATCCACTTTTGCATAAATGTCCTGATTGGAAAAAGATTCACATCCAGAAAATGCGTGCGGGGGGGGGGCGGCACAGTAGCTGGGCCTAGGGGGGCAAGGAGGGTAAATCCGGCCATGCTAAAGTTTTAGCATCTCAATAGCAGCAATGATACAGGACTTCAAACTTATCACAGGGGGTCACCATCTTGGAAAGTGTCTGCAACATTTACATGCTCAGTGGGCTCTGAGCAGCTGTTGAGAAGCTAAGCTTAAAGGAAAACTATACCCCCAAAATGAATACTTAAGCAACAGATAGTTTTTATCAAATTGAATGACATATTAAAGAATCTTACCAAACTGGAATATATATTTACATAAATATTGCCCTTTTACATCTCTTGCCTTGAACCACCATTTCGTGACTCTATCTGTGCTGCCTCAGAGATCACCTGACCAGAAATACTACAACACTTACTGTAACAGGAAGAAGTGAGGAAGCAAAAGACACAACTCTGTCTGTTAATTGGCTCATGTGACCTTACATGTGGTTTGTATGTGTGCACAGTGAATCTTACGATCTCAGGGGGCGGCCCTTGTTTTTTAAAATGGCAATTTTCTATTTATGATTACCCAATGGCACATACTACTAAAAAAGTATATTATTATGATAATGGTTGATTTACATGAAGCAGGGTTTTACACATGAGCTGTTTTACTCAGTATCTTTTAATAGAGACCTACATTGTTTGGGGGGTATAGTTTTCCTTTAAGAGTTCTCGCAAATTTACAAGTAGAAAATGAGGTTGGGCTGTAATATAAGCTGGTGCTACAAGGCTAATTATTAAATTCTGATACTAATTACACGGGTTTCTGAGCCAACATGTAGTAATTATCTGTATTAATTGTGCCTTATATTGTGACATTTTTATTCTGGATATACAGTGTATTGTGGGTTGGTCCCTATGCTCAGTAAATGCCAGCAGCACAGAGCATGTGCAGTGAATCAGGAGAAAAGGAAATGGGGAGCTTCTGCCCATCTTTGGGGCATCTTTGGAGGCAAAGAACTTCCATGATAAAGGGTTGTGGTTTCCTTGGGCTGGTACCGAAGCCTAAAACATAATGTACAATGTTTCTAGCCTACTTCTTTAGTTTGGATTTAGTTCTCCTTTAAGAAAGTTTGAATCATGTATTTTTAAATTTTTTTGTGAATTGATACTGCTTTTAAAACTGAAGCAGGAGAACTGGTCGATACAGGGCACTAACTTAGTATTGGTACAAAAGATGTAATCTAGTTTGGAGAAGACTGATCTATTAAAGAGTGCAATCTCCCAAGCATGCTCCACAGATCATGATAGTTAGCTTGAAGCAGTCCATAACAGAATATACTTTGTCAGAATCCATCTCAAAGTCAGAAGAGGAGATGATATAATTTAAAAATAGAATCTTATATTCGTGAAATTCATACTTTTCCAATTTGGCATAAAGGTTAGAACAAGTTTGACTTGAGCAACATGTTCAGGCAGAGAGGAGGAAAACCAGGATGTCATCTAGGTAGACCACAACACAGGATAAGTAGGTCATGAAAACTGTCATCGATGGAAAAACTCTGGGGTGTTACATATGCCAAATTGCATGACACAGTATTCATTATGACCATCCCTGGCATTAAAAGCAGTTTTCCACTCATCTTCTTGGCAAATACAAATTAGATTGTAGGAAAAATATCTGGCTTCAGACTATTACACAATTCAGAAATTAGAGGAAGAGCATAATAGCTTTTGGCAGTAATTTTATTCAGACCACAATAAATAATAAATGCATGGTTGAAGGCCATCATCCTTCTTTTGGACAAAGAAATAACCAGCTCCAGAAGGGGATTTTCTAATAAAACATTAGGAAAATTTTCTTCAATTACTTGAATGACTCTACAGACTCATAGCTTGAGTCTGTAGAACAGACAAAGGATAGGTTCTACCTCTGGGAGGCACAGTTCCAGGAACAAGATCAATAGGACATTCATAAGGCCTATGAGGAGCATGATCTCAACAATTCTTCATTTCAAAGACATCCTAAAAGGCCTTGTACAGGAAAAAGGGGCTGAGATATAACAACCTTCATGCCAGAGTGGAAAAGTGTGAATTTCACAAGATTCCATTTTTTAGGTTACATCATCTCCCGTTCTGACTTTTTAGATGGATTCAACCAAAGTATCTGCAAAGTATCCCCTACTGGGACTGACCTTCACTGTACATGCAGAAAGGGCCTTTTAAATTCAAATTTGGCAGCAAATTGATGTTAAAGAGTAATCCTGTCTTGTAATAAAATGCAAAAAAATAAGATAGGGTGCTTTGTTTTGTTTGTACAGTTGTTATTGGTAAAAAGGACAGCTAAAGAAATTAGCTGGTTTTCCTGTTTAACTTGTCATCAACCAATCAGAACCATTCCCCATTTTGGTCAATGGTATAGAAACAGTTCTCAGAGCTGGATTTTGGCTGATTAGGAAGGGAAGCAGAGGAAGAGAAGGATTGGGAAGAAGGAGAGAAAGAGAAAAAGAGAGAGAAAGAGAGAGAGAGAGAGAGAGAGAGAGAGAGTAGTATAACCTGTGGGCACATTTTGAAAAGACCTCTGTATAATTTGCATTCTCTGGGCTGGATAATCTGAATAAATTGTTTCATCTCTGGGAACCTTGGTTGCATAATTTTACCTGGCTGTGGTAAATTGCGGACTCTCATACATCTCATAGATTATATGGATACTTGGATATATCTATAAAACACAACAGCATCCAGATGTCAATCCACATGCCAATGTACAATCATGCACAAATAGACCTGGGGACCAGTGCACAGGGAGGTAATGAGGTGGGGCATTCTCTAGGAGCCCTTTTGGATGGCCACATTTCAAATGATTCAACAACTTGCAAACCCAAATATCTATTTGAATGCGCTGATTGCATTGCTTAATATCAATATTCCAAGTTTGGAGAAACATTGGAGCTCCCTGATGGTATAGATATTGTTTTCACTAGGTTATTAATAGCCCAGAAATGTAAACTACAATTCCCTTGAAAACAGAGTTAATAAACAAAATTAACCAGAATTAGAATACCTCCTGGCAAGAAGCAGCAGTAATCTATATACTATAAGAAATTGGATCCTTGGCAAACGTCCTCCTATTATAAGTTGTTTAAAGCCCTTCTAGCAGTCTATTTTAATGTTATTATGACATTGGAGACTAATGGGCTGATTTATCCATGTTCACATTTAAGTTGGTAGACCCACTGAAAATGATGATGAGAATACAAATCCACTGTATTTGAGGTTTTTTCACATCTTAATTCACTCAAGTTTTTTATATTTGAGTTATATTTGAGTTTCGCACATAGTTGAGTTTGCTAATGTTTTAAAAAAAAAACTTAAAATCAAGAAATTTTAATTTAGATAATTTAGCCTCCCTCTTTCCTGTGTATTCCTAAATGTCATACTATTTTAATGGAATGCTTGAATTCTGATAGTAGTTACATTTGATAAACTCCTAAGACAAAAATGTATAAAAACTACACAAAACTGCTATTGTAAAAATGTATAAATTATTGATTTTAAGAAATCAATACCAGAGTAGAAAATAGTCCCATTATTTGTTATTATACATTTAATCAACAATAGCAAATGCTTATGGGTCTTTGATTAATGCATGGATCACAATGTAATAATATGGTGAGTTTATAGAGCTCTGCATATGGTGAATGGTACATTTTAGTGCGTTTGTTGCAGCAGTGGCAGCAGATTTTCACTTACAGTACTTTATGAACCAGATTTTCTCTTTTAAATGAGGACTATGGCTGCAGAACAATTTATTTTATGGCAAGGCAACGATTTCACAACAAAATCTGTTTATCGATTGCTGTTTATATAAAAAGTAAAAAAACAGAGGGAATGTTAGGGGTCTTTGTAAATGGCAAACATCTGCTGTAGTGGTGGCAGAGCCGCATACGTTCTTTGTTCTGCTTAGAGAAGAATAGGAAAGTTTTCCTCAAAGAGCTTTTAGTGAGAAGTGTCTGGGCTGTTTTCATATTGCTATAGAAAGCCACCTGCTGACTCGGAGATTGTTTCCTGAGCTTACACAGACTTCCCTTGCCATTAATAGCAGATGTGCTACCAAACCAAAGCTTGGTTTCTACTAAATGCCTTAATAACAATTTTCTTTCTGTTTTATATTGAAAGGATGGCAAATACTTGGAATGGTAATTGGGGGGTAAGTGTTTTTTTTTTATCCTTAAGTGTTTTAGAGTCCTTCATGTAGTTCCATCAGTTTCACATAAATTTTAGCCTTAATCTTAGCAAATAGTATTCCTATAAATGAAGGAACATTTTTCAAACCGACCACTAGACATTTCCTCTTAGAAGTGACTCATTTCACCATTTCTCTCCACGTAAGCTCATAACCAAAAGGAAATACTTTGCTTGCATTTATTAAACATGTACTTAACATAAAGCCATAAAATATTTTGATCATTAATACAGAGCTTAATTTACTATGAAGAATTCTGGACACCGAAATAAACTGATAATGTTCCTGAAAGCAGAAGGTGAAGCGAACGGTCAAAATAAAAACATGTATCCTTCTCATTCACATTCTCATTAAGGGAATAGAGAGGTACACTGTCCTTTTTTCCATTTAATCAATACATGTAGCTTTCTAAAGGTTTTTCTAATATTTGAGATGCAGAGGACACGTGCCAGGATTGCACTCCCTTTCCCAGGATGAATCAGAGCATGACAGCTATTTCACCAATAACCCTTATTGAGTATGGGGCTAGATAGCAACTATATGTATTCATTGATTTGGGGATTATCCTGATCACCAAATTGCATACGGCCAATACAAAATAAGCCAAATCATGTACAGAGCAAGCATTTTCATTCTATTTCCATTTAACCAGCAAATGTTACTGATTCCTTGGTATTGGTTATTAGACCAAAAAAAAATTGCGGACGGAAAAAAACACTGATCAATGCGCTAAAAAATTGAATACCTCTAAAACCTCTAAAAATTTGAGTTTTTCAGACAATTACAAGCGAAAAAATATCTGAACCCTCTAAAAGTCTGAAAGGTTTAAAAAAAAGACCAATGGAATCAGTGCAGCTCCCATGGACTTCTATAGGACCTCAACTGGTGATATTTGGAAAGGTTTGTATTAAATTAAATTAAAATTAAAGTTTTTTGGACAAGATGGGGCCTCTTTATCAAGCATAGAATTGTTCTGGTCGAGTTTTAAAGGGCAAAAAAAATCTGATTTTTTAGAGGAAAAAAACTAAAATTTTTCTGAGATTTATTATGCCCTGAAGCTGCTAAAAATCTGAATCTGAAAATACTCCAGCTAAAACCTGTTGAAATTATGTAGAAGTTAATGGCAGATGGTCCTTTTAACAATTGATATGGTTTTTTTACCTTCAGGATTATCGAGTTTTGGTCTGTTTGCACTGGTTTTCATTCTATGATCTGATAAATTCGATATTTGTGGGAGACAATTCAAAAAAGTTGCATGATTTAAACTGACTCAATTTTGTGGCAAATATTCTCACACCAATTTTATCAAGAATAATTAATGGTAAATCAAAGGAGAAATCAACCTGTGGGGAAAAAACCCTACCCCCCCCACCCGAGGTAGCCCTCCCTCCTCCCCCGAGGCTAACAACCCCCCGGGGAGATGCCCCATACTCCATACTTACCCCTCGGTGCAGATTCTTCCAGCGAAGTTCCTCGGGTCCATCTTCCGGCTCCTTGGTAAACTGACTGAGAGATCGGTAATTTCTGTGTAATGCCGTCTAGTTCTCTTCTTTCATGCCTTCTATGATCAAATTCAAATAACCTTTTCCCATTGGGCGTTTTTCCATTGACAAGCTTTCTCCATTGACGAGCTAACTTTTCACCCAACTTCCCTGAGTTTACAAAAAACATAACCACGTCTATTAATAAATCTATTAATTTTTCTTAAAGACTGCACTCAAGTGTTACCAACAGCATGTTAACTTATCCAAGTTCCTTCCTGTATTCTTGCGACAGAGACCACCATTATTATTTTATAGCAAATATTCTATAAATGCAGCTTTCCAATACTTGTTTAAATTCATTGTGATGTGCTGTCATTTCTGCCTTGGTTTCAATCTTTCTTACATCATTCTTGCACCAAATTCATCATGCCTATAAATGTAAATAAATAAACAGCATTGTGTTTAGGATAATTAATTATCATGCTTATCGTTATTTCATAACCACATATACTCCATACTAATTCATCAGATCGCATTAGCATTTGGACTAAGATAAGCAAAGCATGACATTTTACATACAATTGGTATTTCATTGTCCAAGCTCAGTAGTAGAATTGTGATGTGTATCATTGATATCTCTGCCATGCAGAATTTGTAAGCTAGTTTGAAGGTCACAATAGCAATTTAAGATGGTGAAACATGTACCAGATGGGCAGATACTGTACGAGGAGCCATAGACTGCGTGGTTACCTTCCTATTGTTCTGTTCATAACAGCAGGAAGTACATTACAATACACTAGCAGCTATTCTGAATCAGAAGATTACATTGTCTAATGTGTTTAATCAACAAAACATCTGATATCCATGGCACATAGTTATAAGTTGGACTTGTCCATTCATCATACACATACTGTAAATTATATTAAAATTTATTTTGTATAATTTTATCGGTATGTCTACAGTTTATTCTTGTACAAGTCTGTTGTGTGCAGAACAGATTCAGCACAATTGTGTCTTTTTAAAATACAATGGAATGTAAATAGAAAGATTAGTCTAGTCTTTACGCAAAAAGACATGCCGTATATACTCGAGTATAAGCTGAGTTTTTCAGCTCCCAAAATCTGCTGAAAAACTCTACCTCGGCTTATACTCAAGTGCATAAACGGTAGCTGGCATCTAAGAATAGTCGCCGGGGTCTAAGAATAGTCGCTGGCGTCAAAGAATAGTCGACGGCGTCCAAGAATAGTCTCCAAGTATAGTCGCCGGCATCCAAGAATGGTCGTCGGCGTCCAAAAACTAGACGCCGGCACCTCCAATGGGAGCAGAAACCCTTAATTTTTTGATTGAAATTTACCAGAAGCTGCTGCATTTCTCACCCTAGGCTTATACTCGGCTTATACTCGAGTCAATAAGCTTTCCCAGTTTTTGGAGGTAAAATTAGGTACCTCGGCTTATACTCGGGACAGCTTATACTCGAGTATATACGGTAATAAAAAAAGTCAATTTAGCAAATGCTGAGTTAGGGGATTTTCTCAATGGAAAAATTGTTATTCTTTTCTTTCACATACAAAATGATTTTCCATGTTGATTCTGTACTGGCAGTTAGAATAAAGAAATTCAGGAGATCCATTCAAGCCTATGGGCAAAAGATAATTTGATCTGAAACCATTCCACTTGTTTGAGAATAAAGAGTTGCCAAGGATTATTTACCATGAATAATCTCTTGCAGTGCAACACATAGGCCATTTTCATATTATAGAAAGTGTATCAAGTGATAAATCAAGTGATAAATACCTGAGAATTAGACAATTAGAGTTAATAGTGAATGGAGGGCACACCAAATCTTTCAAAAAGTAATCAGAGGTGCAAAAACAAATGTTACCCCTACTTAAGGTAACCTATAACAATGTAATTTGTCCATATGTTCGCACACTCAAAACAAACACAATTTGGAGAATATTGTTTGATTCATCCCCTTGACAAAGGCCTTGGTGCCGAAACGTTGGGGCCATTCTCATTTTGCTGGTAGGTGTATCCGCTCTTTGTTGAGGTCTTGCTTGCCATGTATAATCAATGGGTGGTTGATATTGTATACTGTTTGTAATATTGTATAAATTATGCCATGTGTTTTATGGCGTTGTTCATGTAAAAAAAAATTTCTGCATAAAAGTAAAACCAATTCTTTTTGAACCACTCATATTCTCCAAATTGTGTTTTTTTTGAGTGTGCGAAAAATATGAATAATTACACTTAGGGCAGATTTCAAAGGTCTGTGTAAAATAACGGAGGCAAATCTAGTGTTCATTGTTCAGATTATTTGTGGGATGAGGAGATCTATTAGCCAAAATACCCTCCTAGTTCAATCCTGTGTATAATAAATGCCTTCTTTCCTGTAAGCTTGAAACAGAGCAAATATGTTCACTGTGTGAATCATTCTGTACAACACAAAGTTTATACTGTAAATAAGCCTCATTGGGACGTGTATTTCAAACATTTGACTCAAAAATTTATTGTGGTTTTTGCAGGCAGTTTTCTTGACTAAACACAAGTTTGTCCAACTGGCAGCATAATGATTAAAAAAACTTGATTTGGAAAACCAAAAAAAAAAATTTCTCTTCTGCAAATAATTTTTTTTTTCTGGAGAAACAAAATGTATGCTAAAATTTTAGAGCAGATTTGCATTGTCACTCAAATCTTGATGCAAATCTGCAACAGGAAAAACAATCCTCTCCTCCCTAATTAAGAATTTAAAAAAATAAATAAATATGCCTCTCCGGGTGCAACATTACCAACAGCATTCATTTTCCTTCATGTTTGTATTCATTGCATATTCCTGATGCTGTAAATCACACAATAATACAAATAGACATACTGGGCTAGATTCAATTCTGTAAGAAAAAGGTTTATCACATGAAAACTCTATCGAAGTCTATGGGAAATTGTGAGATAAGTTATTCTGAATTGAATTGCATCTCAAATTGAATCTAGCCCGTTATGTGACAAACAAGAATGTGCCAGTGCATTATATTCTTTTCAATTTAGCAGTAATCCGAGGAAAAAGTAGTGTTTCAGGTTGATTTATTGAACATTTCTTCTAAAACCCTTATAGTCCCACACACCTGCTCCACTTCCTGTCACCTCCTTTCCCAGGCTGCACAGGGGTTGCTGGTAGCACTCAGCACACTGCATTGTAGGATAGGAACCAATCGGATAGGGGACAGAAGCCTGTGTTTGTTCATGTGACTGCAAAGCTGTCATTTGCTATCCCCTTCCTATTGTGTTTCTAACTGGGACCACAAGAACATGCCCACCCCTCATCTGAACCTCTGACAGCAACTGTAGAAGATATATAGGGGGCTCCAACAAAGGGCATGTTTTTAAAGATAATATTAATTTGTTGCCTACAAGATTGGGGGGGGGACACTTCTGCTAAAATATTGTAATCAAAAATCTATAGAATCTTCTTATTCTGCATACTATTTGTTATCACATATCTGTCCAGTATGGTATATACTTTCTATAAGAAACAGACATTGCTTTTCACCTTATTACACCTTATAGAAAATGCTGCAGGATCTAATTGAACCTTTATATCTTAGTAACTTTATAACCTGTTCAAAACTATAAAACAATGGATGGATCTAGTGATTGGCTTGTAAGAACATTTTTCTTGAAAACAATTGTATTCCTGTCTTGGCAGTGAATATTACATTTAATTACTGTGCTGAGAGAGGGTTCCTTTGCCAATTAACAGAAAAAAAGAGCTTTCTACAATTACTATGGTAAAGAAAACCAAATAATCAATGTGAGCAGGAGCCAGCAGACTGTGACCACTGTCAGTCAGAATCACTCTGTTATAAGCCTTACAAGAGAATAATTAAAAGTTCATGTACATAAATCAGGATTAATGAGAGAAGTCTAGCAGCTGCTTGTATGCATCAAATAAGCCCATGTCTCTTATAAAGTTTTTTTTGTTCTTTCTTGGACAGGTTAGGTACAGAATTATATTAGCATCAAAGAAATTAAATGAATTTGCCCTGACCTCATCCTTTGTAGGTCTCTTTCGCAGACACAGAGTTTTAAGGTGACATTTATTTTTATTACATTTATATTTTATGGCCTTTGTAAATTTATGGCAGGGTCATAATAAAATCCGAAGTGCAATTAAGCATCAAGTGAAGGGGCTCGTGAGGTCATAGAGAAATGATGTAAGGCTGCTGAAGTGAATGCAAAAATATGAAACTTGTCCTATATCTATATCCTGCATATAATATCCCATCCAAAAGCTTTTCTACTTCAGATGTCAAACATAAACTGGTCATACAATAACTGATATTATAAAGAAAAAGGTAGGTTTTACATGATGGTAGGTGTATGCTGGCTAGCCAATCCTGACCAATATCTATGTCAGTCAGTTCATCAATTAGCCATAATTAGGCAGTGCCTACTTCTTTAAAAAGCAAAAGAGGGTTTTCAGTGCGCTTACTAATCAGGGATTACAAAAACCTTTTTTACGTTCAGTTAGTACTTAAATTATGTATAAAGAGAGTCCTGTGCTTGACTGATAGATTCTTGATAGATTCACCGGGGATCGTTGAGAAATAACTGCTACAGGCTTCAGTTGATTTGATCGGCGTGGTAACCTATCAGGAAAGAAACTAACATAGCGCAGAAGAGTCGACCGGTTGAATGCGGGAAAGCGGTTGGTATATGCTTACCGGACGTGGATGTTTAATAACACTCTGAACCTGTGTTGGAAGCGGTCCTGTAGCGCCTTCCTCCTGACTTTTTTTCCCGGATCCGTTAGGCGGTGAGGGTTCGTCTAGTCGGTCTGGTCGTTGTAGTACCTGCTAAAACTGTCACTATAGCAGAGCTGCAGAGAGATCCTTACTGCTCAGAGTCTAAGCTGAAATGAGGTGTGGGAGTGTCTGTTCATTCTCTCACAGGAAATGGTCACAATGTTGTGACCATTTCCATTATTGGTGGATCCATTTATTGAGGTGCTGCTATCTTTACTATTTGAAAAAAAGAGCGCGTCTTCTCTCCCTCTTTCTACTAGTGCCTACTTCTTGCAGTTCTGATTATTCAAGCTATGAATGAACGGGACAATAGAAAGGTGGCTGGTTGCATGGTTGCATACCCTATATAGAATTGGCCCATGTATTTCCATTTTAACAGGCTTCTAGTCACCTGGCTGGGAAATAATAAGGTGCAAGATGAGCAATTAATCAATACCAGACAACAATAAAACACATTTAATGGTCTGGTAACCAACACACTAAGCTCCTTTGGCACTGCAAGGTGAACAAAATCAGATTCTGGACTTTTGTTTACCTTCAGTGCTCTGTTCTGATACAGTAAGCTCAGTATGTAAAATACAGCATTTCTAGCCATATTCTTGTTAGCTGTTAGTTCTCCTTTAAGATACTGGTATATGGAGTTATTAAAAATCGGCAATCACAGATGGTTAAACACTCAATTGAAGGATTCTTACTCTTCCTTAGGAACATAATCCCAATAAATGTGGCAATCAGCCAAGTCCAGTCCCCAGCGGGTTGTAAAAGACACATTTATTTCAAAAACATATGCGTTGCTCCATTGCACAAATGGTGTATTTCCAAAGAAGGATTTCTTAGCAGCTCACTTATTTAAACACCTTTAATTTTATTCAATAGGGCCATTTCTAGAAAGGCAATAAAACATTGTACCATTCCAGTTTCAACCGGTTATTCCAACACATGCTTTGCCGAGGATATTGAAATGAAAAACTAGCATGCAACTTCCACACTGTCATATACATGTGTCCAATGTAAATGTGTGAATACTTTCAGGCACTGTTTTTGTAGGCTGCATGCCACTGACATGTTTAATATAGGTACTGAGGTTTACTTCTAACATTCAGGCTTCATGCACCTTTAAAAGGCAGTCAATTTTGCCCCACGGTATTTTTTCAAGTAGGAAAAAAATGTACTTTATAGTGGAAACATCACTGAAGTCAGAGACTATTTGGAACAGAAATTATATAAATCTAAAAGATGTAAGGTATATACATAGCAGTTGTAGGTAGGATTGAGGATAGGATTGAGGATGGTAAGTATACTAGAGCAAGATGGTGGCAGTAGGATGAAAAGGAAACTTAGAGGTACCAGCTACCTCTGTAACATTAGGAGGTAGATCTATCGAGGGTCGAATTTCGAGTTCATGGGAGGTATTTAAAACTCCCATAAACTCGAAATTTGACCAATTGCAATATATTAAAAAAAATACATTTTGCAAACTTGGGTGAATAGGATCAACCCGAAAATTTTAATCAAATTGAAATGAATTCAATTTGAAATGAAAAAAACCCGAATGTCAAGAAGGCTGCAGCTCTAAAATTGATCCCAGGACATCTCCCATAGGCTGAAACAGCAATTCGGCAGGTTTAAGGTGGCAAATAGTCGAATTTGAGTTCTTAAAGGGCCAGTGTATGATAAATCTCGAAAATCGATTTAGAATTTTTTTTAAAAAAACTCGAATCGAATTGTAACAATTTCCTAGTCGAATTTCACCATTTTGGCCATAAAAAAAACTTGAAAATTCGCTGCCCCAGTAGTATGATAGTTGCTGATTTGGGAATCTCTTATTTAACAATCAAAACAATCTGCAGAGCAGAGCTCCATGGTGAAAGTCAGATATCAGTTGAGGACGGGATGGTTTGGGGCCATATGTGAGATAATGTTGGCATATTTACTCAGGAGAAGAATGGACAACAACAGAATAAGGCTCTTAAAACATTAGCTACCAGTATATGTCTAAACACACATTTAACTATTCTGTCATTATTACATACCATAGTTACTCCATGGTTTAATTTAATAAAATAATAGCAAAGATGTATAGCCTAGGTAGAATATCCCTACCCTGGAGGGGTAAGCAACTAGCTTTTTTTTTTAACCAGAACACTAACCTATTTTTCTAGGGAAAATTCCCACTAATGTTGCCAACAAACTGCCACCCACCACTGACTTAATAAGTTATATTACTTATTTCAAGAGCAAAATTAAAAAAACACAATTTCACAATAATTGCCCAATTGCAAGGGACTGCAACATTTCAGGTGCATTTTGTGTATGTTATGATAAACCACTGGCACCAACAAACTTTGTAATGAAATTTGTACACATGTCATTATGGGTAATATGCAGGTGAGGCAGGGGCCTCCTTTTAAACAGACTTGATTTGTGCAAAAAGAAAAAAAAATAACACAAGCTCATGCAGTACTTAAAGTGGGTCTGGACCTAACTGGGTTTCCTTGTGCTATTATGTTTTTGCATTTAGTGTTGTGCCCACTAATAATAAATTAGGTTCTATATTCTTTATGACACCACCCCAGTTTGCCAAGATATACATCTCTCCCACCTAGTCAATGGGAGACAGTAGACATGTAGTAGCTGTTCTGGATTCTCAGCATGCCTCATGGTATAAACACCCTGGTGACAGCATTTAGTAGGCAGTAAACTGTGTTAAATAACATCCAACCAAACTACCAAATGTAACTAAACCAAATGCTGAGATTTCTATAGCCTAAAAAATCAGTCTCAATGGAATTATTTGGAATAGGATCAACAGCCAATCACGTTACTTAATATTCTACACACGGTTGCTTGCCACCACTAACTAGCAGTTTAGAAGCTTTAAAATATGCATATTTTAGCAAGATTATCATAAGAATGTGTCTGAGTATAGAAATAGAATATTGGAATATTGGAATGCAAGTGTTCGTCTGTATGTGGTCTGTGGTTGCTGAGCGTTGCATTGAAACAACTATGGCATGCCTGAAGCTTCTGAATGATTTGCTGCTGACTGGTTTTATGACCTAAAACGATTACACTGGGAGCTACTTACAAACATAGGGGTAAACTTACCCATAGCAAGCAATCAGGAATTTCTATTGATCAGTATGCTACAAGAAAATGTAAGCAAAGGTCTCACTTAAGTGTTTTCTGGTGCAGTTAAAGATCAATTTTCTTTAAATGTGTGGTGTTGTGAAACAAAATTTATGGGGCTTATATATGCCAGAGTATTTTCAAGTAGTTCAATGTATGGAGCAGAAAAACATCAGTTGTTTGCATGAAATTGAGCATCACATTCCAATTTCACCCTATCCAATAAATCGTGAGTAAAGAAGATCCTTATCCCTTAAATAAATATATTATTAGGCTGCTGGGAGAAGAAAACTAAAGAGAAAGGAATTTTAGACTCCTGATTCATTTTAGGCAAGGCTGAGCATTGAATGGAAGAAAGAAAACTGATCTACACATACAAAAAAAAAAACCTACTAAACTGTGGCTATAACTTTTTCAAATTTAAAGCAAATCAGATGTTTTGAGGGAGAGCAAAATAGGCAGAGGAGCCAGAGCTAAGGGAGGGAACCAGCCATGAAGACCCTTTGAAACTAATTGGTACAGTGAAGGTCCGTCCAGACATGACCAATACCCCATGAGGAAGCCTGGCTGGAGAAACATCCATCTACATCTTAAAATAATTTCCAAAAACACTTTCTTGCTTGGTATCTGCCAATAAGGGAATTCTGCCAATGACTTATAAAATGTGCCTCAGCTACTAGTTATATCATGCTTATATAGTGCTTAGGGGTATATTTATCAAAGAGTGAAGTTAATAGTAAAGTTCCGCCACTAGAGTGAAATTCCGCCACTCTCCATTCATTTCTATGGGATTTTTATAGGCGTATTTATCAAAGGGTGAACTTTCACTTTCACCCATTGATAAATACGCCTTTCAAAATCCCATAGAAATGAATTGAGAGCTGCGGAATTTCACTCAAGTGGCGGAACTTCACTCTTTGATAAATTTACCCCTTAGCGTTCATGGTTATAACTATGCAACTTGTTTTAACTCACATTCAAAAACTTCAGGCACCTGAGTGAGAACAAAGAATGGGAACTGATTTTAGATCGTAGGATCATTTACATATGTTTGTAAAATTTGCAAGGAATTCTTCCTAGAAATGAGGGACATTAGGCAAGTTGAAATCCATTGCAGTGCTACTGAAACAGCTGTAGAATGCTTCAGCCGTTTCTGAGTGATGCTTTATCTAAAAGATACTGCAGTTGACTGATCATGATCTTTATTAAAGTGACTCTGGTTTGCACCAAGGTAAATAGTTTAATTTGGGAAGATCTGCTGTATAACTGGATAACTGGATTCACACATGTTCATGCTCATCTAGCTTGCTTTCAGTTCCTCTCCAAACAATCTCCTTACTATCATATATTGGACAACAGAACATACAGTATAGGGATTACATGTTCATTCTATAACGTTCTACATGTTCAGACTATACTGTATGTATTCCCCTTTAATAGCTTCTTCATGTTTTTGTAGCAAAGAATAGTAGCATAGACTAGAATGACATTTAGCACTGTCTTCTAAAGCAAGAAAAACTGTCAATTAGACGAGACTGGAAAGCATCCAATCAGGGAGAATGTGTGAGTGCTTTTCCCTCTCTAAAGTCATAAAACTATCTGTTTAGCATATTGGATTTATTTACTGTTTTTCACACATCGAGACTATGAAAAATAATAACTTCTCACCTAGTTCTGTGATCGAGAGTAATGATGTGAAATGGCGTCTGTAAAACCATCCATCATTCTGATATTTTTATCCAGACAAGCGCTCCTGATGAGAATCCACAGAAAATGGATTCACTCCAATTCTAAGCTGTCCTTTCACCCATGTCTTTTAAACTTTTTCTGTTAAGACCTGATTTATAGATAGGGGGAAAATGTTGTAAAATTCCACTTTTTGGCTGATGGGAATTTGTTTCACTTAATAGATCAGCAGAATTTGTTTTTCATTAAAAATCCTGGCTAACACGATCAGCAGAAAATTGAATAAAAGCAGGCAAATAAAGGCTGGGTTGTAAAGGACAACTGCAAATCTTTCCTGGACGTTCCTCTTCTCAAATAAATGGAAGCAGATTTTCTTCTTAAACGCTGTATCAAAACACAGGAACGGTTCCAATTTAAATAGCTGGAAAATGAAAAGGAATACAGCAACATTAATGTCTTTCCTATTCTCAATAGATTAAAGCGGAGTACAAGAGAAATGAATGTAGAAATTCACTTGCACTGCATAATGGACGTATATATTTAACAAATAAATTAATGGTTGTTAAAGATAGAGGGCCTAATTTATTAATCCACCATGTTTTTCCAAACAATGCAATGTTATACCCAGAATTTCAGTGGCATTGGGCTGCCACAAGTCGGCACAGTTTTTGGCCCCATTGAAGGCACAAGGAAAGTGATAGTGTATGTACAATACTTTCACCCACTTTTAAATCTTGTACGACTGCTAGGGATGTCGCGGACTGTTCGCCGGCGAACTTGTTCGCGCGAACATCGGCTGTTCGCGTCCGCCGCAAGTTCGCGAACGTCGCGCGACGTTCGCCAATAGGCGTTCGCGTCAAAATCGTTCGACCATTCGACCATGCGATCGCTAAAATCGAACGATTTTCGTTCGTTTCGAACGAAAATCGTTCGATCGAACGATTAAAATCCTTCGATCGTTCGAATCGAACGATTTTCGGATGTTCGAAGTTCGCGAACTGCGTTCGCGAACACATTATCGGCGGTTCGCTACATCCCTAATGACTGCCTCAGTATGGGCGTCATGCAGAATGGGCGTGTGTATTCTCTTATAATCTCTGAATTTGTGGGTGATTTACATAGCCCGAAAAAGGGGCAATATTCCTAAAAATTCAGCTTCAATTTATATTTTGCCTTATGTTATAATCACAAAAAAAGTCTTTTGCACTAAACATGGAAATTGAAGCTACTCCATGTTTGATCCTTGGCAGGTAGGTAATTAGATTACCAGGTCATAAATAATCCTGTGCATAATTGGCTTCTGTTTATCTATATACTGGGAATAAAATTATCTACATTGCAAGAACCAAACATGGAGTATCTTCAATTTCCATTTACCCTGTTTAGTTCAAGAACTAACTAAAAAATATTTATCATAATTTAAATAATAGGCAAAAGGTATGTTCAGCACAAGCTAAATTCAGTGACCTTCAGTGTTGAATATGAGGGTATACTGCACTTTAGTAATAAGACAAAAGGAAGTATTGTGCTACATGCTAATATGGCAAAGTGAGTGATTTCCACTCTCCATTTGTGGTCTTTCCCCTTTCCATTTTCCAAATGTCCATGTAAAATGATACATACATTTCAAGGTGCCCATGGTTCTTTTTTTCCCAGTATACATATTGCAAATGTAAACCCATGTTTGAAAATGCCGCATTGTTTGCTAATTTCATCTGGTTGAGGCCTAACATGGCTTCTAAATAAATTGCTTCTAATTTTGCTGCTTAGTTGGCTAATTTCTTCTGTTTGAGGCCTAACATGGCTTCTAAAATTTTTTTTTCGAATACTGCTGCATTGTTGGATAATTTCTTCTGGTTGAGGCCTAACATGGCTTCTAAATATGTTGCTTCTAATTTTGCCGCTTAGTCGGCTAATTTCTTCTGGTTGAGGTCTACCTCATTTAATTCTTCTGGCTCTAATACAGTTGATTCAAATACTACTGCTGCTGCTGCTGTTGCTACTATTGCCTGATTATTTGGCAAATGTCTTCTGTTTGAGGCCTAACATGGCTTCTAAAAATGTTTCTTTGAATACTGCCGCGTTGTTGGCTAATTTCTTCTGGTTGAGGCCTAACATGGCTTCTAAATATGTTGCTTCTAATTTTGCCGCTTAGTTGGCTAATTTCTTCTGGTTGAGGTCTACCTTATTTAATTCTTCTGGTTCTAATACAGTTGATTCCAATACTACTGCTGCTGCTGCTGTTGCTACTATTGCCTCAGTATTTGGCAAATGTCTTTTGTTTGAGGCCTGCCTCATTTAATTCTTCTGGCTCTAATACAGTTGATTCCAATGCTGCTGCTTGGTTGGCAAATGTAGTCACACTATTATTACCCCTGAAATGACTGCGGCCAAAAGTCTTGCTGTAGTGAAGGTTTGCATTACGTGAAACGTGCAACTAAAAAAATATAATGGATTTAAGGGACACTCAATTCAATAGCAGATTCATCAAATTATTTGCCACATGCTTGTCTAATTTCTTCTGGATTGGGTCTGCCAAGGCTCCTAAAAATGATGTGGCTTGTAATAATGCCGCATTTTCAGGTTAATTATTTATGGTTGGGGGTCTACCTCTTCTTCAAAGTCTAATTTTAATTCTAATAATGTTACTTCTAATAGTGCCTAGTTAGCAAATATAGTGTGACTTAATATTAAAATTTATTTTAAAAAATCAATGTATTTGAGTGTTACAGTAGTCAATTCATCAATTTCGGTGCCTTTGCTTAGAAATTCGGGGCCGCGCATCAACTCGACGTGCGTGCGTGCGCCACGTCACGCGACGTGCGCGCCGTACGCGTGTCAAAAATGGGCGTCACCAATATAAATAGCCCTGCACTTAGACTTGTAGGAGTGCAATACTTGCAAAACATACAAGGGAAAGTTGTGCTCACCACTATTTTTTAAAACCATTAGGCGGGGGTGCAATGAGGCTGTGACCACAAAATACATATAGTCAAATACAAGAGTCCTCTGCACTCAACCCATTATCAATATATTTAAGACAGAGACATTTTGTGCATACTGCTACTGAAAAATGCCTTACCCTTTAAACAACACAGGGATTGTTTGTCCATATATTGCAATATATTTAAGCTGGCCAACTACGTCAAAGTCATCCCATATCTGGCCAGTCCTACGCTTAATTGATTCATTAAGAATTCTATTGCTTCATTATACATTTTACAAAGGGACTACGTTTTACCTGCAACTTACTAGCTGCTTTCAAAGTAAAACTCCCAAACTTGGCTGCCCTTTTATTAGACACCAGTGGGATCACCTGACTATAGCTGGGAAGGGTGGGAGCTACAACATGGAGCTGGTCACTGCTCCTGTATAACTATAACAAACAAGGGAAAGTTGTGCTCACCACTAGTTTTTAAAACCATTAGGCGGGGGTGCAATGAGGCTGTGACCACAAAATACATGATGAACGAGGAGCAGTTGAGGTACCTCATCAGGTACCTGCACCGGGAGGGATACGACAATATCCCTCCTAGGACAGTAGGCATCCAGGCACTCTGCCGGAGTATCATGGAGAGGCTGAGGCGCAGGCTACGCAGGCAGTTTGGGGTGCGCTTAACTCTGCGAGTTCTCCAGAGAATCTGGAGCGATTTGAAGAGGTGCCACACAGAGTTGGTGGAAGAATTGCGCATGGAGGTGGAAGGTAGAGTTATTTAAAAAGAAAACTTCTTATGATTTGCTATTTTACAGCACAAATTTATGAAAAAATGGGAATACTTTAATTAAGATTGGAACAGTTGAATTTGACTGACTGTCATAATTGCAGACAAGTTAGATAACAAGTAAATGAGCTGTCAAATGGAGATTATTTAAACAGATTATAATAGATTTATTTAAACGGAATACATGGTTTTCCCTTCTTAACTACAATAAGGCCACTTGATTCCTATTTATTTTGGTATTTTGGAGCAAATATGTGTTTGTTTAGGCCTTTGGCAAGGCTAATAAGAATTTTACTTCACATAAAGGTAGATTTATTTAAACAGAATAAATAAGTTTCCCTTCTTAACTACAATAAAGCCACTTGATCAGACCCGGATTTGTGGAGAGGCCACCAAGTCCCATTCTAGCGCAGCAGGATTTTAGGGTGGCGGCATGCTGTCCAACCACACCCGCTCTGGTTCAGAAACAATTTCCCATGCAGCAATCCCCATTGCTCCTGTCCAGATGATGAAAATTTGCCCGAATAAAGGGGAGGGGACAGGGGCGATGAATGACAGTGGGCCTAGGGGTGCCCACTATGTAAATCCGGCCCTGCACTTGATTCCTATTTATTTTGGTATTTTGGAGCAAATGTGTGTTTGTTTAGGCCTGTGGCAAGGCTAATAATAATTTTACTTCACATAAAGGTAGATTTATTTAAACAGAATAAATAGGTTTCCCTTCTTAACTACAATAAAGTTAATTTTCCTGAAGTTACAACATGACACCTTATCCTGTATAATTCATACTGTACAAATGCAATTGCTGTGTCACTCAAACTGAAATTCATTCATTGCCAGCTGAGTGGATCCAGGACGACAATCCTGATGACAATCCTGACCAGGCAGCACCACTACCTGACCGGGCAGCACCACCACCTAACCAGGGGCTCTGTGTAGGCACTCAGACTGGTAATGCCTTTTGTGAGCTCCTGACACTGAGCTCCTGATCACCCTGGTTCACCAGGTGAATGCCATCAGGCAGGAGCTTCTGGAGGTCAGAGACATGGTCCAGTCTCTGCAGAGGCACCGTTGTGCTATTTTGTTCATTAAAAACGTTTTTATACCTCTATATTTGGAGTTCATTTTTCATTTAACTAAACTAATACTCAGATGGCACTTGAAATTGTTTGTATTCTTATAACACAACAATGACTATTCTTAATCAGAGTCATTAACATTACATAGTATTTCAGAATCATTACAATTACATGATGTAAATATAAGGTTCATTCACATAAATATATGGTTTATTCATTTTCATCCAGATACTATCTGTTCAGATTTATTAGTTGTAATTGTGTTAGTAATCTACTATTAGATATATAAAGTGCAGATGGTAACAGCAATATAGAGTAGTAGTAGATACCATTAACAGCTGACCAGAGGTAATGTAAAAAAATCAGAAACGTTAAAAGTTTAAGAAACTCTAACAATGCAGGGCATGTGTGTAGCAGTATACTAAGGGAAACACACATGTGAATTGGTCTTCAAATTGAGTCCAGTGTAATTCAGCACATTCAGACACAAAGCAAAATATACCATATTCATTTATCATCAAAGACTACAAAGTTTGAAATTAAGGGAAAATGTTTTATTCGTAGCCCCAAAGGTGAAAAAAGGTGATACAAACAAAACACCCATAGAAGATGTGTTTCATCAAATTGCATTGCCCGTCAAAAAATAGAATAATTTGCGAATTTCCAACGAAATTCGCGAAACAGCAAAAAAAAAAAAAAGCGAAACGAGAAGCGTGCCGCGATTCTATCCCGTGTCCAAATAATTTGTTGCGAGCGCGGCAATACACAGATACACGCTCGCAACAAATTATTTTGAAGCGCGATGAAATCGTGGCACGCTTCTCATTTCGCAAATTTTTTGCCGTTTCTCGGGAAATTCGCCCATCACTATACATTACCTGTCTGATGCCCCATGTTCCTGTATGAAGGGGCTGCCATATTTGTGCAGCAGGAGACCGTTAGCACTAGAAACTCTAACTGACAGGTTGAGATGGAACAGTCCCTTCCAAAATTCAGAATACGACTGCATAATATTCCAAATAGCCCTAAGGCATCATGGTTAGATGCAGTAATGCTGGTATTGAGAAACTACTGATATGCATTACCAAAATAATGGTTAAATGTAGCAACACCCCATGCCTTATAAACTGCATAAACTCTATCTGAATTAGATTAACGGAATAGATATGATGAAGTAGCAGCTGCTCCCTTGCTTCTATGTTCCAGGGCATACACATACTGCTTTCCCAGCAAGCATATCTGTTATCTGGTACAGTATCTTGCCTGTACCACTCAGTAGCCTTGTCAGGAAAACCTTTAAACCTGACTCCCCCTAATGCCCGCCTTCTCGGCCAGGCCCTAAGATGGATCCCACAGAGAACAAGATATTTACTGCCTGAGGTCCAAGGTAGAAGAAAGAAAAGACCTGTGTAGGGGAGTGGTGAGGCTTTAAAGTCTTCGAGAGGGGAGTTTCTTCTGTCTGGGCTCAAGGGAGGAGCTTACCCACGCGTAGCTGACATGGAGATGGCCAGGGAAAACATTTTGACTTGAAATGAAAACCCTAAACTTGTATTATAAAAATAACTCAGCCCAGTTGAAGCATGATCAGTCTAATATAATTTAACTATAGATAGTGAAGAATTATATTTTTGATTTCCATGTCGTCAATTTCAGTTTATTGAAACATTCTGCAAGGTAATGTAACTCTCTTCTAACAGTTTATTTTACTGTACAGAAAGTTGACATTGTTTTAGAATGATTTTGCAGCTGTCATAACATTATAGAAAGTAAAGGCAGTCAACAGAGTCTTCTGTATATGACAACCAGAAGACTTGGATTAAGTGCTAAGCAGCAAAAGTCACATATTGGACAAGAACCATCTCAGGTTTAACTGTAATAGAGGAGGGGCATAAAACTGGGATTTTGCCCAGGGTATGTTTGTCTCATTACACCACCCCTACTATCTTGTCTATATTGTAAATCTGTTCTAATATTTTGTCTATCTCTGTCCCCAAAGTTGCTGAATTCTTTTCTCAGTTAGTATCTAATAGAGGTTAAAAACACTGTATCCAAAAGGATGTGAGGATCTCCAAAAATAAAGAAACAAATGTAAAAAGTAGAAAAATGTATTAGGACATGAAGACCTAACGCGTTTCGTGCCTATTGGGGCACTTACTCATAGGCTAATTCTGATGTTCTAATATTTTGTCTATCTCTGTCCCCAAAGTGGCTGAATTCTTTTCTCCGTTAGTATCTAATAGAGGTTAGTTTTAAATGACTGGACTTGCCCTCTTTCCACCTGCAGTATTAACCTCAAATGATCAAAATTTTATTTTTGCTAAAATGAAGCTTTGTAAAACTAGGCATGGTTTGATACCTGTATTTTTTCCAGACATATGGCCTGTGCTGTCTCACAGTGCCAACTATACTGTATGTCTGTGCAGGTGTCAGGATGCATAAATACAGGTTAATAGAGCAGAAAGCGATGAATGGAAATAGTGCAGAATTAAAGATGAGGCCAAGGTCAAGCAGGTCCCGTAACAAGTTGAAGAGTAGAAGTACAGCAATGCGGCAATGAAGCATCATCAGGAAGGCAGGTTGGACAGATAATTAAGGGAAGGACATTTCACACAGAGCAAATTTACTAAAGGGGGTGAAGTAACTAACGCTGATGAAAATTCGACAGCGTGACTTCATTTCGGTATTTCACTGATTCACTTACGGGCGCCGGTGTAAATTCGCTAGCGAAAGAGACTGACGCTGGCGTTCATTTGCACTCAATTGGCAGGCGAAGTTGCGCTCTGGCAAAGGGACCTGACTGCGCAAATTCACTAAGATGCGGATTTTACTGAACGTTACCTCTTGCGCCAGACTTGCCTTCACCTGTTAGACCAGGTGAAGTGCAATAGAGTAGATAGGACTTCCTAAAAACACTGGCATCTTTTCCTTTTATCAGGGTGATAGGGTGCAAAAGAGCGTAACATTTTTTTGGGGTAACCGGCTTCCCCCCTACATTTCCTAAATATGGCACATAAACTATACACTGGGCTCATGTGTAGAGCAGTATAACAACTCTATTTTCTTTTATTAAGCTTCCCTGGGCTTGTGACTTTAACTTCCCGTCGTATGCAAATTAACCAACGCTAGCGCAACTTCACTCTGCTTGCCGAATTAATGCTAGGGCAACATCGCCAGAGTTCAGCGCCCTGGACGCAACTTTGCATGTTAGTGAATAAGCGATGTCTGAGCGAATGTTTGCTTGGCGAAGTGTTGCGCTGCCTGCAAAGCTGTTCGCTGCTTACTAAATTTGCCCCAGAGTGTCTAATTTCTAATTTTTTAAATGTTTTCCTTTTTCCCTGTAATAATAAAACAGTACCTTGTACTTGATGATAACTGAGTTGCATGAATCCATATTGGTGGCAAAACAATCCTACTTGTTTGCTCAATGTTTAATTGATTTTAGCAGACTTAAGGTATAGTGATCAAAATTACAGAACAATCCGTTATCTGGTAAACCCCAGGTATCAAGAATACCAGATAATAAAGCCTAAGCCTTTACTTGCACCATTATAGTAGCTTGTCCAGTTTTTGCAGCAATGCAGAAAAACATACAGTAGTATTGTCTAGGCAGCTGCAGCATTCCTAGAAGAGATCAAAGATATTTGATTGAGTTAAAGAAGTGGAAAACAATTAGTACCATTTGTGTGTTGTAAATTATTTGCCAGTGGGTTCCAAACTAATTACTATGTGCGATACAAAAGGGGGACAAAAAGGTTTGGTTGTAAACCATCAAAGCCATCAAACACTTCTGTATCTGAAGGTAAAGGTGTGGTTTTCCAATAAACTGTATATTTAAGGAATGTCTTTACCACTTTACTTCCATCCCTGCTGTTATAGATTCTGTTATTTGAAATTGTGTTTACCTTCAACGTGTCCCCTGTTTACTGAACAAAATAAAAATGCACTTTCTTTTTGTATAAAATCTACCACGAGTCCCAACATTGCTATTAACCCCTTGGCAAACAAGCCAGTCAGCACTTGCATTAGCAATTATATCATACCGCTAAATCAGCAAGCAGTCCCCATTTGCATCAGGGTGTTGTGGGTTGTCATGGAAACAAGGTGACACAATGAAGAAGCTGAATTTAAATTCCATACATTTTATTCCAATCATATTCTTATACCATTTTGTGATTTTATTGATATATTTATTTTTGTTAAGAACCAAATTCACTTTATTCCTTTCATTGCTGCTCTTTACCTTTTTTGCTATTATCCGTACCTGTTCATTATAAAGCATAATGTGCTTTTTTCTTTCATTGCAGATGTTTGTATCATCCAAGAATACTCTCAGACTCTCTTAATCTAGTTGCCATCTTTCTTAAAGTCATTTCAGGCACAATATACAACTGTAACTTAGAAGAGGTGCCTAGATTGAAGCCTAGGTTCTCTACATCTGTTGTGTGGTCAGACGAGATACAAGAGCTTCTTCATTACTGCATGCATATGTCTCTCTTCCTTAGTTACAGACGGCTTACCATCTAATTGAAAGTAAGGAGAATTTGCACAGACATAAGGAAATAATATGCATGAACCAGAGTGAGATTTATATGATGAATAAACAACTGAAATCAATCCTGTAATAGGTATTTTTTGAG
The DNA here is from genome assembly GCF_017654675.1 of Xenopus laevis. Classification (NCBI taxonomy): domain Eukaryota; kingdom Metazoa; phylum Chordata; class Amphibia; order Anura; family Pipidae; genus Xenopus; species Xenopus laevis. The sequence goes on along the minus strand of NC_054376.1, from coordinate 47,955,781 downwards.
GCTGTTGTTGAATGAAGAAATAGTAGGCACCTAGACTGAGTTAAGAGGGAGTAACTTGCAGAGACATCAGGTGACAAGAGACAGTTTGGGAGAATGGGTCTCTATTGAGTGGAGTAATGTAGAAGGCTCCTACAGTCATAATACAAAAAATAATAAACTGGGGTTACAAGCAAGCCGAGACTGGCAATCTGTGGGTTCTGGCAAATGCCAGATGATTTGCTGTAAGATGCCACAGACAGTCACTATTTATTGGGCTGGTTGGGTTCTGTTTGTGCCTCATTGTACTTGGAATGCCAGGGCTTATTTTAACTCCCAGTCCAGACCTGGTCATTACTGGCCTTACCACTCACCGGTGAGAACATCCAAATGTAAGAGCCAATAACGGAGTGTTATGCAGAAAATAGGGTTATCCCAAATGTATTATAAGGTGCTCATGACAGTTAACAACGATCAAAGGTTTCAGGACACATTAGTTCCTTCCTACTGGGGTCCCACACAACTGTGCTGCTAAAAAAATAAATAAAACCCAATCTGCACTTTCCAACTAACCAATGTTCATAGTGACTGTACTGGAGTTCACAGCACTTGCACAGATAAAGAATTCTGCTAAGTGTGCAGTTCATGTTCATTAATCATTGTCCATAACATTCTTTTTATTTTCTTCTTATAAACATCCATAAAGCTTTGTTAAAACATATGAAGACTCATTTACGTCAAATGACGTTCAGCCTTTTGAATAGGGAATTACTCACAGGTGTATGGTAATAGCTGGATCTTAAAAGCTCATTGCTCGCTCACTAGAGATCCTGAGTTGAGGGTAAGTGCAACAGGGTCTTACTATTCAGCCACATTGTTCGCTGGGGAACTTGATTTTAAATGCACCATAGATCACAAATGTTAGCAGGCAGTGTAGGACTCGAAATGAGCGCCCTTGGCGTGGCACATGAGCTTATATACAGTATTTTGGCCAAAGTGTGGTACTCATAATTTTTCGTAATAATTTCTTTTAAAGGCAAACCGTCCGCTTGCAATCTTTCTTCTTATTATTGTGTATATGCTGCTATGCATAACACCAAGAAAAAGAAACATCCATTTCTTTTGAGATTTTCATGTTTTCTCTAAATTGTGCCTACCCGCAGTTGTGACAGACATTGCCCTTTTGTAAAAACAAATACAACTGGTTGGTTGTTTCAAAACGTTCCCAGTAAAGCATAACATACATGCAGACAAGTGTCTTTGGGAGATGAAAAGAAGAACTGTCTTCATTTGATTATACATATTTTATAAAGGAGTCTATGAGCTTACAAAGCTCTCGTTTCCATTTGCATGTGGGTAAGGAGCAGGATAAAGATAGACATCATTCATCAATAATGCCGGCTGCAAGTAGCCCTCTGTCTCTTGCTGCAAGTACAGTAGAACTTTGTATGTGATGCCTACTGATCTTCAGATCAAGAGACACCAGATACTGTTTCTGTTACACTGTTTCTGTGACACTGACTGCCAACTTAAAAGGGCAATCCACCTAACAGTAAAGGAAATAAAAGAAATAAAATGTAATTTTAATCAACATTCCACTTACACTTTAAATTCCAATTTACACTTTAAATACACATTTTCAGTGATTGCTACTGAAAGCGGTGTCTGTCCTTCTCTGCACTCAGAGCTGCCATGAGAAATCAATTATGCTACTTAGTTGGCAGGGCACCAGAGAGGACCCAGCTGTGCAGAGGTCTAAGAAGCTGGGCCCTCTGTGGTGCCCTGGCAATTAAAGTAGTATGGGGGCCCCTAGGATTGGACCCTGCTAACTAAGTAGAATGGAACTCCCTCTGTAAGAAAAAAGTAATCAAAGAAGGTATATTGGACAAATTTATCTAAACCAAACAAGCTCCTTCTTGTGTAAGCTGTGCCCCTTCTGTGATCAGCAATTCAAGTGCCCTCTTTGCAATGGTGCCCCTAACAAGTGAGTAAATGGGTCTTTCTATTTACACTGGGCTACAACCATCCTTGAAAATTATAGCTATACTTGGACTGTGAATAGTAACAAATTGGCTCAAGCGGGGTGTATTTGTTGATATTATTTGGCTGAATGGGTTAGACTCTTCTGTAAGCACTATGTTAGACCAACTGATTATTTTTTTTTTTTTTTGCTGCAACTTTGGGCTGAATCAGACATGGACTTGGCAATTGGGGGTTTGGTCAGAGATACCAAAATATTTGCCAGTGGAGGAAAATTAGAATTTCACCTTAAATCCATACACGGCAGCAAATTTCACTCATAGCTAACATGTAGACATTTCTTACTGACCTACTCAGACGTATTTACATCAGTGAATTTAGATTGGACTGGGCCGGCGGGACCCTTGTGGGCCCTGCAGACTCAGACCCATTATTGACACTGCCCCCGGCTGTGTTTTTTTACCAAGTTAGACACCACATATATGTTAATAAGGTTTCATTGTAATTCATATCCTTTTTTTAATTCCGTACGGAAGTTTAATAAATGCTATATATTTCCATTCAAATGTGTATGAAATGCTGCTTACAAAAAAAAGATATTTAATTCTGAACAAATCTTCCAGGAGGGGTCAATTTGGATGGTCTAGGATTGGACCCTTAGGATTATAAGGCAGATGGATAGTGATGGGCGAATTTGCATCGTTTTGCTTCGCAGAAAAATTTGTGAATTTCGCGCAAAATTCTCGAAGCGGCGAAAATTTTTCGAAACGGCGCCGGAGTCTAGTTTTTGACGCCGGCGAATTTTCGCGGGCATTCACGCAAATTCGCTGCGAATTCATGCCTGCCAAATAAATTCGCCCATCACTACAGATGGAGACATTCTTCATATTTAAAAGTGCTGTTTTATAGATATTGTATGAATAGTAAAGGTAAGTTGGGATTGTTCCCTCTGCTGTTCTTTTAATTTCACCATGTCTGTCTGTATAATTAAAGTACAACAGTTTTTGTTTCCAGTTATGGATTTATCTTCAGCACTAGCTTTTCTACTCTTCTTATTATACTGGTTACTATGTTTAGAAATTTGTTTTGTATTTGTGCCTTCACCTATTGTTTAGAAATCTTGATCTATACGAAAGACAAAGCAGCCATTCATGGAGGATAGCAGCATTTAATAATATTGGCGTTGACAGAGAAAGACCCCTTTAAATACCTCTGTGGCACTTTCCCCATAGTAATAAAAATAGTTCTTGTTCCCATAAAATATAGATGTCAGGTTTAATAACATTTATAGATGCTGAATGTTTAATAGTCAAGGTTTGGTCATCAAAGCAAACTTCTGTATGGAGTCCAGCACTCCAAAATATTTCATATGGCTGCCACCATTCCAATAGGCATGGGCGTAACTGCAGAGGAAGCAGATCCTGCTGCTGCAGGGGGCCCCAGGAGATATAGGGGCCCAAATCATGTTCAATTTTAACATCTATTAGTAAACCAGGACAACCTCTGAATAGATTGGGGGCCCTAAATGAATTTGCTGTGGGGCACAGTAACATCTTGTTACGCCACTGCCAATAGGTCGACAGACTTGATATTTACAGTACGTTGATCTGTGGCTCTTGTCATGAAAACCAGCCTATCAATGAACTGAAATGAGTGTATATAGTTGCAACTATAGCCAGTCCACTCCAAAGTAAAGAGTTCATCCAGTTCAGTGGTGCAAGTAAGGGCTATCAAAAACAGCATGCACTTTATTTCTTCATTAAATGCAGATGAGAGATGAGGATTGCTGCTGTGCAGGCTGGGGATCTTCTGCAGATTCCAAGAGAGAGGAATACCATTGGCATCTGGTCGAGGAGTTCAGCCATGGAAAACAGCAATAGCTCAACTAGGCTGCAATGTGAAGTGTATTCCAAATGCTAATTGCAGACATATGCAAGATTCAAGTAGCAAAAGCTCTGCATTGAATCAATGGACTGTAAAAAAATCAGAGTCTGCCAAACAACATTAATAATACCGACGGTGCACTAGAAGATGGAGAGCTCATTTCTGTTGGCAATTCTTGTGTATGAAATGTGGCAGAGGAGTATATACAATAAATAGTGACTTTTATGAATCAAAGGTTATGGAAAGGAGAAGATAACTTTTCTGTAAGCCAGGTTTGAGAATGATGGGACATGATATCATTATTAATGAATCTACAGTAAGTCATCAGGACCACAGAACAATAGAAATACTAGGTGTCACTATATCAAAGAGTATGTTGTAAAACAGTCATATGCAACAGTTCATAAAAAATATTAGTATATTGTAGAAACATGATGAGATGACATTGTGAGTTCAGATCACAAACTTCAACCATCTTGTAAAATATCCTTCCAGGAAAGTGCCTTTAAACACTCATGGTGGTTATCAAAATCCAAATTTCTCAGTTAAAAAAAGTCCAACCAAACTAGAATCCATGGTTTGCCCTTTTTTATCAATAAAAAATACGAAAAAATAGGATCATTAATTCAACTTCTACTTTTTCGGATTGTTGCATGAAAAACCATCATCTTTCGTGTTTGACTCCCAGAAACCACTTAACAGCGTTAAAACATCTTCAAATGGTTAAGGGGAAATCTGCCATTGACTTTTACACGACTTCAGCAGGTTTTAGATGGAGTGTTTTCAGATTTGGACTTTGGAACAGCTCGGGAAAAATTGCCTTTTTTTAGGTTTTTGGTGTCAAAACAGATGCCGCAATAAATTGTGTCTTAATAAATAACCCCCTCATTTAAAATCCACTGCTTCATCCAAACTTTTTTTTATTGAAAAAGGTTTTCAAATCACGATCAATCAGTATCCAACATTAAGGATGTTAATACAGCCTCCTAGCATCAAAACACTAAGGGGGTTATTTATCAAGGTCCGAATTTATCTCAATCTCAGCTGCTTGGGTTTTTAACGCTTAATTTTTATTACATTTTCCCGAAAATGACCTTTTATGGGAAAAGCTCAGATTTTCGCTATTTTTTCGTGAATTTTCCCAAAAAACTCTGAATTTCTCAGAGTTTTTGCCAGAATGGTCCGAAAACATCGTGAAATTGGCCGAAACCCACGACACAACCAAAAATCAATGGGACTGTTCCCATTGACTTTTATGCAACCTCGACAGGTTTGAGATGCCGTATTTTTATATTCGGGCTTTTTAGCCCTCAGGCTTTAATAAACTCCGAAAATTTGTGATTTTTTTAAAAGCATATTATAACACAAAAATTCACAAATTTCAGGGATTCGGAGCTTAGAAAATAACCCCCTAAAATTATAGGTGCCAAATGCACGCGGGTGATTGGTGAGATATTGCAACATAAACACAGAGACAGCACATAATATTAATGAGGCACCTGAGATAATATTTCAAGGATGTGGCCTCAGACATGTAATCTCCTTAATCCCTTGTGCTAATATTTACTTTTTTGCTGTAAAATGTGGAAACCTGTCACAGTATTAGATGGCGAATTTCTGCTTTCTCAAACCATTTCAGATGATGTTCTTAACCCTTCACTTAGTACTCAGGATTTATTAGAGACAATAAACATCTTAACAAATAAGTAAAATAAGCTCTAGAGAGTCCAGTGGCACAACTACAAGTTAAAGGTTCTCACAACAACCAATTCTCCCAATGTACTTTCTTATTATACCCCCTAGAAGAGACCATGAAATAACCAAATTAAATGGCGCATTTTATATTTAATATACATACATGAATACATATAATATACATATTTACGCAACGCATGATTGGAGTATGTAGGGTGCCGGTAACAGAGAATATTTAGGAATGTTTTGATTTGAAAAAGTTGTTATTTTTATGCTATTTTGTGAAACACCTCAGCTGTTTCAGACTGAATCTCCTTCTATAACATTCTTCAGTTGGACCTGCTTGTTCTGCATTTTGAGGTTGAAAGAACATTTTAATCATCAACCTAGTCTTGAGCCAGGAAAAATGGACTTGGCTATTCAGAAGCTAGGTCACAAAAGCAAATGTAGGTATGTACCTCCTACTACTTCCCCTGATATTCAGACACTTACTTTACCTTACAGGAGTCATTATACAGTAACTAATATTTAATGATCATTATAATATGTCCAATATATTATCAAACAATATGACAACAGTTTTTGACACAGGGAAATATGTTGCAGAAACTAGGAGGCATCTAGCACAAACAGAGGTTTATTTCCAAATGAAGTGCAACCCTACTGCTTGGTACAAGAAGGCATTGGATTAATTGCTGATGGAGTCTGTGACAAAAGTTACTAAAAGTATGGGATCCTTTGTCTAGAAACCCAAATCACAAGAAGACCATATCAATAGACTCCATTTAATCAAATAACTCCGGAAAGCCCCAGGTCCCAAGTATGCTCAATAACATGTCCCATAACCTGTATTACTCAATCTATGGCCAAGTATATGATGTCGAACCAACAGTCCTATTCGTATACATTATGTTATATCTAAAATCCATAGGAAACTAGTCTGGTAGGCCACTTGTGACAGGTGTCAGCATCCTTGGCAAGTGAATCTGCTGAGGTTTGTGACAAAATTCATATAGGGGAATGTAATAAAAGTCAGTAACAGGAAAATATAAAAGTTATGCCTCCGTGTGAACAAATTTGCCTTTGTGCGAATTTAATATAGCTTTTTGCGAACCCAGAAACTGTTTAGCGACCACTTCCAACAGTGGAAGAAGGTTTGTGAATTTTATAGTTAGCGCGAGTGCGCAGTGAATGTAATAAAACGTCTTACTGAAAAAGATTACAACAACTTCAAGCACTTCTTAAAAGTGTCAATGTAAAATTCGCAAAGTAATAACAGTTTAAGGAAGAGTATTACATTGTGAAATTTGTGCTAATTGTTTTGCTCTTTCCGACTTTTATTACATTCCCCCAATAGTCTATTAGTTCATATAACAAGGGCACGGCAGTCTGTTTAGATAACTTTAAATATATGGTACAAATTGATGGCATTACTTGTGGCAAGCTTTGCTAACTCGTGTAGAATGGATTCATAATACTACATTGTGATTTGCATTCATAAGAGAAGGGTACATATTTGAATGATGGATTACGTGAGTGTCTGAATGGTATGAAACACTACTAATTTGGTAGTTAAAGGGTTGTTCACCTTCAAACACTTTTCTAGTTCAGTGGAAATAGTTTCCAATTATTTTCTATTTTCTATTTGTGACCGTTTTTCTAATATTGAAGTGTAAATCTTCATTTTTCACCTTTTAAAGAAGCTCTGGGAGGGGGGGGGTCGCCAACTGTTTAACTGTTCTAAATTGATACATTTAATTGATACAAATGTTTTGACAAAGGTCTCTGGTGAGATAATCCCTTAGTCATTAAAAGCAGCTGTTAGAATTGGTACAATAGTTGCTAATATTACACAGATGCTGCTGAGAAATGTATTAAGTAATTGTATCAACTAAATGTAGCAAATTGTAACAGTTCAGATGCTCCTGGATGACAGAGCTGCCAGATTGAAACACTAGCGACACGAACATTGAACGTTATAGGGATTCTCTCATGATGGTGTTTTTATTTCTAAATTACTATTTCTAAATCACTCTACCATGTAAAATTTCATTTCTAACCCAACAAGTGTATTTTTTAGTTGTAATATTGGTGTATAGGCGCCATCTCAGGTCATTTTGTCTGGTCATGTGCTTTCAGAAACAGCCAGAACATCAGGATGGAACTGCTTTCAGGCAGGCTATTGTTTCTCCTACTCAATGTAAATGAAAGAGTCGCAGTGGGACATGGATTTGTACAAGTGATTGTTGTTCTTATATCTACCAGGAAACTGTTATCTGGTTACCTTCCCATTGTTCTGATGATGGGCTGCTGGGGCGGGGGGGGGGAGAAGGGAAGGGTGATATCACTCCAACTTGCAGTACAGCAGTAAAGAGTGACTGAAGTTTATCAGAGCACAAGTCACATGACTGTGGGCACCAGGAAAACTGAAATATGTCTAGCCCCATGCCCCATGCCCCAAAATTAAATATAAAAAAATCTGTTTCAGTGCAGAGTACTATTAAGTGATGCATTTTGAAAAAAAAAACATGTTTTCCCATGACAGTATCTCTTTAAACTTAAATTTTGGTAAAAAATCAAAGATGAGCCGCAATTGAAAAAGTCTTTTTTGTGCTGAAAACAACTGAACTGAAAAAAAATGAATACACTTCATCAGTCAATGAAATGATCATCTATTAGCCAGTTTTCCATTTATTTATGTAACACCAGTGATCCTGTGGTAGTAAAAGAAGGTCTTGATCAAATGGAAGCACTTTAGACTTATCGTGATAATGTGGTTGGTGATGGGGGCTCTACTATTAGCCATAGTCAGACAAGACACCCTGGGGTTTATTTATAAACACTGGGCAAATTTGCCCATGGGCTGTTTCCTATAGCAACCAATCAGATTGGTGCATTCATTGTTCTTCTTGCAACTGGCTTTAAAAAGCTAATCACTGATTGGTTGCTATAGGTAACAGCCCATGGGCAAATTTACCCAGTGTTGATAAATGAGCTCCACTGAATGTATGATAATTATGTGATTCGATATCATGTTGTACAAGTTGGAGAGGATATATCCTGGATGTCAGATATATATCCCCCTTCATTAAGTTCTAAATAAGGTTCTTAATTGAATCGTCAGGCATGGATTTGTAGCAAATTTCCACATTTTGCCACCTGCCAAAACTGCTGCAAAAATTCGCAGGCGAAAAAATTTGCTGCAACCAAAACGTTTTGCGTGTAAAAATGGTTGCGTGTCTGAATTATTATGACTAGTGATGGGCGAATTTATTCGGCAGGCGCGCATTCGGTTAAACGCCCGCGAAAATTCTCGGAAAAAATTCCGCCGGCATAAAAAACGGGCGCGGCGTCAAAAACGAGACGCCGGCGCCGTTTCGTGAATTTTTTGCCATTTCGTGCGAAATTCGCTAATTTTTCGGCGAAACGGCGCAAATTCGCCCATCACTAATTATGACACCTATTGACTTCAATGCATTTCACAAATTTTTGCAGTTTCTCAATTGTTTTCAGAGTTTCGCGAATTTTTCTGCAAAGTGAAACAAGACAGATTCATCCACAGATTCATCCATCCAGGCCCGGATTTGTGGAGAGGCCACCAAGGCCCAACCATACCCACATTGGTTCAGAAACACTGGTTTTCAGTCACATGTTACAACCACTTGATACAATCACATGATGTGTGGAATGAATGAAGGAGTGGATCCCTTCTTGTGCATGTGCACCACAATATCCGCAGTTAGTTTCTTTATTCAGTGGTTCTGCCATATGAAATTGCCATATTATATATACATATATTCATTGTTTACCAGGTGTAAAAAACTTCACAGGGTAAAGTTAGGCATTTTCACAATATGGCCACCCACTAAATCATATTTGTGCAGTGCAACCAAGAATAGTGGGAACCAAGAGACAACAGAAATGACTATTGGTCTTTGAAAATTAACATTTTTGTTATTACAAAAGGGTTGTAATGGGAAATGTCACCTTTCATTTATCTTTTATTAAATACAAAATGCCTTATCAATAATTTAAACTTGTACTTGTGGAATTGAGGACAAGCCAAAAGAAATAATTAGCATGGCCCATGTCCTCTTGAAAGGACATTCCACTTTATTGATTCCCTGATTTTTGCTCCTGTATGCACATATAGACAAATCTATCCTCCAGACAGGGAACAAGGGAACCGCTTGTCTGCAATTAGTTCACTGGTTTAAATATCCTACAGCTTTGAAATTGAAATTTAATTTAAATTCTACATATCAATGATCTCACACTGTTCCTCACATGCAAATAGAATGGCCATGGGGCACAATAGAAAATACTTACATAAAATGCATAAAATATGGAGTATCATCTCGAATAGATTAAACCAGCAAGGGATTTAATGGAATGTCATAAAGTGGATAAAAAAGGCAGATGCTTTAATATTTGGCAAACTGGAGCAGAAGAGGGGAGAGTCCAGTTTTACTGAGCCAAAGAAAGGTCATGTGGAGATTACTTAGAATTTGCTTAAATACGGAGTATTTAATAGATGACAGATTGTATCAGGCAGTTCTGAAGCTGCTAAAAGAAAACATATATATTTCAAAGGCTTAATATGAGGAAGAAAAAACATTCTGGGAATTCATGGAAGATTTACTCTGAGCCGACTTTAGTCTCAAGATGCACCGTGAAACATGCTTTGATTCTCAACAGCTATTGCATCTTGATGCTCTACCTCAGATACTTTAAAGTGACACTAAAGGCAAAATACAATTCATTTCCAAATGAACATGTAAATATAGCTTCAGTAGTGTTCATACTGTTGGGCAGATTGTGATGAAAAATTTTTTTTTGCAGCCTATGTCGAAGCTTGCACCTTTGCATAGCACTTAAATTGTGCACACTTGTAAAGACGACAATTAAAGTTAACATATGCAAATCAGAAACATATAGGGCAGCTCTGGACATGACCCATACAATTAGCAAATTAAGCGGATTGTTAGTTGAAGAATAGTATAGCCCAGTCTGCAATAATAGAAATAGGCAGCATTCCTTTCTCCAGAGAAGCTTGTGAAGGATAATGGGAGCTGTGGTCCAGCAAGAGCTGGAAAGTTGAGGTTGATTAAAGATGTTCCAGTAACATACTGTATATTCCTGCAAAAATTGGATTTTTAAAAAAAGATTATTATTTAAGGATGTGTAGGGGATAGGGTTGCAACCTTTTAGCTTGGTGGAGACTGGACAGGGGGTGGGGCTGTGACATAGAGGGGGCTGCTGTGATGCATAGGGGCAGGGCCTGTATGTGGAGGGGGCAGGCATCAGGGGTGGGGCTATGATGTGGCGATTGGCTACCCAAGGTTTGACCACTACATGGCAGGGTGCTAAAATATATAATGCCTGAGTCTGAGAGAAAGCCAGATTATGGCTACCCATATTGAGCAGCGTTGAGCTCCATTGAGGAGTGATAGAAGGGACTAAATTAGGGAACCAGAAACAGGGCAATAGCTTGGGTCGACAGATATTCCCCTCTGAAACACTATTAAAGGGAAGACTCGAGTGATCTGTATTATATGTGTTGATCATACTATATATATATATATATATATATATATATATATATATATATATATATATATATATATATATATATATATATATATATAACTTTGTAACTAAAAGTGTCTCTTTTATTAGAGTTACAGTTCAGTTGTGCAAAATAGGTTTTCCCAGGGGGCTATATGTTGGAGTCCTGGGGTTAAATTTTTGTATTTTTATATATATATATATATATATATATATATATATATATATATATATATATATATATATATATATATATATAAAGGTGCACACACCTCTATTTGAGTTATTTATTTATATAAATGCGTAGATGCTGGTGCACACAGGGAATTCTTTTTTCAAAGTTAATCCCCATTCAATTAACGCCTCAGTCCTCCCTTGGGACCCCCCAAATGAATCTTCTCTATGTATGGGGCAAGTCCCAGTGAGGTTTCCGGTTATCCCTCAATATTTAGTGCAAAAGAACGGACAGCACTCACAGCTATATGCAAAATAGTTAAATTATAGTGTAAAAAGTGTATATATCACCATATATGTGCACATTTTACAGCAACGTTTTGAGCTGAATTCGGCCTCCACACCGTTGCGAGGTCTCATCCAGGGCACATATTGGAGTAAGGCTACAAGTTGGAGCAATAATGCTGCTCATTTTATTATAAGCTTACAAGTGTATTAGTTCTAACTGAGTGATAACAATAGAAAATATATAGAAGCTCTTTAAAAAATACACCCCTATAATATAAATATTACAGTCACATTTAAAAAAGCAATCTCCTTTTAAAATATCATTTTACCTCTTGTTGAAAATATCCTTTGGAAATGTGTGTAGAATAGATTAAGTTTCTTTAGGTTTCCAGAATTCTAACACACTCTCTTGTGAGCAGAAGTGCATTTCTGGATATAGAGAGAGTGACAGGGTTTGGTTTAATGAATGAGAGTCATGTAGAATGGTGACAGCCGCAATGAGCTGAATGAATGATGACATTGAACACCGGCTTTTGCGATCTCCCACATAAATGACTTATGTAATTAAGCTTACGTTGTGAATGTAACTGTAAATTTCTTATCTGCACTCCCCATACTATAAATCCTAGTCTGAATTGAAACATCTATTTATTAAAGTCAACAAGAAAATGTGTAAAAATGTAATATAGCACTATGGAGTATATGCAACATAATAAGATAGTAAGTTAGGTTGAAAAAAGAAACACGTCCATCAAGTTCAACCTTTTAACTTTTTTCACCTGCCTAACTGCCAGTTGATCCAGAGGAAGTCAATTGGGGTGTATTCCTGCACTGTACATGCAACTCTCTCTCTTTCTCAGGTTGGCCCTCTCCATAGGTAAAGTCTTCAAACTGAACTATATCTCTAACACACACTTTCAGAAGATCTCTTGGGTGCCAGTGGCTCTTAAACAGGAACATCAAATTTATGAAGAATGAAACTAAAGGAAAAGGTTCTCCACTTAGTACACTAGATAGTTTGGCAGATCACAGGTTTACAAAATCACCAAAGTTTCTTTTGAGTATTACCCCACATGTATACATCCCCCAGCTAGATCTCTCAGATTGCCTCCAATGGATTTTATACTTCCTTGGGCCTTTACCTACTGGAGTTCTTGCTCTAGGATTCCTCATTAGAAGCACAGCTAGATAACTTCTAACTAACTCTCACCTTCCTGGAGTGTGGTATGATAATAGCTATCCTGTCACTTACTAAAGCCCTTATTCACATGTCCCTTTCTACCTTTGGATAGTGGAGCTAGGGGTAGGAACTATGGAATCCCTTCCCTTATAGACTAGGGAATAACCAAAATATCTTTGGGCACTTGGCTTCTACAAGGCACATTTGACATTCCTCTGGGGGCCCAGAGCAGTGGCTGGGGTTTAAGTCTGAGGGCCAAATAACAGGAAATATACCTTTGTACAATTCTATAAAATCATGTAAGCCAAGCTAGAATGTTCATTGGGGTGAGATCTGGGTAATGACTTTAACAACAATGTTTTTATCTTTAAATAAGGTTTGCATACACGCTCAAAGTTTTGTACAATATTAGGTGTGTGTGTATGGCGGTAGACAAGGAGACCAATATCAGCAAAATATCGGTTGTCTTGTCAATCGGCCAAGATGAAAAATTTTGAACAGAACAAGACAGACTATTGGCCACAGTTTACTGCTGAATCGTCAGACAGAGGAAGAGTTCTATTGTTTCTACCTTTATATTTGATGATTCAGCTCTAAATGTGCACGAAAGATCATAATTAGTGATGGGCGAATCTGTCGCGTTTCGCTTCGCCGAATAATTCGAAACGGCGAAAAATTCGCGAAACGAGTCGCGCGGCCCGATTTTGTCGCGCGTCAAAATATTTTGTCGCGGACGCCAGTATGTGTTTTAACGCGCGACGTTATTTTTGACGCGCAGTGCAATTTGATGAAGCCCATCTTCTATGGGTGTTTTGTTTGTATAACCTTTTTTCATCTTTGGGCCTACAAATAAAAATTTTCCCCTTAGTTTCAAGCTTTGTAGTCTGTGATGATAAATGAACATGGTATCTTTTGCTTTGTGTCTGAATGTGCTGAATTGGATTGGACTCCATGGGAAGACCAATACACATGCGTGTTTCACTTAGTATACTGCTACACACATGCCCTGCATTGTTAGAGGACTCCTATCTTGAAAAAATGGCTCCCATTTTGCAAGTTTCTTAAACTTTTAACGTTTGTGGATTTTTTCACATTACCTCTGGTCAACTGGTAATGGTATCTACTACTACTCTATATCTCTGTTTAACCAAAAAGTACCATCTGTACTTCATATATCTAATAGTAGATTACTAACACAAGTACAACTAATAAATCTGAACAGATAGTATCTGGATGCTTTGTATCTCAGATAAAAATGAATAAACCATATGTTTATGTGAATGAACCTTATATTTACATCATGTAATTGTAATGATTCTGAAATACTATGTAATGTAATTTTAATGACTCCGATTAAGAATAGTCATCGTTGTGTTATTAGAATCCAAACAATTCCAAGTACCATGTGAGTATTAGTTTAGTCAAATGAAAAATGAACTCAAAATATAGAGATATAAAAAAAAATTTTAATTCACAACATATAGCACAACTGGTGCTGTAACAAACAATAAATAAATTAAAGTGGAGGAGGAGGAGGAGGAGCAACAACCCTCTGCAGGTTGTCAACAATGTCCCTAACCTCTCCCAGCTCCTGCCGCATGGCATTTACTTGATGAACTAGGGTGACCAGGAGCTCAGTCTGGTCGTAGTAGGCATGCTCTGTCTGAGTGCCTACACTGAGCCCCTGGTCGTCCGCTGGTGGTGCCGCCTGGTGAGGTGGTGGTGCCGCCTGGTGAGGTGGTGGTGGTGCCGCCTGGTGAGGTGGTGGTGCCGCCTGGACAGGTGGTGGAGGCGGTGCTGCCTCATCAGGTGCAGGCGGTGCTGCCTGGTCAGGTGGTGGTGGTGGTGGTGGTGGTACTTCCCCATCATCAGGATCATCTTGGATCCATTCAGCTGGCAATGAATAAATTTCAGTTTGAGTAACGCAGCAATTGCATTTGTACAGTATAAATTATACAGGATAAGGTGTCATGTTGTAACTACAGGAAAATTAACTTTATTGTAGTTAAGAAGGGAAACCTATTTTTTCCGTTTAAATAAATCTACCTTTATGTGAAGTAAAATTCTTATTAGCCTTGTCACAGGCCTAAACAAACACACATTTGCTCCAAAATACCAAAATAAATAGGAATCAAGTGCAGGGCAAGATTTACATAGTAGGCACCCCTAGGCCCACTGCCATTCGTCGCCCCTGTCCCCTCCCCTTTATTCGGGCAAATTTTTATCATCTGGACAGGAGCAATGGGGATTGCTGCATGGGAAACTATTGTATCTCCTGTGCATCCCCAGTGTTTCTGAACCAATATGGGTGTGGTTGGGCAGCATGCCGCCCCCTAAAATCTTACAGCCCTAGGCCCGGGCCTTGGTGACCTTTCCACAGATCCGAGCCTGATCAAGTGGCTTTATTGTAGTTAAGAAGGGAAACCTATTTATTATGTTTAAATAAATCTACCTTTATGTGAAGTAAAATTCTTATTAGCCTTGTCACAGGCCTAAACAAATACACATTTGCTCCAAAATACCAAAATAAATAGGAATCAAGTGGCTTTATTGTAGTTAAGAAGGGAAACTCATGTATTGCATTTAAATAAATCTATTATAATCTGTTTAAATAATCTCCATTTGACAGCTCATTTACTTGTTATCTAACTTGTCTGCAATTATGTCAGTCAGTCAAAGTCAACTGTTCCAATCCTAATTACAGTATTCACTTAAATACATTTTTGCTGTAAAATAGCAAATCATTATAAGATGTTTTCTTTTTAAATAACTCTACCTTCCACCTCCACGCGCAGCTCATCTACAAATGCGCTGTGGCGTCTTTTGAGATCGCTCCAGATCCTCTGGAGCTCCCGCAAACTGAGTCGCAGGCGGTACTCCCTCCGCAGCCTGCGCCTCAGCCGTTCCATTATGCTCCTTCGGAGCGCCTGGATTCCTCTCACTCCAGGAGGGATATTGTCGTATCCCTCCTGGTGCAGGTACCTGACGAAGTACCTTAGCTGGTCCCTGTTCATCATGCCAGGTCCTGCCATTTTCAAACTGCACTCCTAAAAATGTAAGCACGGGCGGGGCTATTTATAGTGGCGACGCCCATTTTTGACGCGCGCTTGACGCGCGTCGCTTGACGCGCGTCACATGACGCGTGCACGCACACGACGCGCGTCACATGACGCACGCGCGCGCATGCGCAAACACAGTTTTGATATGGCGCGCGCCGAATCTCGTCGCGCGGCGACGAACTTCGTCGCGCGCCGACGAATCTCGTCGCGCGGCGACGAACCTCGTCGCGACGGCGACGAAATTGATAAATTGACTACTGTAACACTCAAATACATTGATTTTTTAAAATAAATTATGATATTAAGTCACACTATATTTGGCAATTAGGCACTATTAGAAGTAACATTATTCCCCTAGCAATCATACATTGATTTAAATAAGAGACTGGAATATGAATAGGAGAGGCCTAAATGTAAAAAAGTAGCAATGACTAACAATACATTTGTAGCCTGACATATTATTTGCTTTTTAGTTGGGGTCAACTCATTGACCCACATTTAAAAGCTGCAAAGAGTCAGAACTTAGAAGAAAAAGGCAAATAATAAAACCAAATTAAAAGTTGCTTAGAATTTGCCATACTATTGCATACTAAAAGTTTCCTTAAAGGTGAACCACCCCTTTAAGGGCTTTGCACTGGATCTATGAATACGTTGTGTAAAGTGTTTGGAAACAAAGGATGGCGTGTGTTCTCTTTGAAGGTTATGGACAGCAAACTGGGACAAGACTGCTTGTGAAGTTGAAAGTCGCAAAATAGCAGATGCAGCTGAAAGTGGGATGTAAGATGGACATCATCTAGGAATGAAATTCCTCTTTCCATTAAGCAAACTGTGTTGTCTCGTTTATTTAACTCAAGGACAAAAGCATTCATAGAGGACAAATTCAATCTAAATTATTACTTACAGCATGAATTTAAGTAGAGTTTATGGCTATGTTTGTGTCAGCCAGGGTTGCCAGGTTGGTTGGTTTCCAGTCAAATTTACTGGGCTGATGTTTGGGGCCTGTTTGGGCCTCTGTGTAATTTGAATGCAAGGGCCTATTTTGATTCCCAGACCAGACATGGCTTTGGGACTACCATTAAAACATTTCCCTTACTTTTGTACACAGTGATGAATGTATATATGCCATGTTTTGCTTTGGAATCAATGGGAAGAGCAATTCGCACCTATGTTCCACTCAGTTACTGCTATACACACATGCCCTCCCTGTATACATTTTTTAGAGCACTCCTATCATTTCAAAAGAAAGAATAATGACAGAGGCAAAGGACTTTTGGCCGCAGTCGTTTCAGGGGTAATAATAGTGTGAATACATTTGACAACCAAGCAGCAAGCATTGTTGTAATCAATTTTATTAGAGCCAGAAGAATTAAATGAGGCAGGCCTCAACCCCCAGAAGAAATTAGCCAAACAATGGGGCTGTATTCGAAGAAACATTTTTAGAAGCCATGATAGGCCTCAACCACCAGAAGACATTAGCCAACTTAGCGGCAAAATTACAAGCAACCTATTTAGAAGCCATGATAGGCCTCAACCCCCAGAAAAAATTAGCCAACAATATGGCAGTATTCAAAGAAACAGTTTTAGAAGCCATGTTAGGCCTCAACCACCAGAAGAAATTAGCCAACAATGTGGCAGTATTCGAAGAAACATTTTTAGAAGCCATGATAGGCCTCAACCACCAGAAGACATTAGCCAACTTAGCGGCAAAATTAAAAGCAACCTATTTAGAAATCATGTTAGGCCTCAACCCCCAGAAGAAATTAGCCAAACAATGTGGCAGTATTCGAAGAAACATTTTTAGAAGCCATGATAGGTCTCAACCCCCAGAAGAAATTAGCCAACAATATGGCAGTATTCGAAAAAACATTTTTAGAAGCCATGTTAGGCCTCAACCACCAGAAGAAATTAGCCAACAATGTGGCAGTATTCGAAGAAACATTTTTAGAAGCCATGATAGGCCTCAACCACCAGAAGACATTAGCCAACTTAGCGGCAAAATTACAAGCAACCTATTTAGAAACCATGTTAGGCATCAACCCCCAGAAGAAATTAGCCAAACAATGTGGCAGTATTCGAAGAAACATTTTTAGAAGCCATGATAGGCCTCAACACCCAGAAGAAATTAGCCAACAATATGGCAGTATTCGAAAAAACATTTTTAGAAGCCATGTTAGGCCTCAACCACCAGAAGAAATTAACCAACAATGTGGCAGTATTCGAAGAAACAGTTTTAGAAGCCATGATAGGCCTCAACCCCCAGAAGAAATTAGCCAACAATATGGCAGTATTCGAAAAAACATTTTTAGAAGCCATGTTAGGCCTCAACCACCAGAAGACATTAACCAACAATGTGGCAGTATTCGAAGAAACAGTTTTAGAAGCCATGATAGGCCTCAACCCTCAGAAAAAATTTAGCCAACAATATGGCAGTATTCGAAGAAACATTTTTAGAAGCCATGATAGGCCTCAACCACCAGAATAAATTAGCCAACAATGTGGCAGTATTCGAAGAAACATTTTTAGAAGCCATGATAGGCCTCAACCCTCAGAAAAAATTTAGCCAACAATGTGGCAGTATTTGAAGAAACATTTTTAGAAGCCATGATAGACCTCAACCCCCAGAAGAAATTAGCCAACAATATGGCAGTATTCGAAAAAACATTTTTAGAAGCCATGTTAGGCCTCAACCACCAGAAGAAATTAACCAACAATGTGGCAGTATTCGAAGAAACAGTTTTAGAAGCCATGATAGGCCTCAACTACAAAAAAAAATTGCCGACAATGCAGCAGTAGTGTCAGCAACAGCAGTAGGAGCCTTGATAGACACCCACCAGAGTTTTGCCAAATAATGAGGCATTAGTAGCAACAGCAGCGGCAACAACAGTCATGTTGTAACTTTTAATAAACTCTATATTAGAGCCAGAAGAATTAAATGAGGCAGGCCCCAAACAGAAGACGTTTGCCAAATAATGAGGCATTAGTAGCAACAGCAGCGGCAACAACAGTCATGTTGTAACTTTTAATAAACTCTATATTAGAGCCAGAAGAATTAAATGAGGCAGGCCCCAAACAGAAGACGTTTGCCAAATAATGAGGCATTAGTAGCAACAGCAGCGGCAACAACAGTCATGTTGTAAATTTCAATAAACTCTATATTAGAGCCAGAAGAATTAAATGAGGCAGGCCCCAAACAGAGAAGACTTTTGCCAAATAACGAGGCATTAATAGCAACAGCAGTGGCAGCAACAGTCATTTTGTAACTTGTAACTTTTAATCAACTCAATATTAGAGCCAGAAGAATTAAATGAGGCAGGCCCCAAACAGAAGACATTAGCCGCAAAATTGTAAGAAAAATATTTAGAAGCCATGTTAGGCCTCAACCAGAAGAAATTAGCCAACTTAGCGGCAAAATTATAAGCAACATATTTAGAAGCCATGTTAGGCCTCAACCAGAAGAAATTAGCCAACTTAGCGGCAAAATTATAAGCAACATATTTAGAAGCCATGTTAGGCCTCAACCAGAAGAAATTAGCCAACAATGTGGCAGTATTCGAAGAAACATTTTTAGAAGCCATGTTAGGCCTCAACCAGAAGAAATTAGCCAACAATGTGGCAGTATTCGAAGAAACATATTTAGAGGCCATGTTAGGCCTCAACTACTAAAAAAATTTGCCGACAATGCAGCAGTAGTATCTACGATAGCAGTAGGAGCTTTGATAGGCCCCCACCATAAAAAAATTGCAGACAATGCAGCACAGCAGCAGTACTACTAGGGCTAGTAGCAGGCTACAGCAGCAGCAGCAGCAGCAGCAAGGGCAGCAGGTGCAGACAGATGGGGAATGGGCAATACCACTGAGGAGGAGAGTATGGGCAGCAATGGAGAGAGGAGGATAAATCTATGGAGGAGAAGGAGGAGAGGAGGCTAGTCTCTGCTGTCTGCAATGAGCACTTGGATATCCCCGCTTATCCATGCCTCATTCATTTTAATGAATGTCAGCTTATCCACGCTGCCAGTGGATAGCCGTGTCCTCTTCTCAGTGACCACCCCACCTGCGGCACTGAAGACACGCTCTGACAGGACACTGGCAGGGGGGCAAGCCAGCACCTCCAGAGCGTACTGTGCCAGTTCTGGCCACTGGTCGAGCCTCGAGACCCAATAATGCATGGGGTCATCGTCAGGGCGAATGGCATCCTGCACGCTGACTGACCCCATGTAGTCAGCCACCATATGCTCCACCCGCTGCTGGTGGTGGCTTTGGGTGCTGACTGGGCCTGCTGCTGGCCGTTGAGGCTCGAAAAAGCTCTTCCACACACCCATGAGATCTCCGCCCTTGCTGCTGCTGCTGCTGCTGCTAGGCCCCCGTCTCTGCTGGGTGTGTGGAGTAGTGGAGGCCTGAGAAGTGTCAGACTGGGGGAAGGCCTCCACTAATTTTGAGCACAGAGCCTTCCTCAATTGACCCATCCTCCTCTCTCTCTGGCTGGGTACAAGGAACTCCCCCACCTTTCCCTTGTACCGTGGGTCAAGCAAAGTAGCCACCCAATAATCCTCCCGGTCTTTGATAGAACAGACCCGGGGATCGCTTCGGAGGCAAGTCTGCATATGGGCAGCCATGTAAAAGAGGTGCCCCCGACCAACCTCTTCTTGACTGCCCTCCAGATGCAGCAGGTCATCTGGCTCGACCTGCCCCTGCTCTGTACCCTCCCAGCCGCGGACAATAGCTGGGGTGGTTGGGTGGCATGTGCCCTGCTCCCCATGCTGCGCAGGCACCCAGTCCTCCTCTCCCTCATCCTCCTCATCGGGCACCATCTCCTCCTCAGCCCCCTCTGCCTGCCTACGGGGCCTACTCTCCTCCTCCTCCTCCTCAGGCACGTCACCCTCCTCTAGCAGCCCATCCAACGTGCGCTTGAGGAGGAACACCAGGGGTATGACATCGCTAAGACACGCATTGTCCCTGCTAACAAAGCGTGTCGCCTGCTCAAAGGGGGCAAGTACTTGGCAGAGCTGCCTCATTTGCTGCCACTGCTCTGCACTAAAGTACCCCAAATCTGCCCCCTGAGTACCCCTGGCACTGTGCTCCAGCAGGTAATTGCTGACCGCCCAGCGCTGCTCTACGAGGCGCTCCACCATGTGCAGGGTGGAATTCCAGCGCGTCGGCAGGTCACAGATGAGCCGGTGGGGTGGCAGACTATGCTGCCGCTGCATCCGTGCCAAAGACGCGCTGGCGGTGGGGGACCTGCGAAAATGGGCACATACCCTACGTACCTTCTCCAGCATGTCACCCAACCCTTGGTAGCTCTTGAGGAAGCGCTGCACCACAAGGTTGAGGACATGTGCAAAGCAAGGCATGTGGGTCAGGTGCCCTAGGCGGATGGCGGCCAGCAGGTTGCGACCGTTGTCGCAAACAATATTACCTGCTTGGAGCTGGCGGGGAGTGAACCACCGCTGCACCTGAGTCTGGAAGGCAGCCATGAGCTCAGGTGCAGTATGACTCCTCTCGCCCAGGGAGAGGAGTTGCAGCACAGCCTGACATCGCCTGTGCTGTACTGAAGCGTAGCTGCGGGGACGCTTCAGGGGTGGCTCATCCATAGTGGAGGAGGAGGAGGAGGAAGTGGACATGTGGGGTTTGCCCTGTACCCCACGGGGAGGCACCTGTAGCCTGAGGGGAGCGCCCCGGCTTGCACCCTCCCCAGCACTCATGAGGGTGACCCAGTGCGCAGTGTAGGTTATGTACCTCCCCTGCCCATGCCTGCTGGTCCACGTGTCAGTGGTGCAGTGCACCCTGCCGCCAACAGCATGATCCAGCGACAGGGACACATTCTCAACCACATGCTGGTGGATGGCAGGGACGGCCTTCCTGGCAAAATAATGGCGGCTGGGGATCCGCCAGTTAGGGGCAGCGCAAGCCATCAGCTGTCGGAAGGGGGCTGCTTCGACTAGCTGATAGGGCAGCAGCTGCACTGCCAGAAGCTTTGCCAGGCAGCCATTAAGCCTCTGCACTTGGGGGTGGCTGGGGGAGAGAGGCGTCTTGCGACTGAGGAACTGGGGGAGGGAAACCTGGCGGGACAGGGGCCGCATTGAGGAGGAGGAGGCTGCAGAAGAGGCTGAGCTACACAGTGGCTGCCTCCGACTGTGTGCCCCAGAATCCTCTTCACCTGCTGCAGGGTCTGGGGAGCTAGCACCTCTTCCCTGAGGAATGGGAGGAGGTGGACAGGAAGCACCACTGCCACCCGGTGCCCTGCCACTTTGGTGCTGCTCCCACGTCATCCTGTGATGACGTTTCATATGGGAACTTAAAGCTGATGTTCCCATATGTGACCCTGCCTGCCCCCTTCGAACCTTCTGCCGGCAGAGCTGGCACACTGCTATTGCCTGGTCCTCTGCCTGGCACGTGAAAAAAGCCCACACTGCTGAAGTGCGGGCCACTGCCTTGCCTGCTGTGGAGGGTTGAGGATGGTCCCCACCCGTACGCACATAGGCTTTGGACCTAGGCGCAGTGCTGCCCTGTTGCCTGCCCCCCCTAGCAGTGGTCGGTGGAGCCGGCTCTTCATCCTCATCAACAACAAACAGTTCCCCCCCTGAACTGCTGCTGTTATCCTCTGGAGCCGGCTCCCAGGGTCTGTCCCTGTCATCGTCCTCCCCCAGACCAGACCCTGCCTCATACATGGCATCAATACCCACATCCAGCATGCTGGTGTCTGACCCCACACCAGCAACTTGCTGCCCTGCCATAAGGGGACCCTGCCCAATATCCCCTATTGATGTGGGCTGTGACATGACCACCTCCTCCTCTTCATCAGACATGAATGCCCCCCCCATTCCTGCCTGATCATCAAAAAGATCCAGGGTGTCTGGGCCCAAGTCCACCTCAGGATCAAATAAGAGGGATGGGGTGTCATCCCACACTGAGCTAGCAGGTGATGCCACCTCCTGCCGCTCACTGGTGCCTGCTGCAGATGAGGTAGCCTGGGTCAGCCAGTCTACCACTGCCTCTGCCTGCTGCGACCGTATGGGTCGCGAAGCAGTGGCAAAAAAATCGGGCACAGTCCTACGTGGACCAGTTGCCCCGCTGCTGCGACCCACAGCCACCTGCTGCTGTGGCATTTGCTGCTGCTGTTGTTGCGGCTGCTGTTGTTGCAGCTGCTGCTGCTGTTGTTGTTGCAGCTGCTGCTGTTGTTGTTGCAGCTGCTGCTGTTGTTGTTGCAGCTGCTGCTGTGATGGCAGCTGCTTTGATGGCAGCTTGTGCTGCGACTGATTTACAGTGCCCAGACTGGGCATGGCACATGGCTGTTGTGGGGTTGGATGCCCACGGCCAGCACCACGGCCTCTTCCTCGGCCACCCCTCCCTATCCCACCCTTCTTCCCACCACCACCACCACCCATCCCTAACCCACCCTTCTTCCCACCACCACCACCACCACCCATCCCCCCTCTCCCACGGCCCGTCATATTGGGCAACTAAACTTAAAAAAAAATATATATATAAGGGGGGGGTTTGGATATTTCGGGGAAGGAAAGGAGAAAAAAATAAAACCCTCAACTAAATCCCCTCAGCAGAAGTGTGCACCCACAAGGAGTACACACACCAGCACAGACAAAGACAAAGACAGTTAGCCCTAAAAAGGGCTATTGGGTGGTGAGCAGGCAAGCAGAAGAGGGAAAACAGTAAACTGAAATCCACAACCTCCACTTGCACTGACTCAGAAAAAAAAAAAGCTCTCTACACAAACTCCACTAGCTAAATCACACACAAATCTCTCACTATCCTGCTCTCTCTACCTCTACCAGAAACGCCACGAGTAATGGCCGCCTCTGCAGCTCCTTATATAGCCAGTGGGTTGGCTCAGGGATGGCTCACATCTTATTGGCTGCTGTGGGTGATGTTTAGTTTGTCGCGCGTCTTTTTGTTTTGACGCGCATTAGCGGTGTCGCGGCTCGTCGCGCGACGAAAATTTCGACGCGCGGCGAAACGAGTCGCGAGGCGAATTTTTGCCGCAATTTCGCGAAAAATTCGCCCGCGGCGAAACGCAGAAATTCGCCGCGAATTTAACCATGGCGAATTTATTCGCCCATCCCTAATCATAATTGTTACATCTATGGCCACCTTTACCCTAGTTATGAGCCAAGGGGTCCACATGTTCAACCACATGAGGGGTTTGGACTAAAAAAAAGGTTGGAATCCCACTGCTCTAGTAGGGGACATTTAGGGGGTTATTTATTAAGCTCCAAATTTTTCTGGTCGAACTTTCAAAGGGAAAAATACAACTCGATTTTTCCGGGGTTTATTAAATTCCGATGAAAACAGTACTCCAACTCAGACCTTCCGAGAACATGTAAAAGAAAATGTCAGCTGTCCTGTTAACAACTGGAAGATTTTCTGAGTTGTGCTGGGTTTCCAAGAAAAATGTTAGCTTTCAGTCGATTTTACGAAAAAATCTTAGGTTTCGAACACTAAATCAAAAAAAATAAATAAATAAATAAATCATATCAATCAGATTTTTAACAATTTTATTGTGACTTTTTCAAAAATTTTCAAATTTGTGAAAATGTATTGGTAAATGGGGGAAAAAAGTCAATGAGGATTTGGTCGGAGTAGTTTTCAGATTTGATAAATAACCTCCTAAGACTTTACATCTCTTACAGTAATAAGTTATTTTTTATTCCTTCTCCATTCCTTTCCTGTGCTCTGTCTTAGATAATTGCAAGTTAACAGGTTAGCCTCCCAATTAGTGGAAATCATAAATTAAGACCCACATCATTTGAGAGCCTTAAAGATTTCACAGTACCGCATTTTGCACACCGCCTACAAGAAGATCCAGGCAATGCTGATTTAAAAACCCTTAAATGCATATATGTTTTGCAAAGATTGTTTGTACTTTTTCCTGTGTCAAAACAATTAAAAAAATATATAAATGCTGGGCATAAGGTGTGAATGAAAAACATAAAATATATGTATATTTTGTATTTTTCATTCACACCTCAAGGACAAGGCCTTAGGCTTTCACACTATCTTAAATCTGTAATATAGAGGAGGTGTGACTAGGTCTCTTTGTCCATAATTACAATCTGATTTTTTTGCATCCAGCTGGGCGCTCAAAGCTCTATTTTTCTTGGCTTATTTCCTGCAATGCCCTTTAGTTAGTGGAAAGCAGAGTCCTCTCCCCCAAGAGAAAGAGATTAATTTGTTTCATAGGAATTTAATACTTGAGGATGACAGTCCTCTCTGGCACCCAGTGAGTTCACCACAGTCCACAGAATACATGAATTCATAATCAAAAACAGATGTTTCTGCCTGTTAAAAACAGCCATTTCTCCTTGTTCAGGCCAGGAAAAAAACCCTTGTTTAGACTGGTGTAACTTACTTTGCTGGATCCACGTATTTTCTTTTGGCTCCCCCAGCTCTTCTCCCTCTCACTAGCATTTGATATTTGCTAGGAAATACTAGGAATAGGATTTCTTGGCTCTTGCACCATCCCAAAGGATTATTCTATATGGTAAAATTAAACTCATGTGACATATAAAAGAGAATAGTGCCTTAATTTATAGCAAAAAAATGTTTTAGCTAAATCCTAGCTTTCCTGTTTTGTGTGTGAAAATGCCATAAGGTTTGCGAGCTATAAAAATATATAAACCTTCTTTTGTTCACGTTTTAGCATAGCTGTTTTTTTTTAACTAAACTTGTTTTTTGTATGGTCTGAACCAGTTATTCTAAATGGGGACAAATGTTTCAGTTTTCCTTATAGCTCCAACTATTTAAATGATACTGATGTTTCTTCCATGTGAAGTGAACCTAATACTCAGTCTCAATTGGCTAGGATTTACCTGGAAGCCATTGTTATTTTGTTATAATGGATATAATGATATTTGGGAAATCATAGTTTTTTAAACCACAGAGATAATTGATTAAAAAGGGCAGTCAGAATTAAACATATTACATAAAAATGTAATGCTTTTTTTGCATTGTTCATTTTGGGCAAGCAATTCCAAATAGGAGCTGCCAGGCATAAATAAATGACAGGAGTTACATAATTGCAAATAGTGGCTACAAAGGAAGAAAAGAAGGGAACCAAAAATAGTTATGGTAGAAAGCGGCCTAACGTGCTTCGTGCCTGTTGGGGCACTTACTATGAGTAAGTGACCCAACAGGCATGACATGCGTTAGGCCGGCTATCTACCATGTCTTAATAAACTTGTGTATTTTTTACTATATCGACTGATTTTTGGAGGGACTCACAACTATTTTTGCTTTTCTAATGTATTTGCACCTATGGACTAGGGTTAACTGTGAGCATCCCCCTTCCCTCGATAATTGCTTTTCTTCACTGTAACCTTATTTACTTTTGGTAGTGCCTAAACTGGCTTTTGGCAACTATTTTATTTTGTTTTGGAAAAGAAGGGAGTTGAGATGCTTTGACAGTGGACTTAATCATTCTACAGTCAGCTCACAGGCGGCACTGAGATATTGATAAACAAAAAAGTATTGATCGCACAAAAGTAACTCAATTTATATTGAGTAGGAGAAACAATAGCTTATCTGAAAGCAGTTCTATTGTTAAGTACTGGCTCTTCACTCTTCTATGAAACCACAGGATCAGGCACAATGACCTGAGAGGGCTGCCTATACGCCAATATTACAGCTAAAATAAATTGATTCAGGAATAAAAATTTACACGCTAGAGTGAATTATTTGTAATTAAAATAATGTCATTTACAAATAAAAACTACACTATTAAATCGTGACTAAATCCTTTAAAGGGGGTGTGTTTTAGTGCTTTTCTCAGCCCAGAAATTTAGTGCAGTGGAATAACAAAGTTTTATTACATACACATGTACAGGTGCAATTTATAGAATTCACTAACTTGCTCCCCACTACACTAAATCATTTCTGGGTTCAAAAAAAGCAATGTAGAATTGCATAAATCATTTTTTGCATTGTGCATCATTTTCTGTTAAGGCTTTCATTACAATGTTGTTTTATTTTTAAAGGAACAGTAACACCAAAAAATGAAAGCGTTTTAAAGCAATCAAAATATAATGTACAGTTGTGATGCACTGGTACAACTGGTGTGTTTGCTTCAGAAACACTACTTAAGTTCAAAAAGCTGCTGTTTAGTATGGGCACAGCCATTCAAAGGGAGAAAATTCAAAGGATACACTGCAGATTACAGATAAGGTCTGTAGTATACAATGGGATTCATTAGAACTATTATCTGCTGTGTATCCTGTGCTTGAATGGTTGCCCCCATGGCTACACAGAAGCTTGTTTATATAAACTTTAGTAGTCTTTCTGAAGCAAACACACCAGGTTTACCAGTGTAGCACAACAGTACATTATATTTTGATTGCTTTAAAACACACAGTACATAACATTTAGTTGTTAACGTTCCTTTAAGTTACAAGCATCTTCCAGTGACTACTCAGGAATTAAAATGACCTTCTTATTCCTCATAATTAGTCAGAACCCTATGAAATATTTAGAATAAGCGTTGTACATGCCTTCACTTTAGTAATATTATGTAATTTGGCAAACGCTGGGTTCAAAGGAAGTTTTTTTAAAAAGTGTCAAATAGTAGTGTGTTCAACAGTATGAATTTAACTGTAAGTTCCAAAGGAAGACATAGAAAGCAACAAACGTTTATAAAATGAATACCAGTTAATAAGAATTAGATTAGTCTAAAACTGCAAATAAAATACAGTTTGTTATCAATTGAGCATATACAATAGCATCATTCACTCGTTGCATTAAACTCTGCTGTTACTCAAAGAGAGGAGGGTGGTAGTGGCAATATTTATTAAATTCATTGCTTTAAAAAGAAAAAAAAGGTCATTTGCATGTAAGTGTAGTTATTTCACAACAATGAGTTATGTAACTGAAGAAGTAATGGAATCTCCTTATGCCAGAACATTTGCTGAACTCCACAGGTGCAGAGCAAAAGCCTTTGGCAGTAGGTGTTCATGTTACACCTCCATCTAGGATTAAAGCAATGGTCAATAGGATGGATCCCAAGAAATTAAATACATACCTTTTTAATACTATTCATACCATATGCTCCATTTCTTTAAATAAGACAAACATGAGTTCCAGAACTTGGAAAGTTTAGGATGGCAGTTTATTTATTGGCTCAGCACTGTTTTAAAGGAACAGTTACACCAAAAATTAAAGTATTTTAAAGGAATGACAATATAATGTACCGTTGCCCCACACTGGTAAAACAGTTGTGTTTGCTTTAGAAATGGAACTATCGTTGCAAAACATTAACCAAAACTATGTATTGAAAATTGCACAGAATATTTAAGCATGTGTTTTACTAGCACAACTTAATGTTTATGGTCTGTGACCATGAGTTTTATTTAAATAACTGCCAACAGCCTATATGAAGTATGTTGTAGTATAGAAAGCAGTACTTAACCTAAGTTCCTGAAACCAAGCTCCAGCCTATTAACTTTTCTGAATGAATAGTTCTGGCAAACAAAATATATCACTATTCCCAGTATTCTCCTGAATCTGAACTTAAGAGGAATGCGGCCAATCAAAAGCTTCAGGAGAAGAGATAGATAATGCACTTAAAAGCTGTACACTTGCGGGTAACCTGTTATGAAAAATAGAACACATGGGATTTTCAGCAAATCTACTATTAAATTATTTATTTGTTTCAGTCACTTTAAAACACATTCTACACTCTTCATTCTGCATTGGAAAAGCCATTATGTCTAACTGTACTTCAGTAGTTTGTTGTGAATATTCTGTTTAAAAAGAAGGTGTTTATTTTTAATATATACACTTGTATAAAGGACGGCCATTGAGCTCAGGGTTTAATCTACTTGAGATGTATCAATACTGCACCGGAGGTGAAATGGTGCCACAGCTGAGTGAGAAGAAAGCACAGTGGCACACAAGTCTGTGATTGCACAAGCATGCTTTCGTCTCATGAATAATGGAGGTTGCCGGTTACCTCTATCACTGGGCACCAAGCAGCTTTGAATTTATCTAGAAGTACTGGTGTGCGGGAGCTCCGTTTACTATTGCCACAGCTGAGTGGATATGAAAGGAGGGAGACACCAGCTTTTTATTAGAAAAGGCTAGTGCCACTTCTATTAATCCATACCAGCTAATCAACTGTTTGAAATAAAATATTGGTTATTTTTGGGTACAAGATTAATGGCATGGTGAATCAAATTAAAGAAAGATCCTTTAAGATATCACCTGGTCCCCAGTATTCAAAAAATAGATTCTATACCTGTATATGCATTTGTACACAGAACATTTCCTTCATTCTCTAACAAAGGGGGTGGTTCACCTTTAAGTTAACTTTTAGCATGTTATAGAATGCCCTATTCCAAGCAATTTTGCAATTGGTCTTTTGGAGAAATAATTGGCATTATTTTTTATAGTTTTTAAATTATTTGCCTTCCTCTTCTACATCTTTCCAACTTTTGAAAGGGGCACTGACACCAGCAGCCAAAAAAACAATTGCTCTGTAATGCCACAATTTTTAAGTCCCTCTTCTTTTCATATTAGAGTTTCTTATTCACATCACTGCCTCGTTAGCTGCTGAATTTCCAAACTGGAGATTAGCTGGACAAAAATGCTAAATAACTAAACTCTGAGGCACAACTTAAAGGGATCCTGCCATGGTTTTTATGGTGTACAGTTTATTTCCAAATTGCACAGTCTTCTTTGCAAATAATTCACTCTACCATTTAAATGTTATTATTGAACCAACAAATTTATTTTTTAGTTGTAAAATTGTGTAGACAGCCATCTCAGTGCTTTGTGCCTGCTCCTGTGCTTTCAGAAAAATAGCAATTCACATTGGAACTGCTTCCAGAAAAGCAATTGGTTTTCCTACTCAATGAGATCCAAGTTGTATAAAAGAAAATAGGGAAGATTGTGTCGCACTTGATATTCCCTTCCAAGACAAACTCCATGTCAGTATTTACCAGGAAGGTCAGAAGGACCTTCTCAAAAACTTTCAAAAGCCCAACCAAACCCACCTATCAGCGTCTTTGTAACAAGCTTCTAATACTACCAGAAAAGGGGTGGGTAGTACGGACATGGAGTTCATCTAGGGAAGGAAGATCATGGTAAGTATGACGCAATCTTCCCTATTCCCTTGTTGAACTCAATGTTAGTACTTAGCAGGACGTAGCAAGCTACTTTTTCCCCAATGGGAGGGTAACATGCTCTAAAAGGAACCTGTTATAAGGAATGTCAAAATATAAAGTAGAAGAAGACAGGGGCTCCAGACGAAAGCCCTAGAAAAGTCTACAAGGATAAGAATAATCCCATGTACAGACTCTATAGAATGAGAGAGGAGCTAGCAACCCACCAGAAAGAGGAAAATGTAAAACTACCATATATACTCGAGTATAAGCCGTCCCGAGTATAAGCCAAGGTACCTAATTTTACCTCCAAAAATTGGGAAAGCTTATTGACTCGAGTATAAGCCGAGGGTGAGAAATGCAGCAGCTTCTGGTAAGTTTCAATCAAAAAATTGAGGGTTTCTGCTCCCATTGGAGGTGCCGGCGTCTAGTTTTTGGATGCTGGCGACCATTCTTGGATGCCCGTGAATATTCTTGGAGACTATTCTTGGACGCCGGCGACTATTCTTGGACGCCGGCGACTATTCTTGGACGCCAGCGACTATTCTTAGGCTCCGGCGACTATTCTTAGACGCCGGCGACCGTTTTTGCGCTTGACCCGAGTATAAGCCGAGGTAGAGTTTTTCAGCATATTTTGGGGGCTGAAAAACTCGGCTTATACTCGAGTATATACGGTACATAATATCAAAGGAGACACCTTGGAAAGTGAGTTCAATAAACATTATCACTTAACACTCTCAGCAGAGAAATCAAGAAACCCTCATATGGCAACATTAAAGTGAAACACAGATGACTCCAAAATATGAGACAATGTGCTGTGGAACAAAAAGCTGCCTTATGGGAAGGCCTAATGCTTTCCCAAGGTTAAAAAGAAAAAATTGCTTCCAACAGGAGCAGAAGGACAAAAAGACAACGGAAGCTGTGTGTGGTCGGTCTTTTTTTTTTGAGAAGGTCCTTCTTATGGAAGCAGGTGGGGGGCTATCCCGGGAAGTACTGACTATGGAGTTTGTCAAGGGAAAAAGGGTTTCTCCTGGTCAGTGGGTGCAATTCTCCTCTCTACCACTATGTGAGACAAGGGAGCACTTTTAGCAATGGAAATGATTTCTGAATTTGTTTTCATCTCTGCAATTTTGAAACTTTCTTCAGCTTCATGGAAATCCACATTTTTTAGAAGGGTGGGGGGTCTGGGGTGTCAGAAATCATTGCCTCTCCTTGTATTGTATGTGTTTGTGGCGCACTGTATTTAATATTTTTTGTGTGCCACTATTTATGCCCCACACTTTATGATGTATTTAGGATCTAGACTAGATTAACTGCACATGGGGTAGTTGTTACACAGTATACTTTAGCTGGCAGGGAAATTGCAGAAGGTAACCTAAATTACTGGGAGGCAGTATGGACAATTTTGCCTGTTTACCCACTCATTAAAGTTTAGGAGCTCCTAACAGGTCAAGCAATAAATCCTCCAGTAGTGGTGTCAGGGAGCTGTTGTCTTGTTACCTTCCCACTGTTCCGCTGCTGGGGGAAAGGGGAAGGGGGTTATATCACTCCAACTTGCAGTGCAGCAGTAAAGAGTGACTTATGTTTATCAGAGCACAAGTATCATGGCTGATGGCACCTGGGAAACTAAGAACATGTCTTGCCCCATGTCAAATTTCCAAATGTATTTTTTAAAAAAAATCTTCTCTTTAAAAAAAACAGATTTCAGTGCAGAATTCTGCTGCAGCAGCACTTTTAACTTATGAGCTTTTCAGGGCAGTCCCAGCTGTGCGATTAGCCTATGGAATTCTTAACAGTTCAGGCAGTAAATCCTCCAGCAGTGGTGTCAGGGAGCTGTTATCTTGTTACCTTCCCATTGTAAGAACATGTCTTGCCCCACGTCAAATTTGAGAATTAAATATAAAACAATCTGTTAGCTATTTTAAAAAATAGATTTCGGTGCAGAATTCTGCTACAATGGCACTATTAACCAATGCATTTTGAACATGTTTTTCTGTGACAGAATTCCTTTTAAAGTGAATTGTGCAAGGTTACACAGAGCTAAATCAAGAATCAAATCAGATTTCCTTGCTCCAGAGTCTTTGCCAGCTAGTTAAATTTTTCTGCCATATGGGATTTCAGTTTATTTACATATTTTTGATGCTCACAGAGTTTTATTTCTGCGTGTACCTTCAATGTGTCCACTTGGCTTTGCCAATTCTACTTTGCTGAAAGGCATCAGGAGAAATAGTTACAGGACAAATAGAAAATTATGAATTCACCACCACAAAAACTTTCAGTCCAATACTTTCATATAGATGAGCAAACCAGATGGACTTTTTTTTACCAGGGACAAACTCAAACCAGCTGGAATACCTTTGAGTAAAGAAGTATGAAGAGGGATTGCTGAGCTTGAAGAAAATGATTTATTGCTCACATATAAATCCCTTTTTGGGAAAATAAAAGTGTAGAGAGACCTGAATGCATGATTGGCTCCTACTTCCTAAAAGGGAGACTTGGAAGCAGGGGGAGCTATGGAGGGTAGTCTTTAAGGTGGGATTTTACTTCTCCTTTAAAGAAAAATGATACCCCTGAACAATGTAGGTCCCTATAAAGAGATATTGCATAAAACAGCTCATTTGTAAAATCCTGCTTCATGTAAATAAACCATTTTCATAATAATATACTTTTTTCGTAGTATGTGCCATTGGGTAATCCTAAATAGAAAATTGCCACTTTAAGAATTAAGGGCCACCCCCTGGGATCCTACAATTCATTGTGCACACAAACAAACCATACATGTTTGGTCACATGAGCCAATGAACGGACAAAGTTTGGGCGTTTGGAATCCTTTTAACTTATAACTTTTAGAATAATTTCAGTCTTTGGGAAACGGAATAGAAGGGGTGGGAAAAGAAATCTATTTGTAATTAGTGCTCGGGTATCTCCTTTCTCTGTTGCTAAAGCTCACAAGAGCCCGTGGATTCGTGTTTTTTTTAGGCTTATTTAGCTCTCTTACAGAACAGGATTTAGTTAATAACACAAGACCACAAGTCCCGGGTATTCTGCCTCCTTATCTTTGTGGTGTCCCAGGGATAGAAAACAATTTAGGTAGCAGCCTTTGGGACAGCTCCACCCTCTCCAATTTTCTATTTCCTACTTGAAACCTTTTAACCTGAGCAATTTGTGTGTTTTTAAATTATTTATCCCATTAACTGCGGTCCTCTTTATATCAACTACACTATTTATTATTGATCATTAATTACTTGGCACTTTTTAGCACTTTACAACTAATTAATTTGTAAGCAATTATGAAATTTTAGTAATTGCGACCTTACAATAAACCTATTAGCACTTAAAGCACTTTAGTATTTTATTCTCATTAATTCCTGGTTGGATTGATTGTGGGTGAAAATATAAGGTATTGGATAATACACTGGATTAAAAGGTTAATTATTTATTTGTGTAAAGTATTAATTGTATTGAGTATCTATCAACCTTTAAGTCTAAGTACATTTAACTGAATTAATTCTTATAGCACTGGCACTTTAATATAATTGTAATTTGTGCAAACCAAGCACATTAGTATTTTTTAACGTTCAGTGATTGCCCTCACGCAATCACAAAATACTTTATAAGTAGTGTAATATCTGAGGAACTGCGGTACGAGTGGGAGGCAATTGGGGTTCTTTTTTTCTTTCGCTTATAAAGTTTGGGCTTCTGCCACAAGTTAAAGCTGTGGTACAGAGAATTTCATAAAATGATGGCTCAAGGGAAAAGATGTAAAAAGGCAATATGTACTGAAATATATATTTCAGTTTCATAAGATTCTTTATACCACTTAATATAATATAAACTATCTGTTGCTTAAATATTTATTCTGGGGGTATAGTTTACCTTTAAATGCAAATTGTATCAAAAAAGAACTCTAGAGTGGATATTATGGGCAATACACAAATTAACTCCAAATAAATTCCAGCTATGTACTATAAAATTGTCTCAGAAACTCAGTATTCGTCATTACTAAGAGGCTTATTTACTTAATGGTAAGATTTTAGTGGTTTTAGAGTTTTTAAAACCATGACTAAACTCACAAACGCTGAAACTATGTCTGTCATTGAATTGGTTGAAAGATCCAACAAACGAAAAAAAAGCTTGAAAAATCAAATTTTCTGGACAATTTTGAGCTTAGAAAAATTCCAAAAACCTCTAAAAGTCCAATTGATTTAAAACAGTCCAATAGGATCAGCACAACTTATCTATAAATCCATTATCCAGAAAGATCTGAATTACAAGAAGGCCATCTCCCATAGACTCCATTTTAATTAAATAATTACATTTTATTTTTCATTATTTGCGTCTTTCTCTGCAATAATAAAACAGTACCTTGTACTTAATCCTAAAATATAAATAATCCTCACTGGAAACAAAACAATCCTATTGGGTAAATGTAATGTTTAAATTACTTTTTAGTAGTCTTAAAGCTTGGAGATCCAAATTACTGAAAGACTCCTTATGCGGAAAACCCTAAATCCCAAGTATTCTGGATAACAGGTCCCATACGTGTATTAAGATGAACCACCCATTTAAGTAATCAAGTGCTTAGACTATACTGTAGGAAGCCAAAGACGTTTCTTTACTTTACTCCGTGTTTACAAATAAATTTGGGGGTTCATCCTGCCAACATCTACTACCTAAAGCTGACGTTGAGTGCAAAGTAGAAGCTGAGTACTAGAGTGGACAAAAACTTAAAGGTACAGTGATACTTTTCAGAAAGGTTCTTCCAGCCATCCATACATGCTCATTTACAAGCTGCAGCAAGAATCAATGGGCTCCTTAAGCAGGTTCTGATGAATTACATGCATTGACTAAGGGGCACCCTGGAATTACTATCAGGACCTGGATGCAAACTATTAATGCTGAATGCTGGAAGTCATAGCTTTCCAATGGAGCAATAAAAATATGTGTTGCAACTTACCAAAATGGCCACTGCTTCCGCATTGATGCTCAGGTTGTGGTGGATAAACTACATATAAATTAGGTTTCTTGTGGTTTCTCCAGTTTCTGGCTTATTTGGCATCACTGACACACTAGGCATTGTTGAAAACCAATGTTCCCTTTAAGGTGTGGGCTTTTGAGCCAGTTTTGAGGCCAGTGCATACAACAAAATGTTGTATTAATTCTGACCTGAGCACACAGGTTTTAAAAACTGCACACACAAGTTTAAAATGTCCGCACAAAATAATGTTTTTTGCCCACATAGCCAAGAAGGAATTAGAGGGAACACTGAGTCTTTACAGATTACTATTCCATTCACTATATGATAAATATAGTAAAAGCTTTATATGAGCCTTCTGGAAGAAGCAGAATTGCTGCAGAGAGTTTGATGTCTGATGTTTGATGCACATGAATTGTCCAAGGTCACCTTAAGCACACACGTTTAGGGTGCTCTTTCTGAAAAGACTGTTAGAAGATTTATTACAAGAATCCCATGAAGCATGGAGAGTTTACTGTTGGAACAAGATGTTTATCATCAATATGTTTTCTAGATTTTGCTATAGCCCAAGAATTTTCAGAGGATTTATGGATCTGACATAAATTCATTGTAAGAGAGACATCATTAATAGCACAATTCTTTGCTCGTCTTTTCCAGATGGTTTCTTTACTATAAAATGAATTGTTTCCATATTTCCCCATGACAAATACTCCAAACTGTATTTTCCCAGCCATATTCTTTGTTGTGATATAACAAGTGGGAATTGCAGAGTAAATACGGCCAGTCTACAAATTGCTGCTAGTTAATATGGAAAGTTGGATGCTGTACTGCCTATCATATTCCCTTCTGTCCCAGCATTGTGGTTAGCAGGCCCCATTATATCACTGTACATTAAGGAGGGGAACTGTTGATGTAATTACAGTGAAAGCAGCACTTTAGGTATAGTATATAATATGCAACAGATTTTTCTGTCCATTTTCTCTTATATGTCAGGGCACACAATACAAAACGTTGAAGGAAACTAATGCTCAGGACCTGGGGTTTGGATCTTTCCATAATTTGGATCACACATCTGAAATCTGTTAAAAAAAACATTTATACATTAAATAAACCCAACAGGGTTATTTTGCCTCCAATAAGGATGAATTGCATGTTAGTTGGGCTCAAGTACAAGGTACTGTTTTATTACTACAGAGAAAAGGGAAATCCATTTTTAAAAATGTGGATTATTTGATTAAAATGAAGTATATGAGAGACAGCCTTCCCATAATTCAGAGTTTTCTGGATAATGGGTTTCCAGATAACATATCCCATACCTGTACAATTTTTGAAACATTCATTGATCATCACATTCATCATCTGAATGTGTCACTAACATCTTTTTTAGAAAAAATGGAGCGATAGTAAAACTGATCTAGCAATGTTTCAGCCATGTTTTATGACAGCGCTCCCAGATTTAATTTATAACAGAGTGTTAATATCACTGAGCTTACTGTGAACAAGAAGAAGGCAGGAATAAATCATGTTCCATGCATTGTATCCTTTGTGATCACAAAATGGATCGGATACATTGGAGTGCTCATATGTCAGTAGAGGAGCATACTTACATTGATGTACTGATGCACAAAGAAATGTATGTAATTGTGGTCAGAGAGCTATAGACCAACTCCAGATATTGCAACCCATTGTTTTCTTGGCTGTTTTCCTAAGAAGCCAGACATTCCTTCATTGTGATGATGCCCGTTTCCTGGTATATGTTTGTCTACCATTTGCAGCTTCTACCTTCTGTTGACCTCACTGGGGGTCATTTATAAAGTTTGCAAATGCACAAATGCAATTGCACATGTTTTTTCCTGAATGCTAAAATATTGCACAGCTGTGCCCATCTTTCAGGTTTTTGCAAAACGTCCGCAAATGGCTTGCAAATGAGAAAATGTGTTTGCGTGAGTGCGCCCATTGTGCGAGGTTGTTGTGCACATAAATAGCGTTGACGGTAACTTAAAGCTTTTTTGCAAATATTTTCTCTCCCACCAAAGCTGTAGCGTAATTCAAACACAGAATGTGCACACAATATTCGCAATTTGAAATTTTTGCCATATACCTCATATACATTCACAGTGTGAACAAAAAATTCGCAATTCTGTTTGCAACCTCTTATATAGCTTTATAAAAGTAACCATGTGCAAGGCAAATATATTCACTGTGCGAACCAGACTGCACTGCCCAAAGTTTATAAATGAGCATCACTGTCTGAACTGACCGTGGCCAGGCCAAGTGTAACAGCCATAACAGCATGTATAGGTAGTGTACTAGATGAATATTATAGCTAATTAGATGGCATCCTCTATAGCTTGTCAGCTCATATGACTTTCAGCCTACTAATAGCAAAGAGCACACGTGGAGCATAGCATTGTTCTTTTGGGGTGAAGACCATAAAGTATAGAAGAAAATAAGGTATAAGTAATCCAGGAAAACTATTGTTGCTTTTACCCTAACAGATATATCTCTATGGATTAGGTCACAACATCTAGCATATAAAGTATATATACATCCTGTATAAAGTGACTTTCACTGGAAAGGTCAGCGGGATATCACATTCTAAATTCCCAAAAGTTCAGTGTAATTTGCAGCCTACAAGCACTGTAAGACATACACATATAACAATTTCCTCTTGGGGATGCAACATGTTTCTCTTTAGCACAGTGGTTTCTAAGCTTTGACACTACCTCCCATCTCAGGTGAGTGTGGTGAAGTGGCACTGGCTAAAGGCCGGTTTGAAGGTCAATGAGGGTAAAATCCGAGGTTAATATGTACAGTATTTGCTATCCTAGATACTCTTCCTAAATCTGTATTCCATAGGGTGGACATTCAAATGGTTAAAAATATGGCATTCAAGTGGAGCTTGAAGTGAAAATGTTTGACAACCACTGATCTAGCCTGTGCCTGACATGTAGGTACCTCAATAGGAATATATGGTAGAGTGCATGTATTGAGTAACTGTAGAACAATTAGCTATTTCACAAATAGAAACATTAACTTAGAGGGAGAAGAGACTGATAGTCCAAGCTATTGGAGAACATAAACTAGAGAAGAGTTCCAAGTTTTAATGGTGCGGCAGCAGTTTGCAAGTTTTACCGGCATGGCAGCACAACCAGAGAGGGAGTGCCGGAGCGGGTCGCCAAGAGCCGGGGGCCACCGAGTATTTTCCCGGTATCCCACCAGCCCAATCCGACCCTGCTAACAGTATGGGACAGATTTACTCGAGGGTGAAGTGGCTAACGCTAGTGTTGATTCGCTAGCGAAACAAATAGACGCTAGCAGTCATTCATACTCTATAGCCAGATGACAATTCGCTCAGGAGAATGGACGGAACTCTGCAAATTCAAAGAAATGCGGATTTTACTGAACGTTACCTCTTTCGCCAGCTCACACCTGGTGAAGTGCACTGGAGTGCATAGATCTTTCTCAATCTAAGTCCAAAAAATGCTGGCTTCTTTTCCTCGTGATAGCCTGCAAAAGTCCTCTGAAGCCCCCTTCCTCTTGAAAGATAACGTGCATGCACATCCTGTCGGCTTCATGCTGGAGCACTAGCCATTCGGCACTAGTGCTCCGGCAAGAGAATTGCTTACGCGCCTGGGCGGCATGTCGCCCCTTAATTGACGCCACCCTAGGTCCAGGCCTATGCGGTCTTGCCGCAAATCCCGGACTGTCCATTCAATTTAAAATTTTCCGCAGTATGACCTCTGAACGCAAGACCTCTAGAGAATTTGCGCTAGGCAGAAATGAACGTTACTTCGGCAATGCAAGCAAATGAAAGCGAAGATGCGCTAGCGAAACGTCACGCGCGTTCAGTGCCCACAACAAAACTCCTCATTCCAGTGAATTAGCATTGTCTGAGCGAATTTTTGCCTGGCGAAGTGTAACGATGGGTGCTAAGCGGTTGCTGGCGAATTTTCGCCCTCGAGTAAATTTGGCCCCTATATCTAGACCAAAAATTAATCTCTTCACTGTAATGACGAGAAACCATAGATCTAGGTCTTACTCCTTTTCAGATGATTCAAAGCCTTTTCCATTGATTTGCACCTTGAACCAAATCAATTCAAATTATAAGTCAGAATCTAAGTGGCAATCACTTTCCAGTAAATTCACTTATCTCTTCTTTTAAGATGTGGTCTCCCTGTGGACATGCAGTTGCCTTCCTGTTAAAGATCTGGCAAATCATAAGCCGGTAACGCAAAGACACATACATTATGGGGCAGATTTATCAAAATGTTAAATTAGGGCTCACCACAGAAAAACTCACTTTCTATTAAGGTGACCAGATTTTTGGAAAGAAATCCGGGGACAGGGTAGAATATAGCGGCGCACTTTGTAGGACACACCACCACTAACCAGTCTCCATTTTACAAATTCACTCTTGGTGAATATATTAATGAACGTAGTGGCGATTCTGTGTATAAATACCTCCAGAACTCACTACAGGATGGCACAAAGGAAATTTCCATGTACAATACCCCCAAAATTCATAGTAGGATGGCATAAAGGCAATATTGCTAATTAAAGGTAAGGAAAGGGTTAATGGTGGCACAATGGGAGAAACTAGGTGAAGTGGCTAAAACTTTGCAATGAAAGAGCATTGATAAGGGAATAGTGGGGGAGTTAAACTCAGTGAACAGATAGAGAAAATAAACAGATACTTACTAGCATTCTCTACTTTCCACTGGTCATCTGGGAGGAAGGGGGAGACGGGGAATTTGGAGCATGTTGGAACAGGATCCTGCCACCCTGATCAGTCTGCCAAGTCCATGGAGGTTTGAATAGGCGCACCTTTCCTCTTCAGTCTCCTAGTGATGTCATCAGCCTGCTGCCCGCTGCCTGCTTGCTCTGTCCTGCGCCCCCTGCCTGTAGATTTATATAGTGTGGGTCTGAACAGCGGATTCACAGGGATTTTTTAAAGATTTTTCTGCAGACGGGGACACTTCACAGGGCAATTTCTTATGGGACCGAAGTCCTGAAATGGGGCCTGTCCCCGTTAAACGGGGATGAATGGTAAGCTTACTTTCTATTCATTCCTATGGGATTTTTAGAATCGTATTTATCAATGGCGTTCACCATGCTTTTAAAAATCCCACAGGAATAAATAGAAAGTGAGTGAGTTTTTCTGTGGTGAGTGCTAATCTCACATTTTGATAAATCTGCCCCTATATGTACTCTATATTTATTTATGTAAATGTGTCAGGGAGCTATATGGAGTTTTTTATAGAACTTTGAAATAACAATATTGTATGTGTTATACCAGCAAACACATAATCAGTAGCACAATTGTAATTCTAGTACATTCCCTGTCAGCCCTCCCTCATTGGTTTTTTATCTAGTAGGGCATATACAGTTTGTTATTGCCTATTTAAAATGTCGTTTAAAGATTCTGTAGTCTGAAGTATATTCAATTTTTTTAGAGATTAAGATTACAATATTATATGGCTACGATATATGTTCCCTTTGGATTTGATCTGCACATTCTGCATAGAAAAGCTATTGGAATGCACTGTATTATTTCAGTAAGGGGGTTAATTATCAAGCTCCGAATTTATCTCATATTTCTAAGATAAAAATCCGAGCAACTCCGAATTCCTGAATGGACCTTATTTATCATTCTTGCAAACTTTGGACCTTTGCCCGAAAAGTCTGAAGTGTTCGTACTTTTCCACAAAAAACACAAATTTTTTTGGACTTTTCTGACTTTTTGGCCCAAAATCCACTAAATCATTGGATATCGGTACTGACAGCAGCACAGACACTGGGACCTTCCCCATTGACTAATACAGGACTTGTAAATGTAATTTTGGCCATACCAAAGGTGGTCTTCAAGGCTTTTACAACAGCTGGCTCACAGTGGGAATTCTAAACCAACAACTTCCTGCTATTGTTTATGAGACCAGCCCTTTCTTCTAAATTTCAGTGAAAGAATCTAATTACAGACATGACAGGGGCTGTCGGATCAGGAATCTCATTTACCTACAGACAAATTGATGACAATTGATTACATTTTTTTCATTATAAGCTGGCTTCAGGAGTTAAACTCATTATTTCAGAGACAGTAACTGTCTTGTATTTACATATTGAATATTTTCAAATTACAGAAAAATCCATTATCCATAAAATCCCAAGTCCCAAACATCCCGGATACCTGTAGTAATATAAAACCAAATTCATTCGATGGAACTAAGATACAAAACAATCCAATAATACAATTATTTATTTTGATAAAACAGGGAAAACCACCTACAGAAAAAAGAGTAGGAGTTCCCATTATATACTTATAGTAGAATAAAGATTAACCATCAGTTAAATGGTAGACATTCTCTGAACAGACATGTGGAATACATTTTTTTGCTACTGTAAATCTATCAAATGGAGACAGATCATTAAAACACTATTCTTATTATTTATCACTTGAAATGTTTCATTCACACTTCATATTTAACAAAATAATAAAAGAATGGGGTCCTGCTTTTATATAAATTGCCCATTATTGGCCTTGCTAAGCTTAACATATTGTAGTCCATAGCTTGGGATTTCAATAGCGATACAGTATCTGCTATAGGACTCCACCAAGCATTCCAAACAAATTAAATTTCACCTGTTGCATGCAGGATCAGAGAAGATAGTTGACCTGGGCCCCGAGCCTGAGCCACAACTTCTCCAAGAGAGAATTCTTTATCAGAATCCCCTTCATAAAGGACTTTGATGACTGCGACCATTTGCAAGATCCCCTTGGGCAGGGACTGATATGAATGATGAACTATTTCTGTAAAGTGGTGCATACATGTATTGATGTTCTATAAATGAAGGATGCTAAATATGTGCCAGATAAAAGATATAAGAATAAATTACCTTTAAGCATAAGCATAAAAAAACAGAAACTTTTTTTTTCTTTGTTGGGTTTTATCCTGCAAAATCTCAGATCTCTATTTTTTTCCAGAAGTGCACATATGAAAGCTCATGGCACTATCCAGTGAAGTGGTGAGTTGTCTGCTGCTGCCATGTCTGTGCCTCCCACGTTTCTGCCTTCTATATAGCCTGTCCCTTCAGGCCACTCAGTAGGAAGTGAATATAAAAAGAAGCCAAGTGGAGTTTCTGTAATGTTATAAATTAAAACCTTTGGCACATTAAAGCCCTTTTAACTTTTCAAAAGGGGACTGTTCTATTGCTGTTCTGTGACTTCTAACACAACCAGGAGCTTGGAAAGAAATGATCTGTGGTATTTCAGTCATCAGCGACTGACTATTGAAAGCATCATTTTTGCAGATTTCACACAGCTAAGCCTTTATGGACATTACACATATACTGCATTGCATCTATTGACAACTTGGGCAATTAGGTAACATTTGTAAAAATAAGACTGAGACACAAATAACCACATGGCTATTACCATGCCGCGTGTCTCCTAGGCGCCATTTTGATTGTTAGGGGGCGTGCCTGCGCGCCTCTTAAAGGTACAGGCGCGCAGGCGTGATTGCGCCAGCGCTCATTGGCGCACATTTTTGCGCAAACTTTGAAGGTATATAAGGCCCATTTTGATCCCCAGCCAGTGCCCGTGATAGAGACATAAAAGTCAGGGGCCATTTAAACTACTACTAGTTATCTGCAGTGGGGAAGGAAGCCACAATGCAATAAGTCCACACAAATACGGGAAGAACATATTGGTTGCAATCAAGTCCAAAACTCCATTTTTTTTTGTGGAACAATTGCCAACCACTTTGTTTATAACATAGAAACATTGGTAAGTAAAAACTGCAACATTTCCTGGGGGCTTGAAATATAGAAAGAGCGTAATGGTGGACACCAATCTATCAGAGGTTTGAGTTGCAAAACAATAGTGAAGCAGACTTCTCCTGACATCCAACAGCAAACTTTAGTTGGGAAGGAAACTTTGACCATGAATACATTTTCCAGTTTCACTTATCTCTACTCTGTGTAACATAAATCTGTCTCACCCATTTCCATTTGAGACTCCCATCAGTGCACAAAACAATGGGGCAGGTTCCATAAAGGGTGAAGTGACTAACGTTAGCGAAAATTTGCCAGCATTTCGTAACCATGCAGATTCCCTAACGGGCACAGTAGTCATTTCGCCAACGAAGGAGATAGACGCTAGCTTTGATTCGCACTGTAACGCCAGGTGAATTTTCACTCTGGCAAACGGACGTAACTCCGCAAATTCACTAAGATGCGGATTTTACTGAACGTTACCAGACTTGCACCAGACATGCCTTCGCCACCTCAGACCAGGCGAGGTGCAATGGAGTGGATAGGAGTGCCTCAATTTTTTTGTAGTCCCAAAAAACGCTGGCGTCTTTTCCTTTTTTCTCGCTTTTGCTCTCCATTGTTCGGCGCTCTGGACGAAACTTAAAATCTTAAGGAATTAGCGTTGTCCTGTCGAATTTATGCCTGGCGAGGTGTTGCGAAGTGGGTGAAGCAGTCGCTAGCGAATTTGCGCCACTTAGGGAATTTGTTCCAATGAGTCTATGATTGCAGAAAGTGAGCCTTTGCTTTTGGAATTGTGTTGGTTAGCAGGGCCGGATTTACATAATGGGCGCCCCTAGGCCCACTGCCATTTGCAGCCCCTGTCCCCTCCCCTTTATTCGTGCAAATTTCCGAAGAGAAAAAGATGACGCCCGTGAATTCCGATGCCTAAATCTGCACCAAGGGGTAAGTAAAATGTTAGGGGCATTTGCCCAGGGTAACACTTAGGCTGGGGGAAAGAGGAGGGGGGTCTATGTAGGGTAGGGGGTAGGGTTTTTTTTAACTTTAGGGTTGAATTCTCCTTTATAAATAGCATACATTTATGCTAAGATGGGTGCTAGTTTTAAGAAATAAATAACATAGATATTCAACAAGATAAATTGAGGAATTATTGAGGTTCAAAATACTTACCTTAATTTTGATTTGTAAGAAAACAAAGAGCATATAGAGCATATAGGTCAAGTAAA
This sequence comes from Xenopus laevis, assembly GCF_017654675.1. Lineage (NCBI taxonomy): Eukaryota > Metazoa > Chordata > Amphibia > Anura > Pipidae > Xenopus > Xenopus laevis. The sequence continues at coordinate 47,911,908 of NC_054376.1, read as the reverse complement.
ATCTGCATCTGCATCAAACCCATATGGAAGTATATGCATGCATGCTGCTGTTTTAATACTGCATACATTTTCCTTCATACATTCTTTTTTTTCACAATTCAAAAATCATGAACAAGATTGATGGTTTAAAAAAAAACACAAATGTTCAGTAATTAATAAGCAAAAAAAGCATTAAACACTCAAATGTAAAAAGTTCAGCATTGGGGAGGCCCATATATCAACATTCTAATTTTAGTGGTTTTATGAGCCTATGTAGAAGTGAGTGGGAGCTGTCCTAGCCAAAATTTATACTGTTTAAGGTTTTTGAATATTTTTTCTAAGCTTGAAAATGCACTAAAAATGATGATTATTCCAAGTTTTTTTCAATGATTTTATTTGAGTTTATTCGAAGTAGAAAAAAATCCTCTAAAAATTCTACAAATCCGAAGTTCGACAAACAAGGACCTAAGTGTAAGTGAATTGGATGGCTACACCGGCGATTGAACAATATCATCTAATCATTTTCAGTATCATGTTTCACAATCACTCTTTCCAACAGTATGTCTATATCATCTTATAAAAAAAAAAATACCCCTATGATCAGTGTCGGATTGGCCCAGCGGGACAACGGGAAAAAACACGCTGGGCCCCAACCCTCATGGGCCCCCGCCGGGCTAGACCTCCTCTCCCGATATTCGGGTTGGAAAAAAAAATTTCTACGCAGTGCATGTGCGCCAAATGCCACCGTTTGCGCATGCGCGTGGAGCTATTTAAAGGAGCATGAAGGAGCCACTTGGAGCGCCACAGTAGGGGAGTAGGGGGGGCCCTGGACAGCAGTCCCGGTGGGCCCCCGGCCCCCCCAGTCCGACACTGCCTATCTATGATGCACAGATACATTTCAGAGCTCTTACAGAGATCATACATCAGTATTTGCTTCAATGGAGCTTAAAATCTAGAGACACTAGTGATGGGTGAATTCCTCCCGTGAATTCTCCAGAAAAATCCACTAAAAATCGTGAAATTCGAACGTTTTCATGAAAAAATTGTGAAATTCGAAAGTTTTCACGACAGGTGTGGCGGCGTATGCGCAGTTGGAGCAATTTTCAGGCTCGCAACAACTGCGCATGCGCCGAAACTCACGGTAATTGCTGAATCGATGGTCTCCTTACAAAGATTACAGTGGCGGTTAAAGATGGCGCCCATGAAGTTAGATGCCTGAATCTGCACCAAGGGGTAAGTAAAACATTAGGGACATTTGCCCGGGGTAACACTTAGGCTGGGGAACTATGTAGGGTAGGGGGGTAGGGTTTTTTTAACTTTAGGGTTGAATTGTCCTTTAAGTGGTGGTGTGTATAAGCCTATGCCATGACCCACAGTTAGTATCCTTGTGCCTCCCTAGTTACAGTCTAATCTTCTATCCCATTTACCATTCCCACATGGGTCTCTCTCTTCTTCTGAGCAATAAATTAACAAAAAGCATGGCGGAGTATGGAAAAGGGCACAATAACCCTATATAATACTATTGAAAAGGAAACTGTAAATCCAGACAAATGTCATAAGTGCATACAAACTACTTAATACCTCAACAGTGCTAACCACAGAGTCCCACTATGCCCAGTGTTATGCTTTCAATATATCTCCTCATATAGTACTACAGGTATGGGACCTGTTATCCAGAATGCTCGGGACCTGGAGTTTCCTGAGTAAGGCATCTTTCCATAATGTGGCTCTCCAAACTTCATGTCTACTAAAATATCATTTAAACCCAATAACCTAATAAACCCAATAACATTGTTGTGCCCCTCCAATAAGGATTAATTATATCTTACTTAGAATGGAATACAAGACACTGTTGTATTATTACAGAGGAAAAAGGAAATAATTTAAAAAAAAAATAGAATTACTTATTAAAAATTCGATCTATGAGAGATGGCGTTCATATAATTCTGAGAACAGGTCCTATTCAGTAACACAAGCATACATATGTACATTACCTATAAGAAACCTCATCTTACACTTGTTTAAAGGGTTCTGGTTGTATTTGGTGCAAGGTGCGTGTGTAGCATGCTCTGACACAAGGCAGCCTTGTAGTTTAGAACTGCCTTTACCCACTTTCCATGTTGTGCTTTGACTTTCTGCATTTCAATCACATGCAAAAGGCATTAGTGGCACCGCACATTTAATGCTACTTGCACCTAGTTTATTAAATTGGCACAACTTGTGAACAAGGATCAACATACCAGGTGTAAGTAGCTGGGGTGCCATTTTTTCTGTGCAAACAATAACACTGGAATGTATAGTCATATGTTGCAAAGAGGGTAAAAAACTATAGCAAATAAATAATCCATACATTTATTTGCTTATTTATTATTGAAGCACTAAGCATTCTTAGTTTACAGTATATAATAATGAAGAGAACGTATTTTGGGTGCACAGCCTATTTTGATTAAATTGCCACATAACATTAAAACAGGTGTTTCAAACAAGCTCCGTGCCAAACTCAGCAGAAAGTTTTAAATTGCTGGACCCAACCAGTTATTGCACTTGTGCCAACAAAGAAAGGTGTTTCATTTATATCTGTCAGTTTACATTTCCGCTTATATATTTAACAACTGATGTATATATTTCTTCCATCCCGTTTATCTAATCAGATCTGATTATTTGCCTAATGTAGGCCTTAGGTTGTGACATTGTGCAAGACCTGTAAGCTGTACAGCAGAAAGCATTTAAAGGACATGTCAACCCCCCAAAAAAAATGTTTACATAATAAAAGAAAACACAATTATAAGCAACTTTCCAATATGAATTTATTAAAAATTGTTGCTTTAAAAGTTATTTGTAAATGTAATTGCTATTGAAAGCAGCATTTGCCTAAATCTTGGTGGTTACTTTTTAAATAATGTTAAGCGGAACTGTTACAATTTGCTACATTTGCTATTCATTACAGCTGCCTTTAATGAAACTCAGGGATTCTGCTCAGCAGGGACAAAGATAACAAATGTATCAACTAAATGTATCAATTTAGAACAGTTAAAGAGTTGGAGACCCCCCACTTCCCAGAGTTTGAAGGTGAACAACCCCTTTAAAAGAGAAACCCTATGCCCTTCAAAAAGACATTTTTTAAAGGCCAGATGGTGCTAAATGAAAACTAAAGGGACTTACAAGAGAATTCCTTTTGTAAGGACCATCTGGGACTTGAACTCTTGGGACTGGGGTTGCTGGACTTTCTGTTCATTTACCTCGTGAGCCACTGGGGGCTCTTCTGTTTTGTTTCTGTTTATCTGCCTGTTCCAGTATATTTTCCACCCACCTCGTTTACCCTTCCGTCTCCTATTCCCTAATCAATTGCCCTTTATAAACCATGCCCTGAGCCATGCTCAGGGCTGAGTCATTGAATGTGTTTGGTTTTGTTCATGAATCTGTTCCAAGTTCCTGAATCTTGTTCCTGCGTTTTTGTTCCAGCTTTTCATTGCCTGCCCGGTAAAGACTTTATTTTTGACCTGTTCCTGTTTTGCTTCAGTTCCATTAAATCCTGTATATTTCACCATGCCTGCTTCAAGTATTTGTGGCTTTTCCCCTGGGCTTCCACCACACGCACTACCAAGTGTGAATTTAACTCCCATTGCAGCGGTTTCCCGCTGTGAACGTTACACCTGGTTTGCAAAGCTCAAAGCTGGCCATACAGAGTTGGTTGTGTAGTTTGGAAGATTTTCACCATAAGCCCAACTATTTGGGCAGTTGTGGCAGGTTGAAGGCCACTTCATTAGATCATCCCGTGATCCCATAGGATCAAAGGTGATCTGTCATATTTAAAAATGTCATAAGCGCAACAGTCCGAATGAAAATAACAATGGGAAGGTGGCCACTCAAACAGTATCTACACTTATGGAGGATAGGCAGGACAGCACCCTAAATTAAATCCACAGACAGCCCATTTAGTGACAAAATTTTTATATATATATATATATATATATATATATATATATATATATACCAAATACTGTACAAAAACCGCACTCACAGGGCTTCTTAAAGGTACAAAAAAGAAAATCTGTTTATTTCGACGTTTCGGCTTCTGTACTGGAGCCTTCCTCAGGTGGTGTGCACAGTGCAAATGACAATCGATATTTAAACACAAAAATGGCGCCAAAACACAACATGTGACGTCATAGCATCATGTGGGTGTCACTATGTGAAGGTGTATAAACATAGAATAATAAAACAGCGCTACTTCCTCTAAGGACGTGCTTTCAGTGTCCATCTTCCAAAAAAGCTCACTTAGTGGCTTAAAAACATTTGTTTCAAAATGCTTAAAGAGCATGCTATTCAATGTGCCAAAGTATCCCTCTGTGTGACCCGTGTGCGCTATGTACTGATCATCACTTACCCCAGAGAACGTGAGTAGCAGAAGGAGTTCGCTCTGTATCGCCTTACTGGAAGGAGGTGTAATCCACATTTCAGCCGGACACCCCATATCGCAACTACGAACCCAGCAAGGCACACTCCTGTTGTCTGTGTACACCGATCTCCCATTATGTCTCCGTATTAGGCCACGCCTCCTTTCCGGTGCGGGGTAGGGCCTGCGCGCAACATCAACTAAATGTATCAATTTAGAACAGTTAAAGAGTCGGAGAAACCCCATGCCCTTCAAAAAGACATTTTTTAAAGGCCAGATGGTGCTAAATGAAAACTAAAGGGACTTACAAGAGAATTCTTAGTTTGCAAAGCTTAAAGTTGGCCATATAGAGTTGGTTGTGTAGTTTGGAAGATTTTCACCATAAGCCCAACTATTTGGGCAGTTGTGCCAGGTTGAAGGCCACTTCATTAGATCATCCCGTGATCCCATAGGATCAAATGTGATCTGTAATATTTAAAAATGTCATAAGCGCAACAGTCCGAATGAAAATAGGTGGCCACTCAAACAGTATCTACACTATCTACACTTATGGAGGATAGGCAGCACAGCACCCTAAATTAAATAGACGAGCTGCTAATCCACAGGAGACAGCCCATTTAGTGACAACATTTAAATATATATATATATATATATATATATATATATATATATATATATGCTTGAAGTAAACTGGAGCACTCCTGATGCAAATTGCAACTGCCTGGGTGCAGGTTAAAAATACTAGACATCCATCCCACCTGAAGAAGGCTCGAGTAACAGGGCCGAAACGTCGTACATTTAATAAATTTTTTTTCACTTGGACAAAGACCTGGCAGTGCGGTTTTTTGCAATGGATATATATATTTATATATATATATATATATATATATATATATGATTACACACTCTAATATTTTGGAAAACATTTATTGTAGAGACCTTTAATGGTTTAAACTTGTTGGGTTATTTTTCATTATGTAACTTTCTCTACCAAGATATTGGAGTGAGACATCCCTTCTATTTTATACATTCACTTATACAATATCTTATCTGTTCAGCCCCAAGGGCTAGGCTGAAGTGACCAGTAAATGCTACCCAATAATTTGTTGCTGTAGATGACTAGATATGTAGCAACTCTGCACAAGGTTAGGAAGTGAAGACAGAGCCAAACAGCAGATCTGCAATTAAATGTATTTATTCAACAATGTCTCAATGTAGCAAAGTTTGCACCTTTTATTACATAGCCCTGTTAGAGTTACATTTCATATTCTTCTAATGGAACACATTCTCTATAATAATGTATTCGCTTATATTGAATAGGAAGCCTTAAAAACTGCATACTGGCTGAATCAAATAGCATCATAAATTATACATAAAACAATGATAAAACAATGAAAATCTTAAATATTACTGGGGATTCTTGGGGCTTTGGAGAGAACAATGCTCTTCCTGGCAGGAATGAACCTGTGTATCAGCTACAGAACCTGTGTCTAGGCTCCTCTAAACCTCTTTTTTCTAAATTACCTGTGGGGAGGATTTTTTACAGACTTGTACACAGATGTAATAAATTCTACTGAGTAAATGTATACCTAAAGGAGCCTCGGCTAGTGGTTTTGCTGCTCTCCAAAAATATTTTCAATATATCTTTTTCCACTGACATTTTTTTTTTCTTCTTCTAAAGAGCAGTTTCTTTTTCTAGCATAAAATGCGAGTAACAGTAAAAAAATTGTCATATTGGTTTTATTAAATAAAAAAAATTCTTTCATCGTTATTATGAACTCATAAAGGGGAATGTAATTAAAAATCACAAACGATGTTTAAAATAGTGTTTTTTTGCTGCTCCCAATGTGAAATCATTAGCTAGTGAATACATTGTTAAGCAAAGGTTAGGGTTAACACCTGCTCTGGAGTTTGGTCAAATATTTTTTCGAAAAAAAACGCTTTGCGATTGCAAATTTTTATTACATCCCTGCACATGTTCGCAAAAGCCATTTGGTCGCAAACTTTGCAAGGAGGTCGTTGAGGTCTGTAATCGGTCAAAAAAGGACACAAACATGGTTGCTAACATTTGCAATGGTCTTTGCGAACATTTTTTACATTCCCACATTAGGATTTATTTCAAAGGTTCAGGCATAAGCAATGAAACTAGTCCTAGTTCAACAACAATATAGGTTTTCACTTAAAATACAAAGGTTTTATGTATGGTTTTTCTCAGCCTTACATTTTTAGATTTTAGAAACAATGAAACACTCCTATATTTCACAGAACGTGTCTTATTCGCAAAACCAGGGAATAGAGTTTAAATGACTACTTTCACGATACACAATGTTATTTTTTTTCTCTTCTATAGGAAACAGTTTTGAAATACAGGCAGAAAATGGGATTGTGACAGTTTTGACATCAGCACAAATTGCATTTTGCCCCTATTTGAGCAGAGAAATCTCGCAGGCCTTCTTCAGGGTGGGTAGAATAGAATTTGACAGCAGTTACAACAACCTGGCTGACATAATGTATGCCCTTTACTACTTCTTCTACATGTCAAAGTGCATTTGGGCAGGACATTGGCAAACAAGCAATAGTTAAGATGAACCAGTGGCTGCCGTGATTCCTAGGCGAATAGACAGCTTGAGAAACCTGTGTTGGTTTTCTCTTCAGCCAGATGGAATGCAAACCCTTGCTGTCCTATAACTCTGCATTTATCAGAATAAACATTTGTTATTCATTTTTGCTCAAAGCTGTATATTCAAATTAGGGTCCGGAAATGTTTTTTTTATTCAGTGGAATCTTCTGTAAAGAATATGGTATTCAGTTGACTCAAAACACGATAGATGTGATTTAGCCCTAATTTAAACTGGATCAGTTTTGGTCTGGTGGTAACCCACAGTCTTAATGGGGGAGGCACCCAAGATATTTTTTCTTAAAATTCCAATACAACATATAATTTACATGTGTACTTATAGATTGCACTCCCATGTTATAATAAATCCTACAAGTGTTCTTTGTTTGTTTTTCAAGAAACCAAAGAAAGAAATTGCTCATACGATTAGAATAGTATCATTAGGCAAAAGAATACATGTCTTGATTAAGGGAGATTGCATGTGACTTCAACAATGCTTAAACAATAAAGAAATATATATATATATATTTCCATATATAGGTAAGTTTCCATTAATTCATGTTTATTGGCAACCAGCATGAGTAGATTTAATGCTAAGTGTGAAGTGGAAGCTCATATTGTTCTTGATATACTGTCACATTTGGCTAAGTATTCCGCAAAGATTGAATGAACCTGTAGTGTTTCACTGCATTCTAATTAGGCAGAACTGTCAGTTAGGTGCCCGCTGACTTAATCTTAAGCAATGGAATTTCTTCAAGCAATACGTAGCTAAGGTCAATTATTTGAGGGTTGATATGAAAGGGGGCAGGCTGTAGAGAAGCTGTATTTAACCTCTTGAAATATACAAGGATTTACTACTTGACAGGAAATTGGGTATTTTAAATTCAGTTCCTCAAAAAAATATTTTTTATTTGCGCTCTTAGCTAGCTTTTCCATTATTTAATGGGTTTCTAGTAGAAAACTACTCTATTGCACATCGCCTGGTCTGAGCTGGCGAAGGCAAGTCTGGCGCAAGAGGTAACGTTCAGTAAAATCTGCATCTTAGTGAATTTGCGTAGTTACGTCCATTCGCCTGAGCAAAAATTTGGCTGCTGTTAGAGTGCGAAGTAGCGCTATAGTCTATCTCCTTTGCCAGCGAATTTATGCCAGCACCCATTAGTAAATCGTCAAAGTCCCGAAATGACGCCACGCTGGCGAATTTTCGCAAGCGTAGTCACTTTGCCCTTTAGTAAATTTGGACCATTGCCTCTTCCATTCTCAAGCTCTGTAATTATGTAGGGCACTGTGCATGGGCATTATGTTTCTCATTCTGGTGCATAGACAAGATTTTGGGGTGATACAAAATTAATCTTAATAACAGTGTCCACAAAATGGCTCCTGCCTGCTTGCTGTGATAGTGTAATTCCAAAACTGAAGGAACCAAAATTGAAATAATACATATAGGGGCAGATTTATTAAGGGTCGAATTTCGAAGTGATAAATACTTCGGAAATCGACCATTAAATGGCTTTACTTCGATTTCGAATATTAAAGGCGAAGTTTTTTCGCCGAATTTGACCGTTTTCCGGTCAAAGTAAAATCGTTCGATCGAACAATGAAATCCTTCGAATCGAACGATTCGAAGGATATCATCCATCAATCGAACGATTTTTCTTCGACTTAAAAAAACGTAGAAAACTGCTCTAGAAGGTCCCCATAGGCTAACATAGCACTTCGGCGGGTTTAATTTGGTGAAGTATTGAAGTTGAAGTTTTTTTAAAGAGACAGTACTTCGATTATCGAATGGTCGAATATTCGAAAGATTTTACTTCGAATCGAAGCAGAAGTCGTAGTATCCTATTCGATGGTCGAAGTATCCAAAAAATTACATTGACATTTACATTTTTTACTTCGAAAATTCCCTTGAATTCACTTCGACCCTTTATAAATCTGCCCCTTAGTGTAAGTAAACTTTATTTTGCTCAGCTAACATGATAACAAAGAATTTGGAATTATTTCTTAGGATGACAGGTCCCCTTTAATATCTTTATACATTTTAACAGGGGTTAATTATTCATTATATCTACAGTTAAATGTATATAGGTTAATTAACAGCTTTCTCTCTTTGCTGCAGAAAATTGGCTGGTACAAATGTGACAGAGGTATGATTTCCTGTGTTTTTTTTACAAAATGATAATTTCGTATTTTTAAGCTTTTTTAGACAAGTGACAGGCAGTGTGCAAGGAGAGACATTTCTAGTAGAGATCGCCATTAAGTTAAAAATGGCACATTTCTTTTTCGTGCTCAGTCTAAATTGGAGCAAAAAGGCACACCTGGATGGCTTAAATGAAATATAACTGATACGGCTGGCAAAACCTTGTTGCAGACACTCAACATCTAGACAAATAGAATAGTTTTAGCAACTACTCATGTGCAGTGGATACAAACTTAAAAGAAGTACAGCACAGTCATACAGCACAGTCATACACTTGGATGCGCAAAATGTGCATAAGTAATCCCAAGTTTGTTTTTGCTTACCATACCACTCTTGCACAGTTTATATATAATGTTATATAGTTCCTACTTTACACCTCAGTAGAGTCCTGCATCTTTTTTAGGAACCCATGTGGGTACCAATTGAATAACCACAAATTGGTTGGGTTTTGAACCTGATTCCCTGACTGTGCAGACAGTAACAAATAACCCGCTTGTGTACTCAGCTAAGGTGAGGGATTGGTCCCTCCCCTGTAGTTTTGGAAATCTTTTTTCCTTGTCCTGCAGAATTGGCATCGGAATGATGTCACTTCTACAATTACATCACAGGTTTCACAGATCCTGGTTTGGAAGGTAATTTAATTCTATCAGTCCAGGTTGGGTAGAGGTTCTGGCTAGGGGGATGTATTTGGTGGAGGGTGCGGGTTGGGCACAACGGGACCTATGCTTGGACTCTACATCTCACCACAATATTTAGCAAGTTAGCAGATTCAGTAGAGGATTGATCCTAAAAGATTAAAAAACCATACACAGACATACCTAAGCACATAATAAAATGACCTTTCCTTACATACAGTACATTTGCTGCTATTCTTTTTGTTATTCTGTCATCCTGTCAAATGTTTGTTTGCAGCTTCAGGTTGCTCAAGGCTTAGTGCTACTTATCGTATCTGGCCTTGGGCATATAGAGAGTGTATTTAGTTTAATATACGGTATATAAAAGCACCAAGGCCAATGTAATTGCTAGGACAGTGATTGTAGTAGTCACATATTAACATAAAGGCTCAAGCAGCCTGGGGATATGAGGTACCAGTAATTGCTATAATGAGCATATGAACTAAATGAAACTTCTGTTTTGTCCCTCAGTCATGTAAACACATTTAAAGGTAAAATAAAAACCTGAGGCAATTCTAATTAAATTATGAACATGATGGCAAATTTACTATATGGCATTGTCTCCACACAATCATTGTTGTAGCAAAATAAAAAGATTTTCCAAAAAGATAAAATCCCTTGTGACTACTGAACAAACTGTCATATTTAGGGATCAAAGGCAACTGAAATGTAGGTAGCAACCTGTGGCTCCCCAGCTGCAACTCAACTCTGGCTCCCAGCATTCTTTCAATCTATCAGTGGTTTATAGTGATAGACGAATACATTTGGCAAATGCGAATCTGCGCCAATTTCCGCGTTTTGCCGTCAGCGAATAAATTTGCGAAACTGAGGCAAAAATTTGTCGGCATCAAAAGTGGACGCGCGTCAGAATAGTCGCTTGCGGCAAAACTGTCACACGTCAACATTATTGGAATGCCCATTGACTAATGCGGGTGGCAAATTTCGCGTTTCACTAATTTTTCGGAACAAATTCACCCATCACTGATGAGGATGATGACCCCAAGCACTTAGAAACTTGTTTTCGTAAACTTGCTCTCCAGTGCAGAAATGTTATCGGCTCTAGAACTGCCTACAGATGGGTATTTATATGAATCACAGCTGGTGATTAACAGCATTAACAGCAGTACAGTTGGTCAATCTTTCTAAAATCCTAGCTACTTTATAATATAACAAAGGTGCAAAGTTTGCCCAAGTGTAATAATCAATCAACTTTTTTTCTTTTACATAGGTGACAAGTAAATGCTATATTCAGATTAGAGATGTCGCGAACTGTTCGCCGGCGAACTTGTTCGCGCGAACATCGGGTGTTCGCGCTCGCCGGAAGTTCGCGAACGTCGCGCGACGTTCGCCATTTTGGGTTCGCCATTGTTGGCGCTTTTTTTTTGCCCTCTCACCCCAGACCAGCAGGTACATGGCAGCCAATCAGGAAGCTCTCCCCTGGACCACTCCCCTTCCCTATAAAAACCGAAGCCCTGCAGCGTTTTTTCACTCTGCCTGTGTGTGCTGAAGAGATAGTGTAGGGAGAGAGCTGCTGCCTGTTAGTGATTTCAGGGACAGTTGAAAGTTTGCTGGCTAGTAATCGTTTTGATACTGCTCTGTTATTGGAGGGACAGAAGTCTGCAGGGGTTTGAGGGACATTTAAGCTTAGGTAGCTTTGCTGGCTAGTCATCTACCTTCTACTGCAGTGCTCTGTATGTAGCTGCAGTGGGCAGCTGTCCTGCTTCTGATCTCATCTGCTGACTGCTGCAATAACAGTAGTCCTTGTAAGGACTGCTTTTATTTATTTTTTTGTTGTTTTACTACTACTACTACTACTACTATAAGAGCCCAGTGCTATTAGTCTAGCAGTGTTGGGGAGTGGGACTGGTGTGCTAATCTGCTGCTCCTAGTAGTTCAGCAGCACCAACTTTAATTTTTTTTTTTAATATTCATTTTTTTTTTATTTTACTTTTTTTATTTTACTACCGCTGTAGTAGTGTATAAGTTGACCTTTTAGGCATTATTTGCCCTGTAGGCATTATTTGCACACTGTTTTCTTCAACCCGCCATCTAGCTGTGTGACCTTGTTCACATTCTGTCTAAATATCCATAATATTACCGTCTCCAGAAAAAACACCGGAGTGACTTTTTTCAAGCAGCCATAATATATTTTACGTAATCCGTATCCACCGCTGTAGTAGTGTATACGTTGACCTTGTAGGCATTATTTGCACAGTGTTTTCTTCAACCCGCCATCTAGCTGTGTGAGCTTGTTCACATTTTGTCTAAATATTGATAATATTATCGTCTCTAGAAAAACCACTTGAGTTACTTTTTTTCAAGCAGCATTCATATATTTTACGTAATCCGTATCCACCGCTGTAGTAGTGTATACGTTGACCTTGTAGGCATTATTTGCCCAGTTTTTTTGGCCGCAGCCACTGAAGCACAGAGGCCAGAAAAAATATGCCATATAAATGCTGAAAATAGTCATTTTTTGCCATACGTTGACTCAACGTATATGGCAAAAAATTACTATTTTCAGCATTTATATGGCATATTTTTTCTGGCAACTGTGCTTCAGTGGCTGCGACCAAAAAAACTGGGCAAACAATGCCTACAAGGTCAACGTATGGCAGTTGTTTAAAGAGAACAGTAGATTACTAGCCAGCAAAGCTACCTAAGCTAAAATGTCCCTCAAATCCCTGCAGACTTCTGTCCCTCCAATACAGAGCAGTATCAAGCAGATTTCTAGCCAGCAAACTTACTATCATCTGTCCCTGAAATCACTAACAGCTCTCCCCCTACACTATCTCTTCCAAGCACACACAGGCAGATTTTTCAGATACATTTTTGCCCTTGATCCCCCTCTGGCATGCCACTGTCCAGGTCGTTGCACCCTTTAAACAACTTTAAAATCATTTTTCTGGCCAGAAATGTCTTTTCTAGATGTTAAAGTTCGCCTTCCCATTGAAGTCTATGGGGTTCGCGAACCGTTCGCGAACCGCTCGCATTTTTGCGCAAGTTCGCGAATATGTTCGCGAACTTTTTTTCCGACGTTCGCTACATCCCTAATTCAGATTAGTTGCTGTAAGTGACTACACCCGTAGCACCTTTTTATTACAAAACAATGCGGATGAAAAGGGAGTTTTCATGTGCCAACAGCAAAAACATTTAGAATAAAGGTTTGTATGTTTGAGGCATGTGCGGGAAATGGCACATAATCCCTACATCGACTCTGTATACTCAGCACTGAGAAATCAAGCTGCATTCTGTACTTGCAGTTGTCTTTCACAGCTTTATAACGTTTAATTTATTCAATTATATTCACATTTCAAGCAAATTTTCTTTCTAACAGGAAGAGTGCTGCAGAGTAAGGCTTAATTAAGCATATGAATTATGCTGCATTAACTGTTAGCATTCTTCTTTTTCTTCACAGGACAAATAGCTCAAAGAAGCAAGACACTGTCTTCTGTGGCACGGAATATGAAAATGCGAGCTCTAAGGAACACTATATGCACTCTGTGTGTCTTAGTAAACGGATGGAGTAATTGTAATAAATAATACCCTGATGCCAGCTAATAAAATATAATCATTGGAGAGACCAAGTGCTAGGTGAACATGTGGTTCATTCTGCTTGGTATAAATAATTTAGAAAAAAAGTAAAAGGATGCATTCACATAATATATAATAATAATTAACAATAGGTTAGCTTAGTTATAGATGCTTGTGACTCTGAAATTGTCCCTCTGGGCTCTGGCTCCACGTCCTTTTTTTCTTCGCAAGCCTTTCCATTGCCCAGTGACCTGCATATGGATAAAAGCATTGGGTTACATATTGGTTAGGACAGACCATTTTGAGATGAGTGGAAAGGGAAGTTATATTCGTACATGTATGGGATTTAATATGCAGAATGCTTGGTTCCTGTGTTTTTAAAGGAGAACTAAACCCTCATAAAGCGAAAAGCCCCCTGCACTGAGCTCCATTGCCACCCCCCTTCCATGATTCCTCCCCGTATAGTCTGTTATTTGAAAAATTGTTCCTGGATGTAATTTCAATAGAAAATATTGCCTGCTATTTTTCTTCAAAGGAGGCCTGGCCTGTGGTAAACTAGAAAGTGCTGTCCCACTGAACCCATTCTATTTATTGCTCTTTCTCAGCCAATAAGACCATATTTCGATGGCTGATTCATTGTTCTGTTGCTTTTCCCCTTCCACCTGCAAGTTATCTTTTATGATTCATGTAATGTAACACGTTTCTACATCTGCTTTATGTAATCATGCTCCCATACTGTAGTTCAGGCAACGGGATTTGCTTAGGAGAACTGTAATATCCGTGGATTTCATGGGAACCGAATTACATAGATATGTGTTGGCCACACAGAACTAGGCTTGTCTTCTGCAGTGCCAGAATAATCCCGTGCTCAGTATTATTCACACTCATTAAAATGAGACCTGACACTCATTATATTGTTTCTAAAACTATACATTGTTTTATTTCCCTGTAAAAACATGGATCATAAGATGGATTCATGGGCAATCAGGCTTTAAGCGTGAATAATGTCTCTGTTTCTGAACAATAAGTCACGAAAATAGTGTCATTTTACTGCGAGGCTAATGTGTTTTCCACAGCTATAACTGTGAGGTCAACACAATGGGCTGATCCCAGTCCCCTTTTAATCAGAGTACACATGGAAGGTTTGTATTGTTTCAATCATGTTGTCGCAATAAATAATTTACAACACTGAGTATTGTGGTTCCGTGTTTCACAGATGCTGGATATTGGATGGAAAGTTCTCCGGTGTTGACATTAAAGCTCTTGTGTCACAAGGTTCTACTAAAAACTTTGGAAATTAAAGCAGATATTGGTGAATGCAGAAACACCACGGTGTTGCCTTTGGGGTCCAACTTATAATTGCTATTGTGGCCTTGATTGTGTAGGCAGTGCGAGTAGAGAGCCTCATTCTGCACGTGATTGCAATTGTGGAATAATGTTCTAATATGAGAAGAACCTAAAAGGCAAATGTTGTGCTGTATATAATCAGTAGCTCCCTAAAGTAGACAGGGAATCCAGGTGCACATACCCCAGACCATCAACATGCCCAGGGTTGCATGCACAAGTAGCATTATATAATTAAAAATGTACAATGCATATATATATACATACACCCAAAGTATTCTACCACTTTGCACGATCTGCCCTTCTGCATCCAGGATGATATAGAGTATGGCAATTTTTCTATTTCACTGTTCTTGACATTTATATGTTTGGACACAGTAGCAGCGCCTGATCCTATGCATTATTTCAGCTTCTACCTTCTGGGCCACCTTAAAGTTCCATTTCTGTTCCCATTATACCAGTAACCTGTAGCACCTTACATGATATTAACAACCAAAACACAGTGGAAAGGGGAACGGTCAGTTACACATAGCACAGTGTGTCCTCTCTGAGCTCTGAAACATAGTTATGTGCTCTCAACCTCATGCATTAGAAAAAAAAATATAAAGTAATAAATGTAATATATAAAGGAAAATTATAACCCAGTTGTACTTTTATATGGCCATGGATCTCCTCTGTGACTTAAAATAGACTTACCATTATTTGTAATAAAAGGTACTACGTTTGCCTGGAGCTGTAACCCATAGCAATCAATGAGATGCTTGTTTTAAAATTGGTGACCAGTAAATGCTGCAGGCTGATTGGTTGTTGTTAGTTACTGCTCCTAGGCAAACTTAGCAAATATTATTATTATTATTATTATTATTATTATTATTATTATTATTATTATTATTATATAACCCATTATATATTTAAATGAAAACCTTGCCCCAAATTGAATACTTAAGCAACAGATAGTTTTTAGCAAATTAAGTGGCATATTAAAGAATCTTACCAAACTGGAATATATATTTAAGTAAATATTGCCCTTTTACATCTCTTGCCCTGAACCACCATTTTGTGATGGTCTGTGTGCTGCCTCAGAGATCACCTGACCAGAAATGCTGCAGCTCTAACTGTAACAGGAAGAAGTGTGGAAGCAAATGACAGAACTTCATGTTTACTAACATTGGAGATAAATATCTTTGCTTTCGATTTGCCATGGGCAACATTTCCAGAGATCCCGGAGATATTTATCTCCATTGTTGGTAAACATGCGCCTTTGTCCGTTTTTTGGCTCATGTGACCTAACATGTATGGTTTGTTTGTGTGAACTGTAGGATCCCAGGGGGCGGCCCTTAATTCTTAATATGGTAGTTCTCTATCTAGGATACCCAATGGCATATAATTCTATAAAAGTACATTATTATTAAAATGCTTTATTAAGATGATGCATTTGAGCTGTTCTGTGCAATATATTTTTATGGACACCTACATTGTTTGTGGTTATAGTTTATATTTAACCTATCTACAGGTTGAAAAGTTAAATTCCTATAGAAGAGCTATGAGAATTCCCTTTCGCGCACTTCCCCCCTGCTTTTATATGGAGTGAAGAGGCTGAAGCAGGTGCCCTTTTCTGAATGCAGTGGCACAAAAATAAGCGATTCATAAATGTACTAAAAATCTCTGAGAAATCTGGCCAATAATTAATGCTGCATGATCAGAACAGCTTTTCCTGTAGGCTTATTGCTCTGCAGTGACCACTTTCTAATAACCCGCACAGTCATTTCCCTCAAGGACCCAAAGTTATGAAAGTGCACTTCCCACTGAACAAATATCATTATTCCTTGTTGTTAATTTTAGATGGCAAAATGCTGAAAGAGTGATGGACAGATAGAGACTAGAGACTACTGTGCTTTTCATCGGCGTTGGCTGAGGTAATATTTACACAGAAATATAGATCATTTATTCTGTTCAGGGACTAGCACTCTAGCACCATCTTCAGGCTTTTTAGAAAAAGAATTTTGGGAGCATGCCTGAGGCTAATATAACAATACAGGAGTGATGATATGTCTAAAAATAGCAACATATCCATATTACCCTTGTATTAACCTTTATTATAGGCATATCTTCTGCCAGTGGCATCCCTTTAATACTCAAGGGTTAAATGGGATTGGGGTCAGCAATCAGAAAGAGAGCTTACCCAGAAAATGCTACCACAGGTAGAACCAGGGCCTTGTATTAAATACATTACATTATGATCATAATGTGTTATCAAATTTGTTAAGTTCCCCTTTAATCTATGAAAGTTGACAAACAAATGTGCAGATTTTCTCCTTTTTGAAAAGATCAATAGCCCTCTATTTGTATTTAAACTCACTTAGAAATCCCCAAATTCTTTTTCTGGTTGCATTTCGATTTTGAGCCTGAAAGAGCATCATAGGATCATTTATTTGCATGTGTTTCTCTGCATGGAGCTGGTATGTCTTAATAATATGCATTGGTCGCTTTACTGAAGGAAGGGGGTAAGCTCCACAAGTCCACAGGTGGGTGTGAGTCTTCTGTTCCTCATACAAGTGCACTTTTAATCTTTAAATAGACTTTGAGTTTTTTATGAAGTTCTATGCAACTTTAAATCACTTTTTAGTATTCATTTTGCTAGCTTTCCTATTCTGCTTATTTCCAGCCTGGATTATGGGGTCACTGACCCCAGAAACAAAGGATAAAGGACAATAAAGATTGTCATTTTTCTTTTATTTATTTATTTATTTATCGATCTTTCTTTTCAACCCTTTATCATTTATGGAGTCTCCCATTCTGATTTCAGAACTGCTGTCTTCTTGCTATGGTAAGTGTTGGAATTACATTCGCCAATTTACTAAAAGGCGAATAAGACAATTCACTAGTGAAAACTTTTGCGGAATTTCACCAAGCAAATTTTCACTCAGGCGTACGATTGCCAATGAGCAAATTTAAACTTTCCAATACATTACCCTTTAGCCAAAGTCTAGTTCACCTGGTTCTACCTGGCGAATTCTTAAGATGAAGCTACATCTTCAACATTACTACGTCAGTGACATCATATCCTGTATTAAAAAAAGGATTTACTAAGCTCGAGTGAATAGTTTGAATGCAAAAATATTCGAATTTCAAAGTATTTTTTTGGGTACTTCGACCATCGAATTGGTCAAAACGAATGATTTGAATGATTTGAACGATTCAAAGTAAAAATCATTCCACTATTCGACCATTCGATAATCTAAGTACTGTCTCTTTAAAAAAAACTTCGACTTCATACTTCGCCACATTAAAGCTACCAAAGTGCAATTTTAGCCTATGGGGACCTACCAGAGCACTTTTCTAAGTTTCTTTTGATCGAATAAAAATCATTCGATCGATCGCTTAAAATCGTTCCAATTGTAAGATTCGAAGGATTTTTATTGTTCGATCGAAGGATTTGTATTCGATTTTTATTGTTCGATCAAACCTTTTGCGCTGATATCCTCGAAATTCAACCCTTGATAAATCTGTTCATTGTTTTTTTTATTGTCCCAGTATATCATTATTGTTCAAATACAAAATGTAAATGTAATTTTCCAAAAGAAACCTTGTGTCTCTGGCTGCCTGCCACCAAGAAAGATCCACTGGGCCATAGTTCCAAACACAGAGAAAAATCTGTAACATTAATTTGCACAACACTGCTTGTTATCCTCATATTTACAGCTTTTCCGTTTGTACGGTAAAGAGTAATGATTTCCAAGCTCCTTTTTCCATTGCTGTACTGCGGTCACTCCAGATTCTAGCCAGGGGTTGCTTTGATGAGGAGGACAATATAAAATTTACAGGGTATGGATAACCTTGGAGAGACGTTTTTGAGTCTCAAATTTATGCTCCATATTAAATTAAGCCCAAAATTTGCACTACTACATCTGGATTCTCCAGGACTCGATCCGAAGGAGCGACCCAAACCCCCTGCTTCTTAATATGAAAAACAATAAAAACATTTAAACTGACGATATAAAATAATAGTGGTTCCTTTATAGCCATACATTTCTAAGTGAGCTTTTATTCTCCCAAAGATATTAAAAAATCACGGGCTGTAAACTTGGTCCAAGTGGGTCTGCATTGTGCTGCCAAGTTACACAGATGCTAATCTGTCTGTTAAATATACTTTAGGAGAATGACATGGCCTTGAATAAAGACTTCTTTATTTCAAGGGTGTATTGCTCTTTGCCCGGCATGGTGAGAGTTTGTACTTTGCCCAACCACAATGCAGCTGCTGCAGGAAGGGGCCATGTTTCTTTTTCTTAATCTCTCATCATAATAGAGAAATTATAGGCTATAAAAATCTAGCAATCCTCCTCTATTAAACTCACACTATTTAGGATATGTTAATAATAAGAGTTTATTCACAAAGGCAACTGTATCTCTGAAACAAGGAGCCTTGAATTCAAAATGAGACACTTACATTGATTCAAAGACACATACAGCCACTTACTGTATGTGTTTCAGAAAAGCAGAGAAGGTCCAACAATCCAGTCCAACGTTGAGTAAAATAGTTTGGAAAGAATTTGGGGATAAATCACCCTGGTGTTTCGGGGAGTCATACTTACCAGTTAATCAGCCCCCCCGAGTTTCTAGGGATCCCCCTAGTGAAGGTTATTTCTTCTTCCAAACCTCTTATTGATATATTAAAGGCTGTAGTGCCCATCACTGCAACGCTGCAAGATGGAGGGGTATTTTATCATTCTATGATGGGAGTCAAGGCACAAATATATATTTGGGGCACTATTCTGTTACAAGCTGGGGGGGTCATTGTACAGTTATGTTGGGGTGGTTCACTATACTATAGTGCTGTGTGTATTATGCAGTTATATTCTGGGGGGGTTGTATGATTATCTATGCAGTGGGTCACTGCAAAACTGTCTGTGGGTATATAACTGCAGACTTATTATGTACATGCTGCCAATCTAAAGCTGGAAACCAGAAAGTGTACTTTTACTAATTCTCTTATAAAATGGTGATGGGATTTCTGCACAGAGCACTAAAATCATCCCTTTGTAAGTGTGTGTTAAATACACACACATATCCCTAAAAACATTTGCACAATTTGAACTATTTGAGTGATAACATTTAAATGTTGGTTAGATTGATTGATAAATAACACAATTGGGTTGTCCCCTAAAAGAATGTTTTAGGAAGGATTTACAGTGATACTAACCAGACAAATATTGACCACAAACTGCACGTGCATAAATCACCAACTGCAATGAAATGGGAAAATTAAAGCAGTGATGCCACCTACTGACCAAGGGGAAGTACTGAATCAGTTCCACAATATAAGCAAGTCCTCCTTCTTCAAACTCACGCCTCTTTCAAACTCTCAGGATAAAACTTCTTAGCTTTCAAAAGAATTTTACATATTATAAATATGCAAAATTCCCCAATCGTGAAATTAGCTCTTTATAAGCAAATCTCTCTATATATAAAGCAAATATCTATATAAAATCAGCAAAAATGCTCAAGAAACTTTAGATTCTACTGTTGCGATATTCCCCAAAATAACTATTTAATGAAAGGATTCAAAATTGCAAAAACAATTTGATTTCCACTAATGCCCATTATGGCGACTGCTGCCATCTTTGTGCAAATGAATGAGAATAAAATGATATGGAAAGAACGCAATCTTTAGCAAAATAATTGCACAGTTTCTGCAGTACAGGAAAGAATACATGAACAAAATTGGGAAATTATGACACAGTTTATGTGGAAGTGCTCTACAGCAAAGTGTTTGTGGCAGCAGGGATGACCCCCAACACTGTGCCACCCAATAAATAGATGTCATATTACCCCAATGAAACTTCTCTATTTCTGCAGGCAGCATTGGTGCATCCTTAATGAGACAGGTTTAAAACCAAACACTAATATCAATAAAAACATAGATATTTTTACATAGCAACTGGCCAAGACTGACCTGGTTGGCAGATTAGATGTAGGGCTACAAAAGATGGAAATGTTTGTATACTTAATATAGGCAGTAGTGAAAATGGGTAAAGGTCAATATAGAGAAAGATAATATTTATATTCAGCTTTCCCTAATCTTACCACGGTCTGTATTAACCAATTGAACTGGCATTCTCAAGGATTCACATTCACCCTGGCACCCCGACAGGAAACTATACCTGTGGGTGGCATGTGAGGACCCATCTGCTTGTACCCAATGAGCTACATAGAGATATATGAATATATGGAGGTCAGCACTGTATTGATTTTGTTAGTGTTTAAGTGTTGTGACGTGAACTGCAACCAAAATGACCTTACAGGAGATGTTTTAGGACCCATGTGGCTCTGTAAAAGCCCATTGTAAAAACAAGGAGCGTTTGAACAGGATTATTATTTAAATTCAATTATTATTATTTATTTATTTTGCTTAAAGAGTTAAACAAGTTTCCCAAATGCCTGAACTGTATAATAAACTGGTATAAAATGACCTTAAAACAGAATGATTCCATCAAGTTATATATATAACCTGAAATAATTCCTAAAAAATAGATGGTACACTGGTACTTGCCCCCTATAAAACACGGGCACTGGCCCCCTAAGACATTGTCAGCACCCTTTTTTTTTTTTTTTTTTTCTCTTTTTTCTCTGTGTTTGTTGTGTATAGTGGATTTTCTTCTGTTTTATTTGTAATTTGGAAAAAGAAACAATAATAAAAATTTCAAATATAAAAAAAAAAAATAGATGGATCTTTGGAAATAGGACTTTATTTTGTACTAGTCTTACATATTTATAGGTGTTGTATGATCAGCATAGGAAATAATTGCTCTGGCTTTGGCCGATCACACATGTTCTACCTTACAGTATGAAGTATCATGTCAGGCTGCTCACACGATAATCACTTTTGTGCAGTCAAAACAGATGAGGATTCTAAGGAATAAAGTTGGTTTGGCAGCATATATCTGAGAACAAATTTGTGGAGGAAGGACAGTGAGATGCTTGCAGTAGTGTTGCTGTTGGCAGGCCATGGAGGAGAATATTGTAACATTTGGTATCATAACGCAGCACAATCCTATTTGTTTAACTTGGTTTACATTCCTCAGTAACTAGCAGCAGAACATCATATGGATATCATCAGCCATCTTCAGGCCACCGCACAAATGTTTGGTACCTGGTATGCGGATACTGGGAAATAAGGAATAAAACTTCATCTACTTATGGAGGGGAAGATATATTCCATTTGTGTAAGTGTAGTGGGTCGGCTTGATTAATAATGGCATGTTTTACACTGTAATTAGCCATTAGATTTGTTTCTAATGGAAAATGACATTGGGGGGTAGTGTTTGCAGCAGCGTGGAGCTGCAACAGAGGATTAGTGTAGACAGTTTACTTATTCTCTGACGTTTGATTAATGGTTCTTTGTGTTACTTTTATTACTGTGAGATAGTTTGATAGGAGAAGCGAATTACACCACGCTATTGTTTTAATCAGTGTTAAACAGATGAATTTGTACACTAACCTAATTACCATTCAAAGAGTAGTGCCTGTAATAGGCTGTCTACATTGCTAATTTATCTGCTAATCACTACAAACACATTTGGCCTCAATTCAGTGACTGCTGGGTCCTGAAACTCCTGCTGAGATTAGCACAGAACATAAAGAGACTTTGCACGGAGTACTGGAATGAGAAGTCATAGTCAGGGCTTTTAGTGGGTCACTTGAGGGCTACTCTTACCGGTTAAGAGCTGTGTTCCCTGGCTCTGATACCAAAATGCATGATTTACAATGACCCAGCCGAATTCAGCCCTCCAGCTGTGGCAGGATTATAGCTCCAAAAGGTTGACATATCTGCTTCATAATAAACAATGGTTCTTAGCCCAAAGCATATAGTACAGAACGAACTCCATTAACCTCCTCAGATGTCTAGACCGGGGAGCAGCATATTCTTCACTTGGTTAGTCTAAAAGCAGATTTGGCCGAACTGTACCAAGTGTCAGAAAGATGCAAGCTGAGCGATGTTTACATTTTTCATGCAGACATTTGCCAACTATAACAAACTGTATATTGCTACAGAATGATCTCACCAACAGCTCCCTTTCTACCCTCACAATGCAATGGCACAAATCTATAACTAAAAAAAGGAACAAACAAAGGAAACATATTTCTTAGTGGAAAAAGGAAACTGTGCAGTTCTATTGGAGCCTTTCTGAATACACCCATTGTATCCCACAACCACATGCAAAATAAGCAGGTTGGGTGGCAGCAAAAGGGCCATTAAAGGTTACAATGAGAAGTGTTCATTTGAATTTACTGGGAATTTACTTTGGACAGTTTGAGCCAAAAGATTCCCTTAACACCAGGGTCCAGAAGTCCTGTGGGATTGTGATCACAGGCATGGGCGACTCTGCATTGACTAGAGCTATCAACAGACTGCTTTTAAGCAGGTTTCCCTCTGTCCCTTCAATGATTAACCAAGTGAAAAATGTACTACAAATATTCTGCATAGCCATGTCTTATTATTCTTTGTTGTCTGGTCAAAGAATATGAAAAATACTGTTACTTACAAAGCCTCTGCTTTGAAGTGAAATCTGATGTTTCATGTGCAGAAGACCCAATGTGTTCTTTGCCCTGGAAAGAATGTCGTGTGCATGGGGTGCTACACGGGGTGCTACCGTTTGTAAGGCCCTGAGTTAAAAGGGAACTATCACGAAAATGAAAATTTAATATAAGCTCCCTCATATGGAAATAAGAAACTTTCTAAATACAATCAATTAAATATTCTGAATCATTTCTGAAATAATCAAGTTTATATTCACTATTCCTCTCTCAGCAGCTGCTTCTCTTCATTCTGTCTTGATGCAGCAGTTGGAACTAGTGATGGGCGAATTTGTCGCGAAACGGCAAAAAATTCGCGAAACGGCGCCGGCGTCTCGTTTTTGATGCCGGCGCCCGTTTTTTACGTGAATTTTCACGGGCGTTTCGCAGATTTATTCGCTAGCGGCGAATCGCGCAAATTCTCCGCGAATTCACGCCTGGCGAATAAATTCGCCCATCACTAGTTGGGACCCAAAGTCCAATCCCCGTTTCCCAAGCCCACTCAAACCTGGGTGTCTAATTCCTCTATACTCCAGTGAACTCGCTACAGTAACTTTGTGTACCTGGTAAACCCATTGCACCAAAGTAGCTGTAGCTCAAAGCAATAGAATTATAGGCTTAAAGTGGCTGCAGACCATTAGTAAATGAATCCCTCTATAGAGATGATTAGGTATATGGGGAAATTACAACACATCTTTTCTGATGGATTAGATAATACAGAGTCATATTCATTCCGATACCCCATGGATCACATTCAGTAAAAGGTTTTGAAACTAAGCTCATCATCTATTACGGCTTTTAAAAGTTGCCTGCAAACTGTTTAATCAAAAGCCTTTTGGCGTAACAGAATGTTGTTACAAAGCCCAATGGTTTGCCTTACATTTTTACTTGAGAAAACATAATATTTTATTTCTCAGTTTATTTATGGATTAAATCACAGTAAGATCAAATGGACAGCCCAAACCAGGAAACCAAGTATAATATTATCTTGATGAGGTGCCATAGAAAACACAGACCATAAGCAGAAGTCTCCCGACCAGAAAAAAGTTATTAAGGTCATTTATTGTCCTTAAATATCCCCATTGTTATTACAGCAATGTGTAACAGCAGCCAAACTGTCATTCACGTTAACCTAAAACCAATGAAGTCTGTGCAACCATTCCTGTTAAACACCATTCAGACAACTGCCATTTATTAGAAATAATGATCTTCAACCGGCACATTTTCTACTTCTTTCCTAAATTCTGTCAGGAGCCACTAGCTAAATCCTTTCATAAAAGCAGCAGGCTTTTAGTCCCAGTCAGGGCTTGGTGCACTTATCAGTAGGGAGGGGTACAAAGTTATTATATGATGCACACAGGTCTGACAGTATTATCTTCATTTCTGAAATGTCCTTGCTATTTACTCTGCTAGACTCTTTCTTACAAGGATAAAAAGCATGATGTCAGCTATAATAGGTAGGACACATCATGAACATTTCCACATATTTCCACATAATAAAATGCATTTCTGCCACCCATATTTAAAGAGCCATTAACTACAAAAACAAAATTAAAAATATTTATTCAAATTTACATTCAGGTCTGTTATAGACGGTACATTTAAAGCAATTTTCTTTAAAGAAGAACCTGTGGTTTTATTATAGTGATGTGTTTGGTTATTAGTTTGCCATGTTTATATGTTTTCTAAACAAAACCCATCCTGGTTTATTGTACAGGCATCAATAACACATATTGACCTGATTGTGCAATAAGTACTGCAGTTATTTTTATGTATTAAAAGTGCTTTCTTGTAATGATTTCATGGTTAACAATTTTCAAAGGAAACTTTTTGCATAGATGTATTAAGGGCATGTTATTCCTTGGTGTTACTGGCCTTTAAAAAGCAATTATGAGCCATCCCAAGTAAGTAAGGAATTTTGAGAAAATCATCTTGTTATGAAAATAATTTGGCAGATACAAATTGAACAGACCAAAAGGCTTCAGAAAATATAAGAAGAGCATGGCTTATTTTATCAACTTGGTGCTTTAGATTTTTTAATTGAAATTTAACATTTAGTTTATTACAGATCAATGGTACAAAAACTTGGTTTCAGGAAGCAAATTAATAGCAACCACCTCTCTACATTTTCTATTCTTATCGTCCAAAAATGTAAATAGCAAGAAAACAATAGACTTGCATATTTTTTTCCATAATCCCAACAATACACATCCCTTAGCAGCCCAGGGAGGGCTGGTTCTGAGCAGGTGTGGGGGTGACACTACCCTCCTACAGAATTTTGATTAAAAGAAAGGCAATGTGTGTGTTTTAAGAAGTTGACAATATTGATGCCTCATTGTATGTGTGTGTATATATATATATATATA
The DNA here is from genome assembly GCF_017654675.1 of Xenopus laevis. Lineage (NCBI taxonomy): Eukaryota > Metazoa > Chordata > Amphibia > Anura > Pipidae > Xenopus > Xenopus laevis. Next base: position 47,886,230 of record NC_054376.1, on the reverse strand, counting down.
TATATATATATATATATATATATATATATATATATATATAGAGAGAGAGATAGATATATAGATATATATATATATATATATATATACTAGTGATGGGCAAATTTATTTGCCAGGCGCGAATTAGCGTGATTCGCCGCCAGCGAATAAATTCGCGAAACGCCCGCGAAAATTCGCGGCAAAAATTCGCAGACGTCTAAAAAAATTTTTTCGAAAAAACGGAAGCCGGCGTCAAAAACGCACGAAATTTGCAAATTTTTCGGCGAAGCGAAACGGCGCAGATTCGCCCATCACTAATATATACCAATAGTTTCCAAACCTGTAACTGTTGTTTCAAGTGATATCTAGACAATCTTAGGTGGTTTGTGGTGAGTTGCTGCATTACCCACCATTTGTGAAGAACTTCTCTGGTAAAGAAATGGCTATAGTTTTGCCCATCTGCTACTGAACATCCCCCACTGAAGTTACATCTAATTAATCTAACTGTTCTGCCAGTAGGCCTGTACAACTCTGATTTTCATTGTAAGAGAGAAAGACTTTAAATATCTACCCTAAAAACATATACAGTTTGAATTTTGGTGATTTGGAAGTGTTGCAGATTAGCTGTAGACATCAGGAACAGTCCCAGTTCAGTCTGGTGAAATGAAAATGCCCAAGATAAGTTGGAAGGACTGTGAGGCAATTCGATAAAGGCTTGGTTCAGGTTTGTCCCCGATCCGAATAAATAGTGCTTTTGTAATAATAAATAAGGTCCAATTGTGGATTCTAGTTTGGTCAGACTTTTTTTATTTAAAGGAGAAGGAAAGACAAAACATAAATAGCCTTGTACCCGAAGTCTGGTGGACATATAACATACTGACCGTTTTTAAAGTTTTCTTCCTGGTCTTATGCAGAAGCAACTACGATCTCGGAAAACTGCAGCGTGTGACTAGGGTGACGTCATGCTTTTTGCAGTCATCTTCCTCCCTGCTGCCCGAGGCAGCCTTGAGGCACATTAGGCAGACTTTCTGTTTAATGCACATGTCTTAGGGAGTTGCCTTTCTCCCAATCATCATTGACCCTTATGTCCCATCCAATCAGATTACGCCTCTGGGGGCTAAGGAGACGCACTGGTATTTTTGTTTAATTACAGTGGGGACAGCAAATAGTTGCAGTGCGGTGCGCAGCGCTCCTGGGGTCAAGTTTTTTTTATTTTGTGCATGTGCAATAAGCGGATAGAGGAAAAGGAAGCGTTCTCTGCCTTACCAACATGGCGCCTGCATGCCAGGAAATGCGAGCCGAACAGGGACAGGGATTCAACGCAATTGGATTGTCATATGTGAGTTGCAACTATAGCGATTTAGGATGTCTTAGGGAGTACATTACAGGATGAAAGGTAAGGATTTTTGCCTTTCCTTCTCCTTTAAATAGTCAGAAAAATTCAGATTTCGTTAAATAAGTCCCCTCATATACTACATTTATAGCTTTTTTTTATATATTATATAACATTTTTTCTATTGTAGCCTTCTTCCAATTCATAGTATGTTCAACTATGATAACGATCAAAGGCAAACATCTGAATATCAACTTTTTGGAGCTACATTTCAGAGTGTATGAACTGTTCTTTAATATGTCTGGATTTCTAAGGATGGCATTGACTAAATATGTTGTTTTCAAATTCTTATTTTTTTCTCATAAATATTAAAGAAATACTTACGCTTTCTGACTTTCTGTTTAATTGCCGTATATGAAGAGAATTGATCTGAGGTCTGTTGACAGTGGAAATACAAGTGCAACTCCTGCTCTCACTATAAGCTAGACAAGTGTAAATCCAAAGTGGGTCAGTATACCTCATTCTGAATTTGAAATTACCCTTGCTTCAGAGTTTTTAGTACATTTAGCAAGCCTCTGAGCATATACAGGTCTACACAAGAGACTAACCTGCCTAGTTAGCATAGCCCTTTACAAAGTAGAAATTGTTGGTTTTGCATATTCATTACAGTTAGCCTAATTCCCTGTATATAGTTTATATGCATAGAAAAACAATTACAATATGAAACAATGCAAAATTATTCAGCAAGCTGTTTTCCCTTTTTTTATGGCAAAAACTATTTACTGCCTCCAAGTCAAATTATTTAATATTTTAAACTATAATAAACACTTTTTTTGTAAGGTCTGTGAGCAGACATTGCTGAGGTCAAACCTCCATATCCTTCATATGTTTCCCATGCAGACACTACACATGTAATCTGGCAGCATTTCTTCTCCAATGCATGGGAGATACTTCCAAACTAATTTTCTCAGACAGAATTTTTTTGATTTTACAAAGAAAAAAACTGGCTGCAAAAAAGACAAATAGGTTATTGAATTGTGTATTTCATTTTTGATGTATTTTCTATTATCAGTTGACTATAAATATGACCTGGTGATTATTTGCAATGGGTTACTAGACTAGCAGCAAACACTACACCCCTAGGTAAACATGTGACTTATATTTTGAAGAGAGCTTTATCTGTCATCTTAATATTTGTAATGCTTCTAAACCTGGGTTAAAAGGTTAAAGAGTGTTTTCCTTTTCCTTGTCACTAAGAATAATGGGAATAAAGATGCAGAGAGGACAAAGGATGGTGGGTAATTACATTATTTATTATATTATATATATCTGTAAAACTATTGCTCTTCCACTCAATTGATCAGAGCTATGCTAGTAATATATTTGAGCACACCACAATTAATTCTTGGAAATTCTGGGAAAAACCCTTATTGGACAGTCCAGTAAGGATACAGGGTGCCACAGTTTGTAATTATATTCCCTGCATGAAGTATATAATTTGTTTCCCAGTAATATTTAACTAAACAGGACACGTTTTTGCCTGCTAATAACATTTTTGTGGTGATATTAAGTGAAAATTAATCTTTACCATATCCCATGTTTGTATGTTTTAGGATGATTCAAGGACTGCAGGGAGGCAATATAACTGCCAAGTGTTCGAAAGCAGACTCACTTGTGAATTCGAAAAAAATGCACAGTGACACATTATTCGAACTGCTGTTTCTTAAACCAGCTATTTGTCTAGACTTGTTGTCTATCTGAACTTGTTGGCCCGCAAGTAACTTATCCGCAACCCACTGACCATCAAGAAAGAGGAAGTGCTGTCATTGTAAACCCGAAGTGACATCATTAGAATTAGGCGTGGTCAGAAAAAAAAGTAGTAAAACAGGAATTGATGTCATTGAAAACCAGAATTGACATCATTAGAAGTTGGCATGATCAGAAAAAAAGGAATAAAACCCGCTATTGAGAAGACCTGCGATCTGACCCGTGACCTACAAACCCGGAGAACTGCCGACCCGCGTCTATACCCACTCCCGAAACTTCTACCTGCAACCTGCAGGGTACCGCAGGTTTTTGCGGGTAACCCACGCGTACAGGACTCTATCTTGGCCTACCTCTGCTTTTGTTTGTCCATTTTCCCAATGTAGCTGCTGCCCTTCTATGGTCTTTCCGCCATGGCAACCCTTGTGTTGCCTAATAAATTAGCACCCTGACTGTTTGTGATCTATTTTAATTTTTTCCATTTTTTGTAACTACTTACTAGAACATGTTTTACCTACCATAAAAAAAATCTTGATTTTTTTTTGAGGGTCTCCATGAAAAACATTTTACTTACATTTTTTGCAAATACTGTGCAATAAGTACATTACAGCTCAGAGAGATGTCCACTCATTCTTTCCCCTCTGCAGCAAATGATCACTTGCCATGAGAGGGGCACTAAACCTTCTGAGCTTTTAAATTGCTAAATTGTGTTGAGTACAGGGGATTACTTATGGTTGGATGTGTTTTTATGGAGCAGGGTTAGACTGGGCCAGTGGGCCGCAGCCCTTGTGTGCCTCGCCGGGCCCAGACCCACTTCACACAGCCGTCAGCCTTGTTCTTTCCTGCGCTCCTGACCTACACCCTCTGCCCAAACACATGAAAAAATGATGTAGGTATGCGCTGGTGGGGGGAAGGGGGCAGAGGGGGATTTGCAGCTGAGGTGGGGGGGAGCGAAGGGAGCCTGTGGGGTGGGCGGGGCCCTGATGTGGCAACCTAATGCACCCAGAACGCCCAGTCTGACGCTAAGGGGGTCTAGGCTTTGATCTTTCGATTTTGGAAATTCAGCATTTTGTTTCAGTGACTTTCCCTGGGAAAATTCACTACATGGCACCACTAATGGCCGATCTTGTAGCCAGGTCCCTTGATGGTTGCTAACAAAAGGACTTATACAGAGCTGATGAGGTGGATGAAACAACATTAAAAAAGAATATTTTGTGGTCCTTATTATTACATTTAAATTATGAGGGTAGACTGTCACAGTTGGGGTTGTTTTCTCTGGAAAAAAGGCGCCTGCGAGGGGACACGATTACACTTTACAAGTACATTAGAGGACATTATAGACAAATAGCAGGGGACCTTTTTACCCATAAAGTGGATCACCGTACCAGAGGCCACCCCTTCAGTCTAGAAGAAAAGAACTTTCATTTGAAGCAACGTAGGGGTTCTTCACAGTCAGGACAGTGAGGTTGTGGAATGCACTGCCGGGTGATGATGTGATGGCTGATTCAGTTAATGCCTTTAAGAATGGCTTGGATGATTTTTTGGACAGACATAATATCAAAGGCTATTGTGATACTAAACTCTATAGTTAGTATAGGTATGGGTATATAGAATTTAATTAAAAGTAGGGAGGGGTGTGTGTATGGATGCTGGGTTTTCATTTGGAGGGGTTGAACTTGATGGACTTTGTCTTTTTTCAACCCGATTTAACTATGTAACTATGTAACTATTTATAAAGTATCAGTGCTTTATATCTATGAATTTTTTTTGCTCCTGGCATTCAGCTCAAATATGATTTTCTAAAATTACTAAGTACTATCATCTTGACATTCAAATTTAGAAATTGGTTGCAGATTGAAGCAAGGAAATATAAATATAAAATAAATATATCTTAGGCAGTGTATAAAGTTCTCACTTTCTGACGGGTCTATCGGAGAATATTAAAAAGCAAAAGATTTGCAATACTTTCATCAATGTGTCTTTTTATGTTTTAGACAGCAGATGTCACTGTTCTGTCACAATTTACCGATCCAAGTGAAAAACTAGAAATATTTTATTGATCTAGAATATTAATGTAAAAAGAAGAAATCAAATAGATTGCTTTATAGATTGATTGTATTATGAAATAACAATATTTTTCAGAAAATAAAGTGATAGCTCTCCATAGTTCAGGAACTAGATAGAGGCTTGTTAAATACAAGTAGATCCCATTAAAGAATTTGTTCACCTCGGAGTTAACTTTTATCATGTAGAGAGTGCTAATCTGAGACAATTTGTAATTGGTTTTCACTTTTTTGTGGTTTTTGAATTTTTTATTCAGCAGCTCTCCAGTTACCCTAGCAACCATGAATTGATATGAATAAGAAACTGGAATCTGAATAGGAGAGGCCTGAATAGAAACATTCGTAATAAAAAGTAGCAGTAACAATATGTTTGTAGCCTGACAGAGCATTTGTTTTTTTTAGATGGGTTCAGTGACGCCCCATTTGAATGTTGGAAAAAGTCTGAAGAAGGCAAATTGTTATGTGTTGGGTAGCCGAGGATGAGTAGAGTATAACAGTGTTTTATTAGCAGAGACTCATGCAGCCATTACACAACAGTATCTTTCAGTTTCACTTTTAAGCTGTCAGGAAGTATGCACAGTATAAGTCTGGGCACAGTGACATCTACAGGCCATTTGTATAAACACCACATATTTAGGGGCACATTTACAAAGCTCGAGTGAAGGATTCGAATAAAAAAAACTTCGAATTTCGAAGTGTTTTTTTGGCTACTTCGACCATCGAATGGGCTAGTTCGACCTTCGACTACGACTACGACTTCGAATCGAACGATTCGAACTAAAAATCGTTCGACTATTCGATCGTTCGATAATCGAAGTACTGTCTCTTTAAGAAAAACTTCGACCCCCTAGTTCGGCAGCTAAAAGCTACCGAACTCAATGTTAGCCTATGGGGAAGGTCCCCATAGGCTTGCCTATGTTTTTTTGATCGAAGGATATTCGTTCGATCGATGAATTAAAATCCTTCGAATCGTTCGATTCGAAGGATTTAATCGTCCGATCGAACGAATAATCGTTCGATCGTTCGATCGAAGTATTAGCGCTAAATCATTCGACTTCGATATTCGAAGTCGAACGATTTTAGTTCCTGGTCGAATATCGAGGGTTAATTAACCCTCGATATTCGACCCTTAGTAAATGTGCCCCTAAATGTAATAAACAACAACAATGCATCTTAAAGCAATAATATACATTATTCACATCACATAGTCCTGGGTCCATGCAGGTAGTTTTCTGATTCTCTTACCTTATAGGTTCACTTTCTTCAGGCCCATTGCAGTTGGCATCAGGAGTAGGAAAATGTCCTAAATCAAATGGAGCTTTTTCCCATGCTGAATCAGGGAATGGTACTGGTTTTACATATGGTCTCATCTTAACTTTGTGTACAAAGTTCTTTGCACAATCCAGTGAAGTGTTGCTTTGTGGTGAAATTTTAGACACTGGCTGTATGGCAGGCACTGGTGCTGTAGTAATGAGACCATCAACTATTTGTAAGTTTAATGCAGCAAAGAGATCCCGTCCAAGTATAGCAGTACCCTTATTCACAATGTAAAAGTCACATTTTGCAGTATTTGATTCAAATTATACAGTCACTGGCAAGCAACCAAGCACAGGGATTGGATCCTTTAAGTAACTGACCAGTTTCAGGGCAGGTGCAACAAGCGGATCTTTTGCAAAGTATTTCAAGAAAATATCCTTTGGTAGTATAGAAACAGCTGAACCTGTATCAAGCATCAGGTTAATGGAGTGTTCCTTGTCAGCAGAAGCAGAACTGACACTGATAGTGCATATAAACTTGTCTGGAATAAATGTACCAGCTTTATCCACACTAAGGGGTCCGTTTACTAAAGTGCGGTAAATCTGACTTTAAGGGGCAGATTCACTAAGGGTCGAATTTCGAAGTAAAAAATACTTCGAAATTCGACCCTCGAATTGAAATCCTTCGACTTCGAATATCGAAGTCGAAGGATTTAGCGCAAATCCTGCGATCGAACGATCGAAGGATTTTTCGTTCAATCGAACGATTAAATCCTTCGAATCGAACGATTCGAAGGATTTTAATCCAACGATCGAAGGAAAATCCTTCGATCAAAAAAAGTTAGCCAAGCCTATGGGGACCTTCCCCATAGGCTAACATTGACTTCGGTAGCTTTTAGCTGCCGAAGTAGGGGGTCGAAGTTTTTTTTAAAGGGAAAGTACTTCGACTATCGAATGGTCGAATAGTCGAACGATTTTTACTTCGAATCGTTCGAATCGAAGTCGAAGGTCGAAGTAGCCCATTCGATGGTCGAAGTACCCCAAAAATACTTCGAAATTCGAAGTATTTTTCATTCGAATCCTTCACTCGAGCTTAGTGAATCGGCCCCTAAGTTTCCGCATGTTATCGCTGAGAATATTTTTACGCCAGAATATTCGCAGCGACTAAGTTTACTAAACAGCGATGCGCTCAGAAGTCATTGCGATCACTTGCGGTAACTACGTTAATGAACCAGCTTACGTTAGCGGTAATTTTAGCGAGTTGCGAATTTTCTGGCGACAAATTAAGTTTTTGCGAATATTTATGCTATAAAATAGTCTTGTTTTATGGCGGTTATTATGGCAATTTTTACTGTGACATTTATGGCCAGAAATGCATCTTCAAAACTCATAAACTTTATTGACTGATGATTATACCATCCAACAACATTACCAGAGTAACACCAATCAAACATGTCTGCATCATATAAACACTTATAGAAGCATATGAACAAGAAATCATATTAGTCAATCTCTTTGCTTTATAGAAATGCACAGTTTAATGTAGCCAATCACAATGAAACCAAAAAAGCGTAGAGGCCAACGAATCCAAAACATCCTGTCAGCAATAGCTGCAGATCTGTCTCCTGTCAGCAAAGAATGATGGGTAAAAAAAAAAAGTACTATGGGATATTTCCTGCCCCTTGAGAATTTTCTGGCGAAAAAATACTTTTACGCCACTACATAGGTGGCGGTAAAATGTTGCGAATATTCTTGCATAAATTTTGTCTTTTGCACATTTCGCTGTTTAGTAAACCAGGCGTTAATGTGTACGTAGCGTTATTTTCAGCAAATGCGATAACTGGCGAAAACATATTTTTGCGCAAGAAAATTTGCAAATTTATATTTACCGCAGGTTAGTAAACTGGCGAAAACATATTTGCCGACAAATTTGTCTATTTGTCTATATTTTGTGCGAATATTTTTACCGCACTTTAGTAAACGGACCCCTTAATACTATAACATTTGTAGTAGTGACTTCATGAACATCTTTAGCAGAACTACGGCAAATCTTAGCAAAATGTCCTACTTTTTTGCATTTGTTGCACTGTAAAGCTTTTGCAGGACATGTAGCATAATTTGCAGTGTGTTGTGTTGAACCACAGCGGAAGCAGTATTTTTTATTTGTATTAACTGCACGGTTTTGCAGTGAATCCCTTTCCTTAGCACTGTATTTTGCCTGTGTGTAAGGTCAATCGACCACTTTGCCATGCTGGTTCTGTATCTGCCTATCCACACTGTGGAGATCTGCTTCCAGCCGTACCTGTCTGACTCAGAGGAAAAGGTCAACCATCCACTTTTGCTTAAGCTTTGATATTATGGTCACTGTAGTGACTACTAGCCATAGAAATAAATAACTGATAGCCCTTACCCTTACTCATTGATCATCCCCCCATGTGACCGCCAAATGTTATGTTGACAACGGGGAACTGATTTCTGCCCAGAAAATCAAAACTAGGCTCTGTCTAGCATTGTTCCAGTGAGCTAGGTGATCAGCTTAAATATATAAATATAGTAAACCTACCTCTATCTCCGGCTCACAAAGGGAAGCTATAATAAGCGGGCCCATATGATATAATATTGGGGGCTGTTAATTCTATATATTGCCCAGATATAGTGAAATTGCATATATCCACAATTTTTATGCAAGCTGAGTAGAGTAGCATGAAACTGCAAGTGACACGTACAATATTTCTTCAAGTGCTGTGGATTTTATACGAACTTGCATGGAGTAAAACTACCCCTTTTCCCAGCGAGAACGCTTGCCAATAATCAAACCCCATATGCCTTCCTAGGCTTCCCGACATGCCGTCCACCCAACCGCTAGGGGTCGAGTGGGCAAGTGTAACCAGGCAGCCAATTGTCACCACTCCTGCAGGACCACTGCCTATCAAGATCCTGTCTCGCTACCAGTTGGCTACTCAGCCCTATCAACCCTGACCATAGCCCCCCCAAGGCAAGAATTCCGACATGGTTCTAGTTGTAAGCCACAAGAGCATGAGCTGAAATCAGTTACTCAATAAAGTCCACTAAAATAGAGGTCAGAATTTGACTCTGTATACCACATTGCTTTGTTTTTCTTTAGGGGTTGGATCCTTTGGGTGTACCAGTTTTTGTCTCAGTGTGTTGCTAGGTTTGAAAAACACAGGGACGTGGTTTTTGTTAATAATCCTCCTGAGTTTCTCCGACACTCCAGCTACATATGGGATGACTATGTTTTGCCTACTATGTGTCTCTGGGCGGTTATTTCTATTGGTGTTCCTGTTGGGCTTGGTTACTGCTGTTTTGACAAAGGCCCAGTCTGGGTAGCCACACACTTTCAAAGCGCCTCTGAGATGTTTTTGCTCTTTGTCTTTGGACTCTGTATCAGTTGCCACACATTCCGCCCTGTGGTGCAGAGTTCTAATGACACCCAGTTTGTGTTCCAGCGGATGGTGGGAGTCAGCAACAGATATTGATCCGTATGAGTGGGTTTCCTGTATACTTCCGTCTTCAAGTTACCCCCCTCTTGGATGCATATCAAACAGTCCAAAAAGGCAAGTTTGTTCTCTTGGACATCTTCCCTTGTGAACTTGATGTTATTGTCCACTGAGTTAATGTGTTCTGTAAAGGCTGCCACTTCATTGGATCTGATTTTAACCCAAGTGTCATCCACATACCTGAACCAGTGACTTGGTGTAGTTCCCTGGAAAGTAAGTAAGACCCTCCTTTCCACTTCCTCCATGTACAGGTTTGCTACAATAGGAGAGACTGGAGAACCCATTGCACAGCCATGTTTCTGTCTATAAAAAAGGTTCTTGTACATGAAGTATGTGGTGTTAAGGCACAAATCTAGCAACAAACATACTTGTTAATCCAATGAGTTGTGGTAGCAGCAGTGTCACAGCCTGGATTCCTATATAATACAGAGGTTGCCTTTTTGGGTCCAGGCTGACTTCCATGCTGCCTAAATGACTACAGTGAGATTATCTGCTGTAAAACAGCAAATAAAAAGCAAAGATACCAACAAGTAATTCGCCAAATAGTTCTACCCCCAAATCCAGCAGTATAGTGAGGAGTTAGTGTGTATATATTGCAGCTAATAACATTATACAGTATTACAGAGAGAACTCTGCCTCATGTTTCTACCTGCTTATAAGATAAGGAAGTGAACTGCTTCTTCCCCTGTCTCTCTGCCCCCAGCCTGGTTTTTCCCTGTCTCAACTCATGTTTTCTCACCCAATCACAGCTACATCTGATTCTGCCAATCTTTTAATATGAACCAGTGTAATCTGGCTGCTGGTCACTTGTCATTCAGCCCCTGCATTTATAGCTCCAGGGCTTTCCTTTATATGACTTTCTTTATCATTAAGATAACTGAAACTGTTATTCTGTTAGCTCTCATTTGCTATAGATCATACTGTAGTTGCAACACCTCTCTATGACAAGACTGCACAAGAGAAAATGTCACTGAGTAAAAATTAGTAAATCTATTCCAGGTGGCAGAATGAGAATGTCATTTCAAGCTGAATTTTCAAGGTCAGCCAGCCAACGAAAAATGTATCCAAGTTGTAACTTTTCTGCTGAGGGGAGAAAAATGTATGAAAGTGATGTATCAGATCAGGTGTCCTTAACAGATTGGGAACTTACAATAAAACCATAATATCCAAGCAATAAATTACTTAAGAGTTTGGCCAACCAAGGAGGATTAGAGAGAGTTATCAGTGCAGAATAATTCAACCAACTAGGCGGATCCCTATGTGACCTGCAACGTGTCCTCCTATATTCCTAAGATATTTCTAAAATATCTAAAAATGCAATGCCTTTAATAACAATAAATCAACATTCTATTCACAAAGACATGACTAAAAAACTGCAGGGCCGGACTTATATATTGGGTTCCCCTTGGCCAGCTGCCGTTAGTCGCCCCCATCCCCTAATTTTTATTTGCACAAATTTTCATCATCGGGACCAGAGCAATGGGGCTTGGTGCACAGGAAACCAGTGGTGTAACTAGATATTATTTCGCCCACAGCAAATTATTTTTGGGGCCCCCAAAATGTCTAGACGTTGACCTGTTTTGCCAATATTTATTGAAATTGTATATTGAGTAGGGCCTCAAGCAGGGTGTGCTTCCTCAATGCTTACACCCCTGTGGGAAACTATTGTATCTCCTGTGTGTGCCCAGTGTTTCTGAACAATTGTGGGTGTGGTTGGGCAGCAGGCCACCCCCCTAAAATTCTGCTGCCCTAGGCCCGGCCTTGGTGGCCTTTCAACAAATCCGGGCATGTGAAACCAGAGAAAGGAGTAAATAGGGTAAACGATCCAACTGTCATTATTGAAAGAGAAAGATGTACAGTATCTGCCCCTGAGGCATCTCATATTGGGAACTGGATCAATGAAAAACATAAAGTTATGATCTGAATTTTTTTTGGTGTCATCCGCAATAATCAAAGGAAAAAAAGGAGAGTGTTATGGTTATTTTTGAAAATATTTGTCAAAATAAGCTAAAATGCAACTCAATTTCAAATACTGTAACAATGAATACAGAAGATAAGCACAGACGGAAAAGCCATTTCTGACCCCTCAGTTGACACCTTTGTTAAATAACCATAGTCATTTAAAAATTGCTTTACTAGAAGTAAATAGAAGCTGATTTAATACACCATTTATATATTTTTTATTATCCTTTCTTTATATAGCGCTGATATATTCCACAGTGCTTTCCAAGTTCAGCTCCTGCTCCAGTGGAGCTTACAATATAGGATTGCTATGGGCGATGACACAAGGGCAGATTTGTCACCCAGGAAAAACCTGCCCTACCCATGGGCGACCGATCTCCTGAATACACCTTTGTATTGTTGTCTACATTTATTCCCACTGGTAAAACAGTTTGCTCTCTAAATTGCTGGAAGACCAATGGTCACACGATTACATGAGTGACAAATCTTCCTGTGCACCATCACGCTTACACAACACACATTACAGCCGACTTCATTATTAGGAGCCAATTAAATAATACTATAATCCAATATACACATTTGTACAATTATTGTGGCGCTTTAAATCTAAAATGTTTGAAGGGGATATATTGATATATAATATATTCATTCTGTAACAACATCTAGCAGAACTATAAAGCTTCCAACAATGGCAAAACAAGCAAATTGGTAAGAATACAGCCGCAGGAAGGAACTCCAGATATGCCCTTGCTTTATATGATTCCTGTCGCTCTCCTTCATCACTTCACACTAACACTTCCTCGCTTATTGATCAGCTAAGATTTACACAGACCTACAATATGGTTTCAGCAATTCTCTGATTTTACTCTACGGACGAGTGGACCAGCATATTAATTAGGTTCTATCACATCACTTTTAATTATAGTAGTCATCAAATTATCTAATGGAAAAAGGAACAGTGCACTTGGATGTTGTACAAATCCTCCAAAATAAAAAATGATAAACCAAAGACTAGCCAAAAACAAATTATACAACAAACGAAAACATGTGTGTACTACAACAGGCAAATGATGTGTCAAGTAACATCTAGGAGGCACGTTTATCAATAAAAAAAGGACATGAAAAACTGATTGTGTGGTCACCAACCTTTTCCATAATTTTTTATGGAAAATTACAAATGGGTTCATCGCAATCACATGGGGTCATGGGGAAAGAATGCAGGATATATTATGGATCAAATTAGCTGCAAACAGCTTCAACAACAGTATACATTCTTAACCTACACATTTTCAATTGACTTCAATTGACTTCTATGGCATCTCAACAAAAGGTAAGCCATACTAATACTGTATTCCCTAAATATTGACCTATGGTATGAAAGTCCAAATCCAGCATTACTGAATATGTCATTATACAATCCCAGTGCAATGTATTGCAATGTATTGCATAAATGGGAAATAATAATTATTTCTTTAACGTCCAATTGCAGCACACTAATGGGTAATTGGATCCCCTCCCTATTGGCAGGACAGTAGGAACAAAAAAAGTTACACCCCATAAAGGCACCACCCCTTCCTCCTCCCCCCATGTTTTTTCTGTCCTACCTTGGTAGGGTAGTAGGAGCTATGTTTTTTTTCTTTTCCTTTTTTTCATTGCAGCTCTTAGTGAGCTGGGGACATGCTGGGAGCCAGCTCGTCTGGTGGTCCTGGCAGGGGAAGTAACATGGAGTTGCGAGGCCCCTTAGTGAGTTTGCATTCTTTGCCGTCTGGTCCGGCACTTCCGCGTTCCAGCAGCCGTGTGACGCTGCGTCTGACGTCAGCACACTTGTTGGCGCTGGAGCGCTGGCGTAATAATGCCAGTGTGCAATAACGCCAGCGTGCAATAACGCCAGCGTGCAATAACGCCAGCGTGCAAGTTTCAGCGTGAAATTTTAAAAGAGTGTACAATTCAGTACATTTTTGCCTGCCTGCGGTCACCAAAGGAGCTGTGCTGGTTCTAAAGGCTGGTTACCTGGAAAGCCTAAGGTAAAACTCTTTTTACTGATGCCACAGTGTTCTCTGCATATGGTTTTGTTTCAGATGTCTAGTCAGGAAACTCCTTCTGGGAAGACGAAATCCAAGTCCAGACATCTGGTTTGCCGTGAATGTGAGGTTCCCTTACTTGATAATTATGAAAGAGGACGCTGTGAAGACTGTTTAGCTAAAGCGGATAGCGCACCTCAACAGACTGAAAGTTCTATGGTCTGGCTTAAAGATTTTCTGCAGCAATCATTTTCTGAGATGAAACAGTTTAGTATACAGAGAGAGACAGGAGATGTGGAGAGGTCTCCGGAATCTTTAGAAGGAGAAAATACAGTTATTGATGAAGTATTTTCTTCTTCAGAAGAGGAAGAAACAGAGATGGAAGTATTCCAAGCAGACGCAGTGTTGAAATTAATTAAGGCTGTCAGAATGGCTAAAGAGGATCAAGAGGGGAAATCCTTACCTGTAGATACAGAAAAAGGATGGTCTTGGAAGAAACAGAAAGTTTTTCCAGTTCATTCTGTAATCAAGGATCTCATTGAATTTGAGTGGAAGAATCCTGATAAGGCTCCAGTAATTAGTAAGAGATTTAAAACATTGTTTCCGATCAGTGAAGAAGTTAAGGTTTGGGAAGTACCCCCTAAGGTGGATGTGGCGGTAGTACGTCTATCCAAAAGAACCACCATTCCAGTGGAAGATGGTTCTGGTCTGAAGGACGCTATGGACCGCAAGGTGGAATGTTCTCTTAGACGCATTTATTCCACAGCATCCAATCAATGCAAGCCTCTTATTGCAGCATCAGAGGTGTCAAGGGCTCTCAAAAACTGGGTTGTCCAGTTAGAAGATGAGCTGCAGAAGAGAATTCCTAGAGAACAGTTATTAAAAGAAGTTAAGATGATCAAGGTGGCTTCTGAATTCTTATGTGATTCTTCTATTGAAGCTTTGAAACTTGCATCTAGAAATATGGTGTTAGCTACTGCTGCTAGAAGGGCCATATGGCTCAAACCCTGAAGTGCCGATTCTACCTCGAAGTTAAACCTATGTAACATGGATTTTGAAGCAGGTCATTTGTTCGGATCAAAGTTAGATTCTCTAATGGAGAAGCTCTCTGATGACAAAGGAAAATCTCTTCCTCAGGATAGAGCTAGAAGAGGCAGGAGTTTCCTTTTTTGGAAACAAAGAAGATCTCCACCCAGAGCTCGACAGTCAAGATTTCCAGACAGGGAAAAGGAGAAAGATAGACCTCAATCATTTAGAGGTCAAGGAATTGCAAGATATACAAGAGGAAGACCTATAGGCGGTTCAGTTGGTCAGTGTTTCACCTCATGACGCCAGAAGATTAGAGGTGGGAGGCAGGCTAGCTTTTTTCTTTCACCGGTGGTGATAGCCGATCCTTGGGTTCTAAATCTGGTAGAAGTGGGTTACAAGATAGACCTTGTAAGAAGACCTTCTCAACTATTTTGCATTACCCAAAGGTCCCATTCACCTCTAAAGCAACAAGCTCTGGAAGAATCTGTACTAAATTTTCTATGGATGGGAGTGTTAGAGAAAGTTCCATGTTGGGAAGAAGGTCTAGGAACTTATTCCAGAATATTTTTAGTTCCAAAGTCAAATGGCACCTTTCGGATGATAATCGACCTACGAAGGTTAAACAGAGTCATAAGAAGAAAACATTTTCGAATGGAGTCAATAAGATCTGTAATCCAGATTAAAGAGGAAGGAGATTTTTTGGCCACTCTGGATTTAAGAGACGCGTATTTGCATCTTCCAATTTTTCCAAAACACAGAAGTTTTTTAAGAGTAGCAGTGTTTGTCAACAATCAGCTACTTCATTTCCAGTTTCGGGCTCTTCCTTTCGGGATCTCCTCTGCCCCCAGAGTCTTCACAAAGGTGGCGGTAGCTGTAGTAGCCAGTCTCAGAGAAGAAGGGATCCATATTGTCCCTTATTTGGACGATTGGCTTATAAAAGCCATAACAGCTTCACTGTTGACAAGTCATATTCAAAGAACACTCACAGTTCTAGAGGATCTGGGATGGATAGTGAATTTCGAGAAATCGTCCCTTCATCCCCCAAAACAAAAACAATTTCTCTGTTTTGTAATAGACACAGAACAAATGTCAATAAGATTGTCAGAGCAGAGGATGTTAGCTCTTCAAGATCAGATCAGAGCATTGCAGTTGTGTTCCCAGATGTCTCTTCGTCAGTTGATGAGAGTGTTGGGACTTATGACAGCATCCATAGATGCTGTTCATTGGGCTCGGCTTCATATGAGGCTTCTTCAGCAAGAAATACTGTCCAAATGGTATCGGACTCAGTGATAGTCATTCCGGAAGCAGTGGTTCAAGCTATGGAGTGGTGGCTCCAGAAGAACAGACTGAAGAGAGGGAAGTCGATAAGAGAACACAGTTGGCTCATGGCTCACATGGGGTCTCTCACAGTTCAGGGGACCTGGGATTATGTAGAGAGCTCTCTATCTTCGAATTTCAGAGAGTTAGGAGCAGTGTTCCTTGCCCTGAAGGCGTTCCAGTCACGAATCAGGGGTTATTCAGTCATGATTCAGTCAGACAACAGTTCAGTGGTAGCCTACTTGAACAGACAGGGAGGTACAAGGTCCAGAATCCTCCTCACGGAGTCCTTAAAGATTCTCAGTTGGGCAGAGAACAATCTACAGGACATCAAAGCGATTCACATCAGAGGGAAGGACAACTGCTTAGCAGACAGTCTAAGCAGGGGCAAAGTTTGTCCAGGAGAATGGTCATTGAACCAGGATGTGTTTCAGAAGATTGTCCTCAGATGGGGAATGCCAATAGTGGATTTGATGGCAACTAGGGATGTAGCGAACGTCGGAAAAAATGTTCGCGAACATGTTCGCGAACTTCCGGACAAAAATGCGAACGGTTCGCGAACGTCGCGAACCCCATAGACTTCAATGGGAAGGCGAATTTTAAAAGCTAGAAAAGACATTTCTGGCCAGAAAAATGATTTTAAAGTTGTTTAAAGGGTGCAACGACCTGGACAGTGGCATGCCAGAGGGGGATCAAGGGCAAAAATGTTTCTGAAAAATACATTGTTGACACAGCGCTGCGTTTTGTGCTGTAAAGGGCAGAAATCACACTACGTCACTCAGGTGATGTTTCTGGACACGGAATGTGAAAAAGCTCACACAGCTAGGTGGCACTTGGTTAAAGACTGGGCAAACAATGCCTGCAAAGGCAACGTATACAGTAGTGGATACGGAATATATTATTGCTGCTGTAAAAACATCACTCAGGTGTTGTTTACGGACACGGAATTATTATTGTTATTATTTAGACAGAATGTGAAAAAGCTCACACAGCTAGGTGGCCGTTGTTTGAAAATGAAGAACACACTGGGCAAACAAATTGAAACAATGCCTGCAAGGTCAACGTATACACTACAGCAGTGGATACGGAATATATTATTGCTGCTTGAAAAACGTCACTCAGGTGGTGTTTCTGGAGACGGTATTATTATTGATATTTAGACAATGTGAACAAGCTCACACAGCTAGGTGGCCGTTGTTTGAAAATGAAGAACACACTGGGCAAACAAATTGAAACAATGCCTGCAAAGTCAACGTATACACTACAGCAGTGGATACGGAATATATTATTGCTGCTTGAAAAACGTCACTCAGGTGGTGTTTCTGGAGACGGTATTATTATTGATATTTAGACAGAATGTGAACAAGCTCACACAGCTAGGTGGCAGTTGTTTGAAGAACACACTGGGCAAATAATGCCTGCAAGTGCACTACTATTGTGCACTACTATGAAGAACAGCAAACAGCACTGGACACGTTAAAGAACAGTGAGATAAGTAAAATAAAAAAATATATATATATATTAAAAAAAAAAAATTACTCTGGTTGGTGCAGAACTACTAGGAGCAGCACACCAGTCCCACTCCCCAACACAGCTAGACTAATAGCACTGGGCTCTTATAGTAGCAAAGTAAAAAAACAAAAAAGAAAATAAAAGCAGTCCTTACAAGGACTATTGGGTTACAGGCAGCAGTCAGCAGATGAGAGATCAGCAGCAGTGCCCACAGCAGCTACATACAGAGCACTGCAGTAGAAGGTAGATTACTAGCCAGCAAAGCTACCTAACCTAAAATGTCCCTCAAATCCCTGCAGAGTTCTGTCCCTACAATACAGAGCAGTATCAAGTAGATTACTAGCCAGCAAAGTTACTATCAACTGTCCCTCAAATCACTAACAGCTCTCTCCCTACACTAGCTCTTCCAAGCACACACAGGCAGAATGAAAAAACGCTGCAGGGCTTCAGTTTATATATGGAAGAGGAGTGGTCCAGGGGGTGTGGGGGTGGTCCAGGAGGGAGAGCTTCCTGATTGGCTGCCATGTATCTGCTGGTCTGGGGTGAGAGGTCAAAAATAAGCGCCAGCTAAGGCGAACCCAAATTGGCGAACGTCGCGCGACGTTCGAGAACATTCAGCGGACGCGAACACCCGATGTTCGCGCGAACTAGTTCGCGGGCGAACAGTCCGCGACATTCCTAATGGCAACACGCCACACTGCAAAGATCAGCAGGTTTTGCTCCCTATACAGGGAGGACAATCCTTGGGTTCTAGATGCGTTTTCCATTCAGTGGGAGTTCAGACTGGCATTTATCTTCCCCCCTATCCCCCTCTAAAGAAGATCAGACAAGAACAGTCTTCGATGATAGCAATAATTCCTTTTTGGCTGAAGAGGAGTTGGTTTTCTTGCCTGATGGAAATGTGGCAGGGGCAATATTGGATTCTACCACTGAAAAAGGATCTTCTGATGCAAGGCCATCAGAGTCACCTAGACCTACAGAGGTGGAGACTGACAGCTTGGAAGTTGACAGGCTCTTATTAACTAAATTGGGCCTCTCAGAGGAGGTGGTTAAGACATTACTTCAGTCAAGAAAACCTTCAACATCGAAGGTTTATGCTACAATTGTAAAAGCCTATAAGAGGTGGTGTAGTTCTCAGAAATTTTGTTGGTCCGAGACTAATACTAACCATGTTTTGGAATTTCTACAGAAAGGACTGGAGAAGAATCTTAAGCCAAATACTCTCAAGGTTCAGGTATCCGCATTATCGGCATTTTTGGGAATCAGACTTTCTGAAGATTCTCTTATCAGAAGATTTATTAAAGCTGATGGGAAACTTAGACCAACAGTACTACAACCCATCCCTCAATGGGATTTAAATGTTGTCTTGGAAAGATTGTGTGATTTTCCATTTGAACCTGTGGACAAAGCAGA
The DNA here is from genome assembly GCF_017654675.1 of Xenopus laevis. Classification (NCBI taxonomy): domain Eukaryota; kingdom Metazoa; phylum Chordata; class Amphibia; order Anura; family Pipidae; genus Xenopus; species Xenopus laevis. The sequence continues at coordinate 47,867,066 of NC_054376.1, read as the reverse complement.
CATAAAGCATTTATCTTTCAAGGCACTGTTTCTTACGGCAATCACATCCGCCAAGAGAATCAGCGAATTACAAGCTTTGTCAATGAAGGAACCTTACATAAGATTTTTTAAGACTACGTCTTACTAAGAACAACACCCCACTTCAGACCGAAGGTAGCATCCTCAGTCAATATTAATCAAGAGATATGTCTACCTATATTTCAACCAGGACCTTCTACTCCCGAGGAACTTTGTTTGCATTCTCTGGATGTAGGAAGAATTCTCAAAGAATAGATAGGGAGAACTCAGGATTTTAGGAAATTTGAAAGCCTGTTCATCTCCTTTTTTGGGAAGAACAAAGGAAAGGCCTAGCCAGATGGATCAAAGATACCATTCAAACATGTTTTATTGCAGATGATCGTTCACCTCCAATATTCGTGAGAGCACATTCAACTTGGGCTATGGCTACATCTTGGGCAGAGAAATTTCTAGTTCCGATGGATCAGATATGCAGAGCAGCTTCATGGTCGAATCTTCAAACTTTCTCCAAACATTACAGACTAGACATACAGGCTTCCCAGGAGGCAGTATTTGGTAGAACCATTCTGCAGTCGGTGATGAAGAGTTGAATCCCACCGTTTCTTGCTATATCCCATTAGTGTGCTGCAATTGGACATTAAAGAAAGTTGAAATTTTACTTACCGTAATTTCTCTTTCTTTTTCAGTCCAATTGTCAGCACAATTTATCGAACCCTTCCCTATTAAACTTCTATGCATTATGTCTTCTGTGGTTATTAATTGAAAAGAACATGAGGGGAGGAGGAAGAGGTGGGGCCTTTATGGGGTATAACTTTTTTTGTTCCTACTGTCCTACCAATTGGGAGGGGATCCAATTACCCATTAGTGTGCTGACAATTGGACTGAAAAAGAAAGAGAAATTACGGTAAGTAAAATTTCAACTTTTTTTTATCGTAAACGTTCAATTCTATATCTGATATTTTCAATATTTACACAGTATAACGATAAACATTTTGTGCTGCCCTCTAATATAATAAAATTCATGGTGCAAAAGAGCCATTGCCCTTTCACAGAGAACTGATCCTTTTTGGCTTTTTACATGAAAAGTTTAACCTGGAAGCACGTCATTGGAGTAAAGCTGTTTTTAAAAAGGGTGATTTGGTTTTATAGCTCAATTATATTTCAATATAACCTGTAAATAAATTAAATTGACCATCGTACTGCTGAACAGATGTAAAACAATGCTTTTCTAGATATCCAAGAATGCATTTATTACTCATCCTCGTGTTTAGTTGAAATAAATTTGATTTAAATGCTTTTAAACATTGTTGATGGGGGTCTGTCTCTGTCATTGTAATGCTATGTTTCTGAGAAATGACATACTGGCAGTTTTAGTTGCATTCCCTTATTAAATACATGATATAATTTGGAAAATGAGTACAATAACTGACACAATTTCTGAATGTCTGCTGATAACAAAATGCTTTCATTTCACAGAATAAGTGCAAAAACAAACATAATAGCAACCAGGCAGGAGTAATAATTATAGGCTTAGGCAGGATCAGGATTCTGAAAACCAGCTTGGGCATAGCCTAGAATACAGAAATGCCTTTTATTTTTTGAATTTGGTGCCAAATAGGGACGTTGGCGCATCCGTTGGTGGCCTGACTCATCGCAACGTCAAACTGGACACGCTGCGTGATACTGCATATGCACGCGTCAGAGCAGAGAAAGCCTGGGAGCCGGCACATTTACAGGTAGAAACGTGTGCTGGTCTCCTGGCACAATAGAAAGAACTGGGAAAGCAGTTAAAAAGCTTGGTCTAGGGAGCTTCCTCTCTTTCTCTGGCTGATGTATATAAATATCTTTGACATTTTTCTAGGTATTCAAATATAAGGATATAACATAAGGAATGGGAATATCCCAAGAATATAATAACGAGGCTGACAAAACAGACAACTGAAGAACTCAAGGCAGCAGAGGAAGAACATAAGTCCAATTGTGCATGTTGAAATATAAAAATTAAGAGATCCGCTTTTAAAATTGAGGCAGGTGGTGTCTCTGGGTAAGGATTGTTTGACTTATCCACAGGACTGGAGTAGAAAGCCATGATATAGCTCCATGTGAGAAAGTTAAAGTATTGATACACATGGACGCAGCGTCGTACTGGCCCACCGGGATACCAGGAAAACTCCAGATGGGCCCAGGTGTGAGTGGGCCTCTTGCTTCTAATCATTTAGCATATTTTATGGTCATTCCCTATTTCTTTATGGGAAAAAAATGCTTAATAATGGAAGAATATAGTGAGTCAATATAAAAGACTAGGAGAATGAAAGAGGTTGAGTGAGGAGAGGAGGAATAATAGTTTGGAAAGTGTATCTGTGCATGGAACTAGGATGGATATCTATACACCTTTCGTATAACTCAGAAACAATCTGCAATCATACAACACTGTTTGGCATGTACATAGAGGGCTTTTGACCCATTCGTTTTAATGGTGCAGTTCTGACACAATACTGAGCTAACGTCCTTACTAGCCGGAGGGATATTGTCACATGTATGCTTATGGGCTGCTGTATCTACAATAGCACTATTTTTATCAGATCCTTAATATTTTTGTTATTTGATGCCAATGGTTGTGCCACTTTAAGGGGTTTATTTATCAAAATTCAAAAAGTCCAAAAATTATTTTTCAAATGTGACACCCAAAACCTTCAACTTTTTCGGAGATGACGCCTGAAAAAATACAAAATCTTCGGATTATTGAACGTAACACAGCACAGATCAGGATATCAATGGAACATCTGCCATTGACTTCTACATGAACAGGTCTGAGATGGAGTACTTTTTTATTCGGACTTTTAGCACCATCAGGGTTTCATAAATCACGAAAAATGTTAGGGTTTTTTTTCTACTAAAATAATGTTATTTTTTCCCCTTACAAAGTCCGACCAGAAAAATGGTCCCCTGAATACAACGAAATTGGGCTTCTATTGTACTTACTCAGCATTTGATTTGAGGTAAATATAAATCCCCATTCCAGCTAATACAAGCTTTTGTGAACATTTGTCTACAAATCTATTCCTGGCAAGAAATCTGCTTGATCTATTTGACCTTTTAAACTGATTTTCTAAAGCACTGCTGAAACCATTACGCTATATCATTGAATTATATGGTTTATTATGACTAGTGTAGCAATGCTGGCCAAGCTGTGGCTCCACACAGCCATCAATAGGAAATTTCACTTTTTCTGAGTACTAATTTACCAAAGGCAAATGAAACCTTATCCTGAAACGATGAAGTCAGACATGTAGATTAGGCTAAGGGCATTGCATTTACAGAAGTGATGCATAGCAACATTTTAAATTATATACTGCTTCACACTTAAAATTTTCTAGAAGAGTTTTCAAAATGCAAAGTCAGTTCAATAGCCAAACAGCAGTCAATACAGTCAGGATCAGGCCACGGTCAAACACAAAATAAAGATAAAAACAGAAGTAAAGGAACTAAGTTTCCGGGCTTATAACCAAAAATAGATGGCTGTTTTTGGAATCATTTTAAATCCAGAATGCCTTGTTGTCAAGTAAAGGCTATATACTGTAGTACCATTTCTGGGGCTGCACAAAAATGAGGTTGTGCGCACTTTGGCCATGAACACTGATCTGTTGGTGCCATAGGAACACTTAAAGCAATCGAGTGGAGAAAAGATGCATTTTAAAAACAGTGTTTCTTTAAAAAAAATCTTTACAGTGAAACCTCAATTTTACATCCCCTGATTTTAAGTTTAAGTTTATTGTTTTGTGGTCCCACTTATATATTATGCAGAATACTTTTCCCTAATTTTACATTTTCCTGGATTTTACACCATTTTTTTCTGGTCCCCTGAAAAACGTAAAATGGGGGTTCTACTGTATATTGTTTATTCAATTCATATGTTCATTGTGCAGGGTCAGGGTGCCTAATGGAATGCCTCAAAGAAATAAAAATGGCAGAAATAAGAGAGTGGAAAGAGAAACAAAGTGGAGGGGTTCAATATTATTTGTAATAAATCACATCAATATTATGGGGCAGATTTATCAAGTGTCGAATTTCGAGGGTTAAAAACCCTCGACTTTGACCCTCGAAGTAAAATCCATCGAATTTGAATATTGAATTCGAAGGAATTAGTGCAAAAGGTTCGATCGAACGGTTTTAAGCGATTGATCGAATGATTTTTATTCGATCATAAAAAGTGCCCAAAAACTATCTACAATGTCCCCATAGGCTAACATTCAATTCGGTAGCTTTAATTTGGCGAAGTATTGAGTCGAAGGATTTTTTAAAGAGACAGTACTTCGATTATCGAATGGTCTAATGATTTTTACTTTGAATCTTTCGAATCATTTGATTCGATCGAATTCGATCAAATATGACCAATTCGATGGTCGAAGTACCCAAAAAATTACTTCAAAATTCTAATATTTTTTCATTCGAATTATTGACTCGAGCTTAGCAAATCTGCCCCTTAAACTAACTGCTAGCTTTGCCTGCACAACATGGTAGGAATTGTGCAACAAGAACTATTTTTCTTATTCTGAATGATAACAATGCAAAATAGATAGCAGCAGGTGCTGTGCTAGTATTCTCCTTCCTAAAACCTGAATGGAGTAATGTAAGAAAAGCAAAGTTTGCCTTGGTCAGATGTTGCTTTCAGATGGTGACATGTAAATTCTACTGTACCTACCTTTTGCAAATCCGGATAACAGATTTTTCCATAATTTGGACTTTCATAACCTAAGTCTACTGAAAAATGAAAAAAAATAAACCCAATAGGCTTGTTTTGCTTCCAATAAACATTAATCATATCTAAGGTTGGATCAAGTACATGGAAATATTATTGAACAATTTTCAATTAGATAAAATGGAGCGTATGGGAGATGGTCTTTCCATAATTTGGAGCTTTCTGGATAACGGGTTCCAGGATAATGGATTCCATACCTGTAGTTTACAAGATGTAAACACAAACAGGGGCTAGTTATAAAGTAAACAGTAAAAATAAATAACCTATGCATAATCGCTTAGGTAATTTCTATATACAGTTGGGATGAGGTCCCTGCCTTGAAGAGCTTACAATGTAATAGGTAAAAGGAAACAAACAGAAAAAGGGGGTGGATGAAACAAAAAGGGGGATGAAAACTTCAATACTATCTAAAAATATTTTGCCTTATAAGTATAGTAAAAGCGTGCTTTGCTTTAGTACTATTACTATGCAACAGTTATAAAACGTTTTACATTAGATGTAAAAAAAGAAATACACCAACTCCTAAATATGTACAGTACGTATCATGCAATGTCTATGACCCAGAACATGGTAAGACTTCCAGAAAAGAAATACACTTTATCTTTTTCAGTATAAGCTTCTAATTAGTCATTTTTGTTATATTAGAGAAAACTGAAAAGTAACACAAACATATGATACTCTGCTAACAGCATACAGATGAGTGTATTTTATAAGGCTCAGCTATGGTAAATACGGTGATTTTTCATGCTAACATTCAGTAATTTGTCTATGTGGCCTCCATTTGGAAGCTTTTAGCTTCCTCTGTATCTTCAATGGTGCAGAACCACATTACTTAATCAAATGTGTGCTGTGTGACTTTAAGGGCATGTGAATTACACAGTATTTATCCCCTGAATGAATGTTCTTATGAATTCTAAATCTTGTATACAGTGAATCCATTTTATTGATCCTCACTTTCGTATAAACTGGATTTTCTTAGTAAGGACTTTCTAAATCTAGTAAAAGAACATAACACTGCTTCAAAAAATACAGCTATAAGAAACCTAGAAAATAACACAGAATGCTTTTATTTTAGAACAGAGGTCTGAAAATTTCATAGTTGGTTCAAACCCTCTTCCAGGTTTCCCTGGCTCATGATATAAGCCTTCAGCCAAAATATCACATGAATTCACCTTCAAGCTGGACTACTAGAAGTGTCTTTGATAGCAAACAGAAGCTGTGTAAAAGGGGGCCCAACACACACCAAAATTCTAATAGTGTGTCAGTGTTTATTGTGACAGACCAGAAAAAATGCACCATGTTTTAGAAGCAGGGGTCCCCAACCCGTGAGCCACATTTAAATGTAAAATAAGTTAGAGAGCAACATAATCATGGAAGAAGTTCCTACAGGTGCAAAATATGAAATGTTATTGGCAATTGGTAGCACCTATGTGAACTGACAGACTGCATGAGGTTCTGTTTGACAGTACACTTGGTTTTTATGCCACTAAAGCTTGCCTTCAAGTCAGGAATTCAAAAATAAGAACCTGCTTTGAGGTCACTGGGAGCAACATCCAAGAGCTCAGAGAGCAACATGTTGCTCACTAGCCACTGGTTGGAGATCACTGTTTTAGGGGATACATGTCAGGTGCTTTGATATGGATACCCCCATATGTTGTACATATTTTTCTGGTATATCAATAAATGCTGCCACAGCTAGTGATGGGCGAATTTATTCACCAGGCGCGAATTCGCCGCCAGCAAATAAATTCACGAAACGCCCGCGAAAATTCGCGGAAAAAATTCAAAAACGAGACGCCGGCGACGTTTTGTGAATTTTTCGCCGTTTCGCGAATTTCACGGCGTAAATTTGCCCATCACTAGCCACAGCATTTGAATTATGGTTTGTGCTGGGCCTCCCTTTGTTAACATTTCAATGTGTGAATGCAGCCAAACATTTGGGAGTCTCACCCCAAATAGTTGGCTAAAGTGCTGGGAGTGCCAATGAATAATAACAAATATGCCTTCTTCCTAAATCTCACATTAATTGGCATCCCACCCACTGCCCCATATTCCTTTTGAGGAGGCCACCCCATTGTCTTGGGGTACCCCAATTTCAGGTGATCGCAGTTGTTTAATCTATAGATATATGTTTCTAAGCATGCTTTAAGAAAACTATGTACGACAGCACAAGCCTTCCCTTCAGCATAACACATTCCGTAGTGCAGGGCTTCACAGAACATAGAAATAGATAGCAAAACTATCAACTACAAGAATATAAATAAGCAGTACATAAATGCTGTGTCTTGAGAACAATAAAAACTATTCCCAAAGGAACTATAAATGGAGCTTGACCTGGCCAATCCCTTCCACATAATTGGTATTGCAAAATCATTTATTGACTTGTAAGTCATGCTTAAAGTATTTAATAATACAGTAATAATGTTTCTAATACAAGAAGATTGAAGCTGTAGAATTATGGCTCAGACTGTTCCACTGACTACTTCTACCAATCCACAAGTGACTATGTTTCTGTGTGACAATCTTTTAATTCTGTAGAAAATCTGCACCATAAAAGGAAACCTATAGCTGAAGTTTACTTTGCTCTTAATTGCATCAAATAATTCGCCAACTGGGTATTTTCCTCTTCTGAAATTCAGAAAGCAATAAATGCTAATGAAGATATCAGATAACAAGAGGGATTGCAGTGATAAAATAGCTACATTTTAAAAATGTTCTATAACATAATACATTTAATTAAATAATACATTATAATATAAATAATTTTAATGATGTATTCTATCCTTGCCTTTGATTGGGCCACCAACCTTTCTTTTCCAAGCCGGAGTGCAATCCAGATATTGTGGAAGTACAACTCCCAGCACCTTCGCTAAATAAACTTGCCCTGAAAGTTTGAGATTGTAATAAAATAATTATTTTTTAAAATCACAAAATTCCTTAGCACCCAAGCAATGGGCATTACTGTCTCATGAGGTTTAATCTATTGACTGCTTATGAAGGTTGCTGCTAATTAAATGTTCTCTCCAAATGCTTGATTAGCACAAAGTGTCATTAACCTTTGACCGTGCTATCCAGACACAGTGAAGTGGGCCAGGCAGAAAGCCCTTCTGTCCTTCCTGTGAATCATGCTTTTCCTGCAAACTATATAATTGGTCTTCTGTTTACAACATGCCCCAACATTCTATACTTCACAAATGTTTAATTATAAATCATTAGTGCAAACGCAACCAATATGTTCCAGTATAATATTCTATTACACCTCTGTACAGAGTACTTTCTTCCATAATCTCTTGCCTTTAATCCCAAAGACAATTTCTAAATTACATTGGCAATAGAGTGTTTCTGGAATTGACCCCAGACCAATTGCAAGAAATCTTTGACACTGATCCAGAGATAGACAGACAGCAGCCTTACATGTGTTGTTCAATACAAATCTAACTATACTGCAGCAGATTTCATATTTAAGCAACAGCTGGAGGACTGCATACAGCATGAATCTGTTACATTCAGCATTGAGATCCATGAAAGCACTTATCCCCCACCCTCATGCCTTACTATTATATATAAATCACTATATAATAAAGTTTGTTGTAGATGTGAAAGGAACATGTTTCTAATTTCCCATTGTAAGGCTACTGTACACCAAACCTTTTTATTCTCCTCCAGGAACAAGCTACCAGTATAATTATTGCAAACAATATTAACAATTGTTGCAAATCTCAAGTCTTTCTTTAATTATCCTATTCTCTCCTATTTAGTTATGTCACTGTAGGTTTTCCTTATTTTAATAAGAACACTTTCATTTCTCATGCATTGTCTACATTTAATTTGCTATATAAATTCATTTGCTATACAAATGCTCTTTCATTCTGTAATCCTATCAATATGTAACTTATTTATTTTGTTTTCTGGTAAATTAATTACTCTTCAGGTAACCATATTTGTTGGTTTACAAATAGGGAAGAAATAACTGCCCTTACAGAACTCCCTGTAACTAATTAAGAAGAAGAAGCTTCCTTCTAGTTAATGTGTGCTATAAAGACATATATCTTTGTGCCATAGAAGCAGCACACATTTTACTACATATCCGAGCAGTTGCAATGTATTTGTTCTACTTTTTGCACAACCTATAATATTGCTATAATATTGCTATATATATCCTTTTTACTTATTTGAAGTCTATATATATATATATATATATATATACATATACATATACATACATATGTACGTACTCACTTACATAAACACATACACGCACATACATATAGATATAATCATACCTTTTTGTTTTATTGACCTCATCTGTAAAAGGGGGATGGAATGTCTTGGCCCTGACATAATAGGTTTGTAGCTTTCAGCTAGAACACAAGGGGGGGTTGGATTAAAGTCTCTAAAGCAGGAGGAGAAGGCTTCATTACAAACAGACCTCAGTTTCTTCTGGCAGGGGAGGAAGCACAGCACAATGGCAACAGTGAGTGTATCTGCTGCGCTGAAGTCTTCCAAGTCTATGAAAAGGTATAAAAGTGTTAGGAGGAAAGCCAGCATCTACAGAATTCCACCTGACAGGTGAGATTTTTCTCAATTGCTTTAACTGCATCATTGCACAGTCTAATGCTGTCTTTTTATAAATTACAAACATAAAGCTCAATAAAACTTTCATTTTGAAAATGTGTTTAAACCTTCAATATAAAAATTGCTAATTTTAATATGTCAAATCGATTGGGGGCAGAATGAAAATATGACCAGAGACAATTGGTCGGTTGCTAATATTTCAGCACCCTGGACAGCAGCTAATATGCTAAATAAAGGGCTCCATCCTGGGACATCTGGTTCTGCTACAGAAATTTAGTGTTGCTTCTCTGTCTGCCCATCATTCAATTATTTTTCTATATCTATATTTTTATTTGGTTATTCTGTCATCTATATACTGTATGTTTTTTTTTGTCACATGGGCAGCACAGTGGTGCAAACAGTTTGTATGTTTTCCTTGTGGTTGGATGTTTTTTTCTGCATGCTCCAGTTTCCTTCTGCACTCCAAAACATACAGAGAGGTTAAGTAGCTACTTATAAAATTAACCACAGTGGTATGTCATAGGGGTCTTAGATTGTAAGCTATGAATAATGTATAATCTTTGTAAAACATGTGGGCACTATATAAATAAATGATGGTAATATTTATATGTATGTATGTATGTCTGATTATTAAACTATTGGTGATTTCCCCAAGGAAACTTTGTTTAGTGAACCAAAATTATTTAAAACACATCTTGTGTATGTATATGATATTTAGCATACAATGTTAGAGGTTCATACAGAGAATAAGTAAAGGTAAATGATGCAATATCATCTAAAAAATTTACACAGAGTGCATTATTTATAGGCATATTAGAAATAGAAGGTAATGTTCCCAATAACACAAACTAGTTGTTGGAGAGCTGTCCAAACCGGCTCCTGCTTTGATCCAATAGTAGTGGCCACTGAGGGACAGGCACCCAATTAGAAGAGGGTAGTGCTGATAAGTAGATAAGTAATGATTGCTCTAATGAGTATGATGGGTATGTCCCATTAAATTCATACAGTTGGGATATATAGCCCACAAGTGACTCCATTACAACATATTTGCCAATAACACTCTTGTTCTGGTGTGATAGCAACTCGGATGAAGATGATGATGATGATGGCAAGGAAGAAAATAATGACCCTGAAACTATCTTCCAGAATATACAGATGCAGAAAGAGATTATGGCAAATATCAGATGCAGACCCTGGCCAATGAGACAAAAGCTGCGCTCGCTCAGGTGTGTTGTGTTTGGTATTATACATTTATAACTGAGTATTCTTCTAAGTTAATGCAATTTTATTTCAGTAAAATAAAGTAGAATTCTGTGAAAAGCAAAGTGAAGACTTGGGAACATAATTAAAAGACCAGTGCAGGAAAACAGTTTTCCTTACCACTTTTTACACAACCTATTATCAACTTAAACATAAGATACGTCTGTGAAACTATGTTTAACAATTTGTGAGAAAATCTGTGCAAGTATAGTAAATCTAGTTATTTAAAATTGTGTAGATTAAGCCAGTTTATATGCCTTGCTTGGTTTTGCTGCTATACACTTAGAGGCAGATTTATCAAGGGTCGAATTTCGAGTTCATGGGAGTTTTTGAAAACTCCCATAAACTTCCATGAACTCTATATTCGACCAATCAAAATTTATTAAAAAATATTAATTTTTCAAAGTCTGGTGAATACTATGGACCCAAAAACTCAAATAGAAACAAAATTCATGTGAGTTTTTCAAACTCAATTCTAGTTTTTTCTGCGCAAAAAACTTGAATGTCAGGAAAGCTGCAACCAACTCCAAATTGATCCCAGGACATCTTCCATAGGCTAAATTCGACAGGTTTTAGGTGGCGAAAAGTCAAATTCGAATTCTTAAAAGGCCAGTGTATTATAAATCTCAAAATCTGAATTTGAATTTGTTTAAAAACTCGAATTGAATTTTAACAATTCCCTAGTCTCATTTGACAGTTTTGGCCATAAAAAAAAACATGAAATTCAAATCTGGCATATGATGGTCCATATATAGCTATCCATTTGTGTGTATGTGAGGGTGAATGATTTATTGGTTAATTTCCAAGGGTTGTGACGGATGTCCAAAAACTGGAGTGATAATGACAGACAATGAATGGAAGAATCAATGGTACTCATATATGTAATGGCTTGTAAAATGCTCTACTTGTATAGCAGTCTCATTAACAGCTTTGGTTTTGTTTCACAGACAAGCTAAAGAAATTGTCTTAAAGTATGAAGGGAGATTAACAAGAACACGGGGGTACCAAGCAGCTGGAGCAGAGGTATTACATTTAACTGCCTTCTTATAACAGTAATAACAACCTTCTAAAAAGTGTTCTGCCAAGTGTCATTATGTTGGATTGGGGTGTGTTTGTAAGTGTGTGGGCACAAATCTAAATTTGTAGACATGACACAGTTTGTAGTTATTCAGTGTGACAGAAGTCATAACTTGTGTTGTATGATGAAAACTACTAAATACATTTTGTTTATTTAGTAGTAGCTGAGAAACGTGTGGGGAAGCCAGCCCATCTTCATTGATGGAGTATTGACATAAGACTTAAGGTCATCATGCTGCCTTCAGTTAATATGTAACCAAACACAAGGCTTCTCTTCATTATAGAATGAAAGGTCCATGACATATCATTGAGAGCTAATTAATTCATTAGCTATTTAGACATGTTCTAATTAACAGTTCTCTGTTAAAAACCCCTATTCGGCTCTCAAAAAAGGCTTGCAAATTGCCATTTCTCATACTTTTTTTTATGTATCAAAGCTATATGAATCCATACATTGTGAGATAAAAATATCAGTACAATGGCATCACTCAGAGGCTACCCCAAACATCAGCAGTCTTGCACCCTTATACTGGCAGTAAGAATGACAAGGATTATACTCACCAAATACTTTTTATTGTGCATTAGCACAAACATTTAGGGGCAGATTTATCAAGGGTCGAAGTGAAAAGTCGAATTTTGGATTTCGAATTTAGTGAAATTCGACTAAGGAATAGTTAAAATTTGATTCGCGTTTTTAAAAAAAAATTTATTTGAATTTTGAAATGTACTGTCTCTTTTAGAATTCAAATTCAACTATTCCCCACCTTAAACCTGCCAAATGACTGTTTAAGCCTATGGGGACGTCATGGGATCAATTGGGAGTTGTTTGCAGCCTTCCTGAAAATCAAGTTTTTTCTGGAGAATAAACTGTAAGCGAATTCGATTAGAATTCGATTCATCCGAGTTTGAAAAATTAGATTTTTTTAAAAAAAAAATTCAATTTTATTGGTTAATTTTTTTTTCGGAGAAAAAACTCTAATCGAATTCAATTAGAATTCAATTCATCCGAGTTTGAAAAATTAGATTTTTTAAAAAAAAAATTCAATTTTATTGGTTAATTTTTTTTCGGAGAAAAAACTCTAATCGAATTCAATTAGAATTCAATTCATCCGAGTTTGAAAAATTAGATTTTTTTAAAAAATTTTCAATTGGTTGGCTTTTTTTTTTTTGGAATTTTGAATTCATGGGAGTTTATGGGAGTTTTTACAAACTCCCATGAACTCTAAATTTGACCCTTGATAAATCTGCCCCTTAGTTAATCCTTGGATTTTTTTTCATTAATCTGTATGTAGAGAGTGGCAACATATTATGCAGCTCTTTACAGAGATTATACATGATTACGTTAGTCCATGCCTAAATGCAAGCTGCAAACTAAGGAGCCTACCACAATTGGTCTATTGTTTCAGGAGGCAACCTGCCTGTATAATTTTGGCATGTGGAAGCAGGAGTACCTAAAACTAGCTAAAATATATATATCACACACACCCAATAATGTTTTTGGAGATGTGCAGCTGTTGGGCATAAAAAGCTAGTGGAACATGCAGCTTATAATATTTTATTAGTAAAAAAAAAAGTGATTGTGATCTTGCATGCCTCCACACCTGTATTTAGACTGAAGTAGTATATCCCTGTTAATAACCTGGATGTTCTTCTTCTGCACTGTCAAGATTGTGCCTATGTTATAGAGTACTGATTCTATGGAACCATTTCCAGGCTTGCAACTCACATTTAAACCCACTTGTTCTTACAAACCTGAAGAGCTCCATGCATCCTGACCCAAAGCCCTATTTTCCCAGTACACCTAAAGAAAAGTTTTCAAAGTAACAAACATACAGTAGCAGGAGCTGGCGAGGGGGAGATCTGCACGGGTTGCTATACCTGGCATAGCTCATTGAAGAGCCAGACTTAACCTAGTTGACAATATCTATTTAGCCTGTTTCCACAGTACTTGTTTACTTTTTACTGCTATGTGTTAGAGCAGTGACTATATTTAGTTTTACTGTGTTGTTAAAGTGATAAAGGGAAAGGGAAGCCTGCCACCTCAATCACGTAACCTGTAAAATTTTGAGGCCCCTACCTGAACTGCCAGTCTGTTACTGTAAAATATTTTTTTATGTTCCTTGGTGGTGAGTTATATGATGCCTTGGTGATGCTAACTACAGTGAGTGGTTCCCCTACTATTACAACCTCTTCTCCAAATGGAGAGCAGGCATGGTTTGGAAAATTGCTCTTTCATACATAAAGCAGCTACTGTATATCTCATCTGCTGCTATGTCCATACTGTTGCAACTTAACGCAAACATTTATTTTTCAGGTTGAATTAAATTATCCACCACAATGGATACGTAATACCTACTGCTGCCCCTTTAAAATCAGAATCCGCTTCAAGAACCAAAGCTTGAAATTGATTGCTTTAATCAGTTTGCACCATTAAATAGAAGCAATAAAACACTTGAGGTAGTCACAGCTTTTCTTTTGTCGGTGACACCATTAGAAGTGTGGGGGTTTTATCAGAGCAGGTCCAGGCTCTTCTCAGTAACACCAAGGTATAATTTATTTGGCATCAGTTTAACATGGTGACTTGTTTCCTTACTACAAATAAACAAGAGCTAGAGCGGATTCTGCTGTACTTAACATCCTCACTGAAGTCTCTACTTAATTATAAAACTTCAGTCAAGCAATAAAATCTGCAACAGCACTGTAAAAATTAATTAGCCTCCCAATATTGATTTATGTCCCTGATAAGCGTTTGCAGCCTAAGTTGGTTTAAGCTTCAGTTTCTATAATAAAATACAATCATTTTCTTAACATTTATTTTAAATCACACGGCTGGTGTAATATATGCTTTGTCAAGAAACAGCATTATAAGGTACTATGATGTAGCTGTGTATATAAATATGTTTCTCCACTCTAACACAAACAGCCTCCCTATACTGACATGCATATTGTTTGTAGTAAAGTCAATATTCTGCTAATTCTCTTTAAAGCAACACTGGTGATTCCAATCCAAGGGCATCGTTTGATTTCTGACTTAACAACAACGCTGTGAAGGGAGTTTAGGTTAAAAAAAAACAATATTTTTTTTAGCTTACAACAGACTTTTAAGTCCCCATAATATGACCATTGTATCTGGGGTGAATGCCTTGTGTACTGACTGTAGGCATTATTTAGTTCTGACAGGCAGGCAATATCTCTTTACATTACAGTGTAATAATAATTTGTGGATTCCTTTCTCTGAAATAAACACATGAATGAGACAGTAAAGGTTCACTATTGTCACAGAATCGACTGTATTTTGAATAAGAGACATAAGAATAGCCATAACTACTCTACCAAAATGTGCTCAGCAAAGTTCTCCAGAATCAAGAGCGACACATCACTTATCTGTTCTGTGACATATTGACATTATCAACCTCCTGACTTGCTTTCTTGTTAGGCCTATGTATTACAGACAAGTTAAATGCAACATCCAATGCTAATAAGGTATTGATTGACTTCATTTTGCCTTTTGGCAACAAGGGGAACGATTCATCAAAAGCTTTCTCCTCTTAAATACATGTTCTGTTTCACTGCTGCAGAGTTTCCAAATGATTTTACATGCCACTGAACATACAAGAATACAATGTCCAATGCCATGCAAAAATAGAATTTGTAAACACCGATATAAGATTTTGGTGAATGTAAGAAAATTTAATACTAACCAACCTTACACTATAATAAAATCTAATATCTACAATGCTTGGGACCTGAGGTTTTCAAGATAATAGATCTTATAAATGTTCTTTATTTTTCAAGCAGTATCAGTCAGTCCCTTTCTGCTCTCCTGGGTCTAATTATTTAATCAGTGTAGCAGAAGTCTGTTCTATTCCAGCTATGACAGGTCTGTTACTCAGATGGCTTCTGCTAAATTGTTACAAAAGTCAGTAGCACCAGGGTAGAGAATAGCAAGAGGCAGACAGATACATTTCTATATACAAATAACATTAAAATCACTGAAAAAGCTTACACAATATAATGTACAGAAAATTACATTTTCTTTCATCGAAAAATATCCCTTTAACTCCGGTGTGATTCATATTAAGCTGTCTTGATGTTTTTCTTTCAGCTTTGGAAAAAATTTCTTAGGGTTTCCTATAACTTTGTTGTCCTATTTATTCCTTGGGAAATGAGGATAAAGAAGATAGAGAGTAAGTATGAAAACATAACGCATGATAGGCATCGCAAAGTGTAAAAGTGTTTTATATCCTGATAGCACTATCAATCTATCTGTCTATTTATCCAGCATATTTATAAATATATATATATATATATATATATATATATATATATATATATATATATATATATATATATATATATATATATATATATATATATATATATATATATATATATGAAAAAGCAGGACCCACACTCTCTGTTAGTCATGATGTTTGTGATTTATTTCACACAAAATGGCATTTTTATCCATTTACACACACACACACACACACACATACTATATAGTATATAGTATATAGTGATGGGCGAATTTATTTGGCAGGTGTGAATTCCCTCGATTCGCCGCTGGCGAATAAATTCGCTGGTGTCAAAAAATGTACGCCAGCACAATTTCGCCAAAAACGGATGCCGGCGTCAAAAACGAGACGCTGGTGCCGTTTCACAAATTTTTTGGCGAAGCGAAACACCCCAAATTCGACCATCACTAATACAATATATATATGAGCACAACATCTCTGGACCTCTTCCCCCTAAGGCTGCCTATTGTACTTGTCCAGTAGGTTCCATATTTAAATGCTCCAAAGCTCACACTCTCCCTTGCCTTTAAATGTAACGTTTGCCTGTTAAATATGTTCAAGGAGTTGGCTGGTGCCTCTGGCGCCATTTATTTATTTGTCTAAAAGAGTTCCAAACATAACGTATTTCCCTTGATATTTCAGGTCACTTTGGATCTGGGGTTGCCTCCTACTTTATATTTTTGAGATGGCTGTTTGGGATAAACATTGTCCTTACAATCATGACTGGGGCATTTGTTGTTATTCCTGAGGTAAGATTGTTTTTTCTCCTTCAAAAGTCTTCAAAAGTTAAAGGAGCAGAACAGGTTTGAGTGGTTTGGCAGTGAGACCACAGGTAACCTACCCTTTTCTCTTTTCTAACTCTATAATTAAGTTATTATTGCTACTTCCAAAATATAAAGTCTCTATTTTATATTAAAAGACATTTTATGAAGACATATACCCCTATACTTCTTCACTGAGGAAGGTCATCTGTGTGTTGAGACAGAGTTGGATCATAATAATTTGATCTTATATTATATATAATATGTATTATTTTACAAAAGAAAGTGTGGCTATGGGACATATTACCCACAATGCTCGGGACAGGGGGCTTATTAAATAAGGGATCTTTTTTTTAATTTGAATCTCCATACCTAAGGCTACTAAAATATCATTTAAACATTTAATAAATCCAATAGGATTGTTTTAATAAGGATTAATTATATCTAAATTGGGATCAAGTACAAGGTACTATTTTATTATTACGGAGACAAAAGGAACCATTTTAAAAATGATTTAAATGCAAAAACATATTCAATCTACTGCTTTTTCACCTTAAAGAAGCATATTTTCAATTTAGTCCAGTTAGCAAATCAGTACCCTTTCTGTAAAACAATCAATCTTCTGCAGCTCATTCAACTTTCCTCTGCTTCTGGAAGCTGGGTGCTGAGAACCTTTGACAGTAGACTGGCCAGCTGACCAGAGTTGCTCTGCATTCAAAAGTACAGGGGCTATTATGTATGTGTTTATTTATGACTGAGGCTAATCTTGATGAGAAACGTCTGCTCTCTTGCCCTTTGGAATGCAGAACATCGTTGATCCTTTCTCACTACTCTGGTCAGTCGGCTGTGAAAGGATCTCAGATCAGCTTCCAGAGGGAGAGAACAGTAAATAAGCTGCAGGAGATCCATTATTTTACAGGGGCACTGATTTGCTAACTGAATTATATTTAAAAGATGCTTCTGTTTAGGTGAAAATGCAGTAGATGAATTATTTTTTTTGCCTTTACATCACTTTAAAGAAGTCATTGGTGCCAACTGCAGGCTGTCCATGGTATAAAATTCCAAGCATCTTGGGTCAGTCGGTAGATCTTCATGATCTCACCATTAGACCGCTCCTGCTGTTCGTCTTGCTGAATTTCCTCCTCTTCTTCAAAAGGTTAAATAAGCAAATACCAGTAAAAGGAGCAGTCTGTTGGTGGGTGCAAGGTCCAGCTCCATGCTTTTTCCATTATTCCATTAAAAGTCTCTACCCATTTAAATCCTAAGGTATCAGAGCAAACCTAATTTTAGGCTGAAATAGCCATGAAAGATGTAAACCATATTAACATACACAATAAAACCCACTTTTACATTACCAGTGAAGCCCATATACACTCACATATCCAAATTTTAACAATCTTTTCATATCGGTGCTAACCATATTGCTTGCCCTGTCGAAAGGGGATACTTCACAACAGCAGAGTTTGAGGTTATTTGTTGCTATAACAAATAACATGTTTACTTATACATATGTAGGTACATAACATCTTTTGTGTATATACAATATGTATTGAGGGATTCTATTTTAATATTATAATTTATGTTTTTTTATCAGTATAATTTTTGTCTTGCTTACAATGAAGCACCCAAGATACAGAAAAGCAGTACACATTGTTCTGCATGCAGCCAGAAGCAATATTTGTAAGGAGGATTTATAGTTCATTTATGCCTAGGCAGAACTGTTAACAGATGATTTACAGAGATTTTACCTGAGTAACATCAAAAGCTTATTTATTGCAAGCTTTTCTGTCCACTACTTCTAACCTCCATAAAAAACATGTATCATTTATCGCCATTACTATATATAAACTAAGGACCATGACATATATGACAGTAAAACAATGCATTTCCCTTGTGAGGGTAGAGCTCCCAAGTTACAGTTCATTGTGTCCTTGTAGTCATGAGACTTGACACAACAGAGTTGTGTATTTCCTGTTCTACACAACACCATTTTGCACTCTCCAAGATGAATCAGACATGGCATTCTCCATTAAGTTATTATTTGAAATTAATGTTACATTGATGAATACGATGCAGTCACTTATTATCATAATAGTATTCTTTAGCTATATATAAAAGGTATGAAGAATGGGTTCTAGCAGTTTCTACCTTATTTTTATTGCTTGAAGATTCCCAGGTTTCAGCATAACCCTGAAGCGCACCCCACACATATTCACATATGAACATACAAACAACATTCATTTCAATTGCCTTTTAATCAATTAAACTCCCCCGCATCACTAATTAGTTTTTTTGGTTCTGAAAATATTAGAAAAACAAAAACATAATGTACCTAACCTCAAGAACTGTGCCATGGTGTATGCAGATCTTCAGTACTATCCATTCTTCCTGCTAGGAACATCTAGCTTTTCAATTTCATATATTCATTTTGCATTTATTCTTTTTAGATCCTTGCTGGTGCCCCGTTTGGAAGCACTGTCAACAAGAAAATTCCAGATAAAGAACTTTCATCAGCCCAGGACCTCAACACCATCTGGTCATTGGGGGCAAGTTGCAGAACTTAATTAATATTGAATTCAATTTGGTTGTTTACCATGTTAATATTAGGAATAAACTTTGACTGTATACATTAAGGGGCCAATTCACCAAGCTCAAGTGAAGGATCCGAAGTAAAAAAACGTCGAATTTCGAAGTGTTTTTTGGGCTACTTCGACCATCGAATGGGCTACTTCGACCTTCGACTACGACTTCGAATCGAAGGATTCGAACTAAAAATCGTTCGACTATTCGACCATTCGATAGTCGAAGTACTGTCTCTTTAAGAAAAAACTTCGACCCCCTAGTTCGCCACCTAAAGGCTACCAAACCCAATGTTAGCCTATGGGGAAGGTCCCCATAGGCTTGGCTACGTTTTTTTGGTCGAAGGATAATCCTTCGATCGTTGGATTAAAATCCTTCGAATCGTTCGATTCGAAAGGATTTAATCGTTCGATCGATGGATTATTCCTTCGATCGTTCGATCTAACTTTTTGCGCAAAATCCTTCGACTTCGATATTCGAAGTCGAAGGATTTTCATTCCCCAGTCGAATATCAAGGGTTAATTAACCCTCGATATTCGACCCTTGATGCATTGGCCCCTAAGACACCAGAACTTATTTAAATGGGGACCTCCACACAAACATAACTTAAGCTTTTTGAAAAGTAAACATAATTTCAAGCAACTTTGCAATATACATCAATTATCATCATGATTTTTAATGGTTTGGAACAGTTCCCTAAGTGTAGCCCCTGCTCTCCTGCTGATCTGTTTGACTACTTTGCTGAGCAGGCTGACTACTGTTACTTTGTATCTGCAGCCAGCTGTCCTCAGCCTGCATCCTCCAAACCCCACAATTTCCTGCATATGTGATTTCAATAAGGAACAGAACATCACAGTGCAATGCATTGTGGGTTATGTAGTTCCTGCATGCTGTCTGGAAGCTGTGGAGAAGTTGTTACAATTTGTAACATCAGTGTTTTAGTCCCTCCTTCCCAGCCAGAATTTCAAATGACGTAGCAAGAGAAGAACGGTTGAATTTCAGCATCGAAAATTGCATTTATTCATACTTTTTGAAAAAACACGTGATGGGTGATGGGTAAATTAGGGGTTTCTGTGTTATGTGGGTCTTTATCAAATTTTGGTTTGGAAGCTGGAGTTCCCCTTTAACAACACCAGAAGATTTTGCACCCAGACATTAACCCATACTGACCAATAAGTGGTTAGGATGTTTTAGCAAACTTAAGGTAGAACAATAAAAGCAAAAAATGGCCAGTGTTGATAAATGAGCCTCACAGACATCCTGCTTTTACTTTTGTATCTCGATTTTTTGCACTTAGGTTATTGCTATCTTGTGTCCAAACCACAACTCGGCATTGACCAAACTGAGTGTAAAGTTTCTGACTCTTCCTAGCCCTAGGAAGTTGCCCAGTGGTGCTGGACTGGTAAATGTAGTCTGCATCCTCTTAATTTGGATGTCATTCAAAAGTGAACGGAGTGACAGGAGCAGCAGAGTAGTGCTCACAGTACTGACCAGCATTGCAAATTTATGGGTGGGCGATGGGCCATACATACTGTAGGCATTCCTTCTCACTCACCCAACTTAGGCATTATTCAGTCAAAATTGGTATTTCAGCAATAAGGAATATGTGATTTTGTGCCTCTTACTGCTCATGCACTTGCATCTGGGACTTTAAAGGGGTGGTTCATCTTTTAGTTAACTTTTAGCATGTTAAAGAATGGCCAATTCTATGCAACTTTTAAACTGGTCTTTATTATTTATTTGTTATTGTTTTTGAATTATTTGCCTTCTTCTGACTCTTTCCAGCTTTCAAATTGAGGTCATTGACCCCATCTAAAAACAAATGCTCTGTAAGACTACAAATTTATTGCTACTTTTCATTACTCATCTTCTATTCAGGCCCTTTCCTGTTCATATTGCAGTCTCTTTTTCAAATTAGTGCATGGCTGCTAAGGTAATTTGAACCCTAGCAACCAGATTGCTGAAATTACAAACTGGAGAGTTGCTGAACATAGAGCTTAATAACTCACAAACCACAAATAATAAATAATGAAAACCAACCAAAACCAAGTTCAAAGGTAAACAACTTTAATAACTGGTATCTAGTAGGGTGGACAGGGGATTTCATACATGTAGCCTACAGCCCTCTAACAGAAATAATGTTAGGGAGTGCCGGCAACTGAGCACTATACTTGAAAAGCGTGCCATATTTTTGCACTTTGTTTCACAAGCTCTAATCACACAATCAAAAAAGGTGTTAACATTCAAGATGGAAAGCTGTGAAGTTGTGGTATAATCTCCCTTCAGCAGATGCTTTGTCAATTATTTTATGCAGTTTATTAAAAGTTTTGATGACTAATTTTTGATTTAGTTCTATTTCCTTACAGGGTTACCTGCAATACTCTGTGTTATTTTATGGCTATTACGGTCGAGAAAGAAAAATAGGGCGAGCCGGGTACCGCCTTCCATTGGCGTATTTTCTTGTTGGAATGGCTGTCTTCGCCTACAGTTTCATCACACTTTTAAGAAAGTAATATATGCTATATTTTACTTACAGAACAACAATGTAATATTCATCATATATATATATGCAACAATTGCAAATACAGATACTTGGGGGTATTTCATAAGAGGCACAATATTTTCCCAGGTACAGTAACCCATACCCAGCAGGTAACATTAACTGGTCACTTGTTTAAAAGCAAACGTGTTATTGGTTATTGTGTGTTAATGCTCTTGGGAAAACTTAGTGCCTTTTGTTAAGGGGATTAGCATTGCAAATAACAAATAGTTGTTATCCATTCCAAGGATATTTCAGTTCTTTTTAGTGACCTATAAATAGGCCCATGATCTTGACTCCTAAATACATAAATCCCCAAATCTCAGCCTCTATGTCCATTCATACCCAATAATTTGCTCAGCAAGCAAACCTTCCCCAGACATCCATTTCTTCCTTCTCTATAACTAAAAGGTAACATTGGTACCTAACTTGACATTGTATGATGCACATTTACAGAATGGCAAAGAACTCTAGACTGAGTATGGCAAGTGCCTCAGATGAAAACTATACCTTCTGCTGGAAAATCTTCTGTGCGTGGGATTATCTAATTGGCAATCCAGAGGCATCTGAGAGTAAAACAGCTGCAATAGTCAACGGCATTCGAGTGAGTGCATATCATACACCATAGCATACAATATGTTACTTCTGTTTTTATTATTATTTACAGATATAACACAGCACTTCATCTTGTTTAGTTCCATTAAATCACTGGTGAACTGTACACTCAAGGCCACACTCCTGGCATAATTTTTCATTATAATTCATTGTTTGATTGTATTGTTCCATCTTGTTTACTGTACTATGGGAAAGTACACAGCTAATTGAAATAGAGAACTTGTAATAATAAAATCACAAACTGGATTTCTGAATTTGGATACAGTATCCTGGGCATGGCACTTTATTTCCAATCTGCAATTATTTAGGGATGCAGCTACCCAGATTTTTAGCCAAATAAAAAAATAGGCAGCAACTTGGTTTCCAGAGCTTCACAGTGGAAAAGAAGTTAGGGAGGATGTAGACCTTTTTCAAAAAAATATGAATGTATTCATGGTATATCAGTCCTGGGTATGGCTGAGCAGAAAATTTAAATTTTATTGGTGACCCTTCAAACCACTGTTATTTAGCGTATTTACATTTGTACACCTATAATAGATTTGTAGATTTATAAATATTCTAAATAACTGTTTTGTGCTGTATTAAATTAATTTCCAAACATTTATAGAGACAGACCTATGCTATTTCAGTTTTCGATCACATCGCTGTGTCTTTCCTTGTTTCTGTCTAAAATTGCCTATTCCATTAGTGATAATCTACAGAGGCACTACAAAGACAAGGAAGGAGAAATGTCTTAGTGATTAAATCGCCAGGCTTTGACTGGGTTTGTTTCCTGGCAATGTTTCCTCTGTCAGTTCTTTTTGACAAGTCGATTAAAGGGACAGTTAACTGAACTGTGCTTATCATAGAGGGGTAGGTAAACAGATATATATTATGGTTTATCTCTGTAAAGGTTATGCAGTTGTATACATATGATTTATTATGATATTATAATTTCTCCCCCCCCCCATTTGCAAAATGCCACCAAGTTAGTGTTAAACCTCAGTTTTTATTTCTTATCATTTCTTTCAGGAAGCAGTTTTAGAAGAACAAGAGAAACATAAAAGCAAAAATCTGTAAGTATGTCAATTTCTTTGCCATAAATTGGCACATTTACAAGCACTGCCAATATTAAAACCATGTTTTCAGACAATGTTATACAATATACAATATAATAACAGAACAATATATCCAGCAGAGTGATGGGATCCCCACTCCATTATCATGGCAAAATCTTTGAATGAGTAAAGTAGCCATAAAATATCTTTAAAAAAATCTGGCAACTCTGTTGGGAGGCAGCTTAGAAAAACCTATTTGACCAGTGCATTGATTCTGTCCTCCCCAGTTGGGTCTCTGTAAGTTTGCAGTATGAGCTGAATGTTGGCCAAAAGGCAAAATGATCATATCAGCCTAATTTTGACCAGGCAAAATCCCATTGTACACTGCAGAGCTTATCTGTTATCTGCTGTGTGTCCTTTAGTCTTTTCAGCTTTAAATGGCTGCCCCCATGGCTACACAGCAGCTTGTTTATATAAACTATAGTAGTGTTTCTGAAGCAAACACACCAGTTTTACCAGTGCAGCATAACAGTACATTATATTTTCATATCTTTAAGACACTTTAATTTTTTGGTGTTACTGTTTCCTTTAATCGTTAGAAAAATAGAAAATACTATACATGGGAGATGGCCTTTCCATAATTATCCATAATTCTGGAAAATGGGTTTCCAGATAACCGATCCCTACCTGTATATCTTAATGTCTTTAAGTAGTGTAAATAAGTAAAGAATATGTCTTATAGTTTACAGAAAAGAAATTGTGTACACTGAAGCAATGCATGTATTCCTGTATAAATGCATTCTGTTTGCTGCCTTGTGCTGGCATAGGTTCCCATAATTCCTCAGTAATCTCCGCTAAATCATTATCTGAGCAGCCTCCTGCTCAGAAAGAGAATTTTAAAATGTCATCTGCACCTGCTAAGAGGCAATTTAGAAAGATTGAATTATGTCTAGAAGTGGAACCATTTCCAGAATGATTTTAAATGCTACAATTTGCTCTATCATTAAACAGAATCTGGGGTTTTAACTATAGATTTCCTTTAATAAATCCCATGGTTGTTAATTATCGGAGTTGACTGCTATGAAGAGGCAATAAATCCCATACACACAGGCACATCCCAGCGATGAAACCAGCCAAACTCTATTTCATTAAAGCAGTTTTTCTCTTTCTTCTTTCCTAGAGCGGTTACAATAAGCCTCAGGATTCTCGCAAACATCCTAGTTCTCCTTTCACTGGCTGGAAGTATTTACATTATTTATTTTGTGGTGGACAGATCCCAAAAGTTGGAAAGAACAAAAATAGAATTGAGTCTATGGGAAAAAAATGAGGTAAAAGAATAAATCAAGGTTTAAAATTTAGATGGAATTTCAATTTTGGAATAAAAAAAAGTGTCAGCGAGGCTGGATCCACTACCAAAGAAACACAGATCTATAATGCTAATTCATTTATTGTTGATATTATTGCTGACCATACTATCTGCATATCTTTATAGTGAAAATAACAACTCTGAATCTCAGAAAGGGAATTTGATTTTCTAATATATATTCAATGAGTCAAGCAAAGGATCCTGGGAAACGAGCCTCATTATGACATACAATTTATATCTTAATTTGTCAATCCCGCCAATCCAAAAAAGGCCTTCATCTGCTACAAAATGTGCAAATGTCATTTCAATAGACATATTCATACCTATTCAATGAATTAGAAAGGTGGGGCAGAGCAACCAGGTCTTAGAAGAATCTAAGACCTAGACGAATCATGAGCCATGTTGTCAAGTATTTAGTATGTTTCTCAGGAGTCCACCTAGAAATGTCCTCCGATTTGCATAATTCATTTAAAGGCATTCTGTCAGAAGAAAACATGTTACAAAATGCACTCCTCCAGCAGAATTCTACACTGAAATAGTTTTTTCAAAAACACAAACAAATTTTTCTTATGTTTAATTTTGAAATATAATATGGGGCTAGACATGTTGTTTGGATAATGTTCAATCACACAATACTGCTGCACTGCACGTTTGAGTGATATCATTTCCCTTTCCCTTTCAGCAGTCTATCAACAGAACAATGGGAATGTACCAAGCTATAACAGCTCCCTGATAGTTATGAGAATTGCACTCAATAGTAAAAATCCAAGTCTCGCTGTGGCTCCTCCAGTTGCACCGAAAAACTTATCTGAAAGCAATTCCATTGTGAAGGTCTGGCTGAAAGCACAATGACCTGAGATGGTTGCTTACACTTCAATATTACAGCTAAAAAAGTACACTTATAAATAACAATAACAGCATTTAAATATTAGAATGAATTACTTGCCATGTACATAGTGTAATTTAGTTAATAATTGTGACAGAATATGATTTCCCTATTGATGGGATCAATAGTTTTGCTGCATTAAGCAAGTTGTGTTCTATACCTGACAGAATATATTTAATTATTGATCTCTGTGAAATAAAAAGATGTAGACAGTCAAATGCGGGCAATGCTCCACTATAACTCAACGCTTGTAGTAGCGTCGGGTACAAGCTGCTGGTCCACCTGCCAGGGTCCCACATATACTGTAACTCCAAGAAACTCCAATTTTAGTGTTGGTGTGAGAGTCAGACACTTAACTGTATATATTTCTTTACAGGTTAGTGTTGTTGTCTCTCTAATCACTATGATTGCCCCTTCTGCCTTTGAGCTTGTAGCTGCTTTGGAGATGTATCACCCAAGGACTACTTTGAGATTTCAGCTTGCAAGGTAAGGGAATGGAAAAGGAAATAGGTAAATGAATTATCCCAACTAATAAACTGGAAAAAAACAAAAGAACTAAATAACATTTTACATTTCAAAACTTATGGCTACAGGTATCCAAAACAGAGCCCTGGAACTGGGGCAAGCTGAGAGGTGCAGATAGGATTGCACCTGTTGTTTGCACTCTGCACCATGCCTCCCAGTTTGTAAATGACGCAAGGGTGTTTGACTGTCTGTTCCAGTTAAAACAGTGGGCATTAATAAACCACTGAAAATTGTCTTTAAACATACCAAAACTGATATAGAAATGATGCTGCATGAGTCAAATGAAATGCACTTAATCCAATCAGAAAAACTGAATATAAGGGCAATTACACAAGAGCTTTTTTTTTAATATGCGTTTGACACTCGTTTGAGATGCAGGTTTCAGCATGCCTAAAGACATTAGCTAATTGATTCCATTCAATTCTGCCTGGTTGTACTCAGGAGCATTCAGAGTATTTTTAAGATGCAGCATTTTCTTGCACACAATCAGAAATCAATAGTATAGAGGGTTGCATTTGGAACTGACAAAAATGCATTTTCCTGCATTTACAAAAATACATATAAACCCAATATATGCGTTTTTATTTACTCAGCATGCAGTTGTAAACACTTTAAAAAATGCAGGTGTATAAGAGCCCTAACCTTTTAAATTCTGACATTGTTTAAAAAAAATAATAACAATAATAAGGCTATATATTTTAATGGTCACAAAGCAGGTGTTTCTCTTGGCTGGAAGAGACACATATACCTTCTGGCTGATATGATGGCCCTTCTGGTTAATCACAAAGGTCCTTTTCTCCCAAACAACATTTGGCCCAAGAGTCACAAACTAATTTGGTGCAGCTAAAATCTACAGTGTACATTTTTATTTCTTTAAAGTACCTGTGCTGATGCAGGGCTCAATTTAACAATGAACACAAACTATTGTATAACTATATGTAATGCCATTTTTCATTTTCATTTTATTTTCAGGGTGCTTGTGTTATATCTTGGTAATCTCTACAGCTTAATAATTGCCCTGCTGGACAAAGTGAATAGCATGAGTGTAAGTAATACACTGACCAAGTATAGGATGGTGGGTAAAAACCTGGACAGAAAAACTCTATTTGCATAAAATGTATATATATATATATATATATATATATATATATATATATATATATATATATATATATATATATAATGTCCATATAGTGAGCGCACTCTTTCCGGATTTAAGATATAGAGATTGGTGCGTTGGTCAAATCTTGTAATACATCGTAGTAAATGGACCCGCACTCCTTATTTATAGTGAAGAAAATTGATGTGCTCTATTCACAAATACATTTCCAACGTTTTGGTCCTCTCTGGGACCTTTCAAGGAAAAAAAGGTTCCAGAGAGGACCGAAACGTTGGAAATGCATTTGTGAATAAAGCACATCAATTTTCTTCACTATAAATAAGGAGTGCGGGTCCATTTACTACGATATATATATATATATATATATATATATATATATATATATATATATATATATATATATATATACATATATATATACGGTTTTGAAGGTAGCGAAATTTTGGACGCCGCCGAATTTTCGCTGCAGTTTCGCAAATTTTTTCGCCAGTCGCAAAATGCCATGAATTTACACCTGCCGAATTTATTCGTCCATCACTAATTTAGGTGAAAACAGTCAGTGACTCACAGCGTGAGGGTTGCAGCTGGGAAAAAAACTATATTGGGGGGGACTCGCAAATAAATTGTTAAACATATAAGTCATATAAAACACTTCAGGAAAAAAAATAATGGAAAGTTATTTTCAAAAAACCATTTAACATCTAGTACAGGTTGCGGATTTTCCCTGTAATGGTTCCCCTGTAAAAAGGTTACTTAAAATTGATTTGGTTTACAGCATATTATGCAAATCCATAAATTAGTGAATCTATCAGAGTATGAAAAA
Source organism: Xenopus laevis (assembly GCF_017654675.1). NCBI lineage: Eukaryota > Metazoa > Chordata > Amphibia > Anura > Pipidae > Xenopus > Xenopus laevis. Next base: position 47,838,827 of record NC_054376.1, on the reverse strand, counting down.
CAAGATCTTGTAAGCCTCCATCTCATTTTAGACAATACACTTTGTACACACATGTATGAAAATCAAAATGTTATTGATATTGTTGTTGCACTGTTTGCTATTTTGACATGTAAATTCCCCTCTATGCTAATATATTGATCAGGTATTAGTATATGTTTCATATTCTAGTATGTGATTCAATATATAATGTTTTCTTTCAGCACAGTAGCAATAATACCTCCTTGGCCCCAATGTATGCTACAACAGCATTCACCATGTTATCTACTGCTTCTCCTGGCTGGGACCTGAACAGAACCTCAACCCTTGCACTGGATATAGATCTGAACAGGACAAAACCCATGCTACCAACCAACTGGACATTATCCCCTGTTGCTTCAGACATCCCAGGTGCAAAAAATGAGTGCTGGGAAACCTATGTTGGACAGGTAGGATGCTGAAATTCAAACATAAACTTTTTTTTGTATAGATATATGCTGAATTCCTATATTCAAAAATAGAAATGTAAAGTGTACATATTATTGGCTGCTCCTAATATACAAATCATTTACCTATAATAATCAATTACAATTTTCCACCAAGCAAGTATGAACAGTATAAAAGTGTCCCAGATCAGAGGTCTATTAGGAGTGATAAATCACTTCTGTTACCACTTCTGTTACCATTCTGGCTTTTCTGTTAAAGTTGCTTTAAAAATAGTCTGTGGCTATAAATATATATTAAACAAGTTGGATAATTGTAAACTTTTTTCCTCACTGAAAACTTTACACGAGATTTACTGTATAAATTGCACTTCTTGGCCCGATGGCCCTGCTCCTCGCCCATGCTGCCCCCACCTCACCTATTTGGTAAAAATATGAATATAATTTTCTCAGCATTATTGTACTTATTCTAATCTTGAGAAATACAGGGTGACTTATTTGCACAACTTCTTAACAACTAAATATATATTTGTATATCATTTTATCTTTGCAAGAATGACCTATCAACATTGTTGGTTTTTGTACCTTTGTTAACATTTTAAGGTTCTTTTACTGGATCCCAGTTGGGAAATAAGGCAAGCGTTTAATCTTCTGCTGATTCCCAAATGTGTGAGCAAATGGCAATACTACAATAATCGGTCCCTACTGGTGAATTTTTAAGACTCAAACGTAACTGTTCTTCTATCGAATATTTTAAAGAACAGGCTCTAGAACTTAAAACCAGACTTAAACAGAGAGGCTACTCAGGCAAGATAGTGAAGAAAGCGTATCATAGAGCGCTAGTCACTGATAGAAGCCAGCTCTTAACAACTAAAGAAAAAATACAGGAACCGAATAATGTGGTTAGATTTATAACCACTTATAACGCTGATAGCTCACAGATACAAACCATTCTGGATAAACATTGGCCCATATTATTGGAGGATGATACCCTTGGAACCATATTACAGAAAAGAGCATCAATATGCTATAAGAGGAGTCCGAACTTGAGGGACCTAATCACTAGGAGTCATTTCCAAATTTCACGTAATAGCAAGCATAAAAATTGTGGGTGTTTTCCCTGTGGTGACTGCAATATGTGCACTAAGATGAGAAAAATTACTAACTTTGAGGATCGTTTTGGCAACAATCACAAAGTGAACAACTACATAAATTGCCGAACTCAAGGTGTAATATATTGTATGAATGTCCCTGTAATAAGAGGTATATAGGATGACCACACAAATGTTAAAAATAAGAATGCAGCAGCATTGCAGTACGATTAGAACAGCAGGGAATGAGAGTAAGAATGACAAAACAATTTCGACGGTAGCTCAACATTTTAAAAAATCACATAATAAAGATCCTTCTACAATGAAATTTTGGGCATTGGAAAAAGTGGAATTAGGAATACGTAGAGGAAACCTGGAACAAGCCCTGTTGAAACGTGAGAGTTATTGGATCTTTAGAATGAATACAGTGTCCCCTAAGGGAATAAATGAGAACAATTTATTTACATCCTTTATTTAAAATCTTATCAGTTTATTTGCCTTAGTATCGAAATTTAGAAAAGAAACTTGATTTATTCATTTAATCAACTTTTAAACAAAATAAAAAACAAAAAATATTTTAAATTACTAATAAATACGTTTTTAATAATAATTTGATATATATACACAGTAAAGATTGTTTATGGTTGAATTAATTGATCTACTTCGTGTAGAAAGCCCCCAACCGTTTAAAGAATTGTAACCGTATTGTTTAGATGTATGGAGAAGTGTCAGAGGGTAATTACATTTCCACAGACTCCCTGTGTCGGATAATAGTGTAAAGCTATCCGGTTGCTAGGACGACACGCACAAGCTGGGACGCACGTTGAACGTGTAGGCGGGAGGTCTCGCGATAACTCCTCTAAGTGACGCACCATACGGAAGTGTTTTAAACTCTGCGGCAGGGAAGCTTTCTCATTACGCCTTGACAAACCCATTATTGCGAAACGCGCGTCGGCGTTCCGAGTCCTTTTTAACTCAAAACCTTTTATACCTCAGTCGATTGGGTTTTCAAAGTAGTGGAGGGGAGGTTCCAAACCTCAACCAGTGCTCGGTTCTCTGCTTATCTATCTGATACTAAAGCTCACAAGAGCCCGTGGATTTGTGGTTTTTTAGGCCTATATAGTTTTCTTTGAGTCTAGGACTAGAGTAAATTTGAGACCACAGTCCCGGGTACTCTGCCTTCTTTGACTTTGTGGTGTCCCAGGGATAGAAACAAATTAGGTAGTAGATTTGGGACAACTCCACCTCCTTCTTTTTCCATTTTCCAACTTATTTCTGAACCTGAGCAATTGTGTGTTTTTTAATAATTATCCTATTTATTGCGGTCTCTAATCAATTAATTTTTTAACTTTAATCGATTCTAAGCACTAATGAGCACTTTCAATATTATGAATTTTGGTTAATCTGGATGAAATCATTATTATCCATTAACTGTTAAGCACTTGCACTTTAACTTTAAGTGATTGGGAAGGGGGAGATTATTAACCCTCAAAAAAGAGATACACTGTTGCAAAATAGAATTGGTCACAATTAAGGGTATATGTACCAATGTTTTTCTGAAACTTTTATATAGAACCGAATGAAATGTATTACTAATATTTAATTAAATTATAATCAATGAATTTCAATTGATTTAATCTTAGCACAAGCACTTTGGTATCTACATTAAGTTATTAGCAAATTTGCACACATCAGTGACTATTTTAATTAGGTAGGTTTAAACCACTAGAGACTGCTGAGCGAGTTTGAAGCTAGTGGGGTACTTTTTCTTCATTTTTTCAATACTACAATAATGCTCAGTGTTAAATTTAGAAACTCATTCTACTGAATTAATCACTCCCAGTTTTGTGTTGGCCATACCCTCTAAATTAATTATTGATAGAGCACTGTTATGCTTAATGTGTAAATAAATAAGGTCTTAGTTCTCAAAATTCTAATTGTTTTTCTAACACAATTTAAAAAATGCACAATTGTTGCCTTATTTATTAATACTGTATATCCAAATAAATAAAAGAATAGAAATACCTCCAATTCGTCATTTGCTCAACTTTTTTTTCCATGCGTTTACAAGAGCTTAAATAAAAGTGAAAAACTCTAAAACCTCAAATTAGATAAAGATTGGAATATTTTATAGTATACATATTATATTATAGATTTTTTTCTTGCTTTTTTAAAAGTATCAAACAATTGTGTTAATGCTCAATTTATTGCACACAATAGTTGAATTTGTAGAAAAATAAAAAGATATCAACACTGATAAATCAGCCCAATATTATAGGATACTAGCTAAAGGACCTATTTACTGTAAGTACCCTATACACAACACAGGTAAATTTACCCAGGTGATTTGGTTTCCAGATTTCCTATTATAAACTTTCCCTCGCTTTTCTTTACCATACACTGTATAATTTTATCATTGCCTCCCATTTATTAATTAATGTGCATAATTAAACACAATGGGGTGTCAAATACTCACATTCAATAATTATTCTGAGTTTTCTGCAAAAACTTTCTTTTTTTTTTTCTGAGTTTTCAGAGTTTTTTCCGCAGAAACCCCCGAAATCATCGGATATTGGTACGACATCAGCGCAGACACTGGGACCTTCCCCATTGACCAATAGAGGACCTCGAAAGCTTTTAGATGCCGGGGTTTTGGATTCTGAGTTTTTAGACCATCGGACTTTAATAAGTCTCGAAAAAATAGTTTTTGTTTTTTTTTTGCTCTGAAAACTACGAATTATTCTAGGTTCAGATATTCGGACCTTGATAAATAACCCCTTAAAGGAGTTGTTCACCTTTGAGATAACTTTTAGTATGATGCAGAGAGAGATATTCTGAGACAATTTGTCATTGGTTTTTGTTTTTTATTATTTAAGTTTTTAAGTTATTTAGCTTTTTATTCAGCAGCTCTTCAATTTGCATTTTAAGCATTCTGGTAGCTAGGGATCAAATTACCCTAGCAACCATGAACTGAGCATTTGTTGTTTAGATGGGTCAGCGACGCCCATTTGAAAGCTGCAAAGAGTCAGAAGACAAAGGCTAATAACAATAAAACTATAAAAAAAATAGATAATGAAGAACAATTGAAAAGTTGCTTAGAATTGACCATTCTATAACATACTAAAAGTTACCTTAAAGGTGAACCACCGCTTTAAGAGTTTTTACAGATTCTAAAGCATACTGCACACTGCGACTGTGCCCAAGTCCTAGTACATTCAGAATAGTCAGAGAAGGAAAGTGATGTAATCCACTTGTTTTTTAGGAATTGTATTTTGACTCCCACAGGCTCAATATTGATAACTGAGTATCATTATTATTATTATTTTTCCACATGGTTTTTATAACATTTTATAACATATTTGAGATTTTTAAGTCCTTTAAGCTACAAAATATGAAATAGCATAAAAAAAAATCACTATATGCTCACAGCAAGCAGGAGGATCCTTAACAGAAACCAAAATGACATAATCCACTGGTTACAATACAAAATAAAAAGCATGACACATAATTAAGAAATGAGAGGAAATAACAAAATCCAGATAAAATTCGACAAGGCTAATAAAATCAATAACATTGAGGGCATAATATGTCTGTAAAATAAACAAGTTATCTCATTTAGGAACTAAGAAATAAATATAATTCACTCAATAAGCTCTTTACATTTCTGCAGACCAGGCACTAGATATCTGTTTTAATTTAACATTTGATGATTCACCATTAAAATTCAACTGCACTGTTAAATCCACAGTAAATTTCAATGACTGATTGGCCTGCAATCATAAAAATATTTTGTGTATAGTATATACTGAATAAAGTACCCCCTCTTGTAAAATATAAGGATATTATAAGTTACCAAGGAGTTTCATGACCATATAAAAACACAAGGCTGAACTCCAAGGTGACTTCTAATATCCTCATATTTTGCAACTTTATTTATTATAATACACAGGTTTCAGTGAGTCATGTGACTGAAATGACATCAGAACTCACCGTTTATAACTGATGACATCAGAACTCACTGTTTATAAGGAAATAATTTACAAGATATTCATGGCTTTTGTGTAGTATTTATGTATGGCACACAATATCACAGAGACACGATGGAGCAAAAGGGTCCTACTTTCATACTTATTTAATATACAACATTCTTTTATTATATTCAGGATGAAAGGTCAGCATTGTTATCTAGAGTTTCATTTTCAGGCCCAAAACATGGCTTATTTGCAAATACTAGGCTGATTATCAATGTCTGATACCTACAAGACTCCAAGACATCGATCCTAATGTTCAAATTATAAAAATCAGTATTTAATATTGTTTTGAACTTGTAAGAATTTTTATTTTAGACCAGCCAAAATAGTGACAACGATTAAAATAATATTTTTCTGTTAATTGGATAAATACATTTAGGTTCAATCACAATCAGTTAACAATCCAAATAGATTTATTCAGAACAAAATAAAAGGAATACTGGTCACCTGTTTAAAATCAAACATCTTATTGGCTGCTATGGGTTACTGCTCCTGAGCAATTAGTGCCTTTTATCACATATGGGGGTAGATGTTATGGGCCCACAGTTGCTATGATTTTAGACTTAGCTAGAAAGCAGCTCAGGCTGTGCAATTATTTAACTTCAATCTATATTTACTCCAGGAAATGCTGAAGTTATCGATTATCGACATGATTTTCACAGTAGCGAGTATACTGCTTATTGATTTCTTTCGTGGACTGTTTGTGAGATATTTGAGTAATTGCTGTTGCTGGGATCTGGAGAGCAAATTTGTGAGTACTAGATTTTACTTAACAGTATTTAAAATTTTGAACTTAATCTTTTCTCTTTATTTGGGGGCCGATTCACTATGGGTCGAATATCAAGGGTTAATTAACCCTCGATATTCGACTAGGAATTAAAATCCTTCGACTTCGAATATCGAAGTCGAAGGATTTAGCGCAGATAGTTCGATCGAACGATCGAAGGATAATTCCTTCGAATCGAACGATTCGAAGGATTTTAATCCAACGATCGAAGGAATATCCTTCGATCAAAAAAAGTTAGCCAAGCCTATGGGGACCTTCCCCATAGGCTAACATTGACTTCGGTAGCTTTTAGATGGCGAACTAGGGGGTCGAAGTTTTTTTTAAAGAGACAGTACTTCGACTATCGAATGGTCGAATAGTCGAACGATTTTTACTTCGATTAGTTCGATTCGAATTCGTAGTCGAAGGTCGAAGTAGCCCATTCGATGGTCGAAGTAGCCCAAAAAAAACTTCGAAATTCGAAGTTTTTTACCTTCGAATCCTTCACTCGAAGTTAGTGAATCGGCCCCTTAGTCATTAAGATTTGGAGCTACTTGATGGGTTAGATCAGTAACACACAGTTATGCAACAAAGTGCCTGTTTCCAGTAAACACTTGTCTGTGTGAGCCTTTAAAGCAAGGTGTCTCATGGATATGTTTATGTATGGTATATAATTTTCATAATGTTTGTTTGTTAATGTTACTAGTGGATCTTTCATATAAATTATATATGTATTTCTGATTTAGTCATTTCCAAAGTATGTCTTCTCATCTTTTAAAATCCTTAGTGCTTCAACTAAAACAGGTTTTTACCTATTTCACTACATTCAGCCAGAATATGGAGAATTCAAAATTGCAGAAAATGTCCTGCATCTAGTCTACAATCAAGGAATGATTTGGTATGTGTCTGTTTTACAAACATAGGAAACAATGAAAAAAATGTTTAAAGTAAACTTCCCCTCACAGTGGCAGCACCAGCCAAATGTGTAATTGTTTTATAATTACATAGTTATATAATTTGGGCTTAAAAAGACCAAAGTCAATCAAGCTCATGCCCTACAAATGAACAGTAGTGCACATATATACACATACTTACTGTATACAGACCTATCACTAACATATATAAACAATATCTACAAATACCTATACTATGTAACTGTGGATCTTAAAGAAGAAACAAACCTTTGCTACTAAAATTCCCTACCCTACCCTACATACAGTAGACCCCCCTTCCTGTTCCCCCCAGACTAGGTGGTACCTTTGCTAAATGGCCCTACCTCTTTACTTACCCCTCTGTCCAGCGGAGTTCACAGGCACCATCTTCAGCTGCTTTGTTAATCTTCAGGTCTGCTTCGGCAATTTCTGTGACTTTTGGTGCATGTGCAGTTGTTGCAAAATTGCTCCAATTGTGCATGCACCGATATGGCACTTACTTCCAGGCCCTGACTGGCAATCTGCGGGTTCTGGCAAATGCCAGAGGGGCTGCTATACGGCTCCATAGAAAGTTACCATATAGTGGGCTGGTAGGGGGCTGTTTGGGCCTTTGTGTACTTGGAATGACAGGGCCTAATTTGACTCCCTGTCCAGGCCTGCTTACTTCCCAAAGATTATTGAAGAGAAGAAGATGGCTGCCGTGAACTCCGATGCCCTGAATCTGCACCGAGGGGTAAGTAAAGAGTTAGGGGCATTTACCAAGGGTTCCACCTTGGCTGGGGGGAGCAAGGAGGAGGGTCTACGTAGGGTAGGGGAGTAGGGGATTTTAGTAGCAAGGGTTTTCTTCACCTTTAAGGTAACAATAGCCTTGGATATTATACTTGTTCAAGAAATCATCCAAACCACTCATTAATAGAATCTGCCATTACAACCTCAGTGTGCTCACTATGAAAAACCTTTACGCTGCTTCACAAGTCTAAAGTGGTGGCCCCTGGTGCATTGTTATTTTCTTTGATAAAAAATATCTGTCTATAATGTCCTCTAATGTAATTGCAAAGTGCAATCAAGTCCCTTCTCAAGCATTTTTTCTCCAGAGAATACTACCCTAAACTTGACAGTCTACCCTCATAGTTTATTTGTTCCATTCCTACATTTCTGTACTCTCCAGCTCATTAATATCATTCTTAATGAAATTGTTAGCAGTGCGTAAGATAAGATAAAAGGAAAAACTAATATTCTTTCACCTTTCAGGATGGGTGCTTTTTTTTCCCCGTGTCTTCCAGCGTTCAACGTTTTCAAATTAATAGGGTTGATGTATTTGAGAAGCTGGGCAGTGCTGACGTGCAATGTTCCGCATCAGCAAGTCTTCAGAGCTTCAAGGTCAGTAAGCTGTGTGAGATGAACTTTAGTGTAAAAACACAGTTCAGCAATAACCATGTGCCATTATACTGAGCTAATTAATAGTCATTTGACAAGTTACATAACTTATTAAAGGATGTACCATCCTCACAACATCTGTGCTTATCAGCTGGTATGGATGCAGTTGTATGACTTTTTAGTAATGCAGTCATGGCACAGTTGCACTGAATATTAACAATAATACATTTCAAGATGGGACATTAGGTAGGGAGGACTCTACCCCAGAATTTATGATAATATGCATCCCTCATAAAAAGAAATTGAATCACATACAAGGACTGGCCGTCTGCAGATAATGCAATAATGAGCACACAATTAAACAGTTAAGGAGTTTGTTCACCTTTACATTAACTTTTACTATGGTGTAGACAGTGATATACTGAGACAATTTGCAATGGGTTTTCATTTTTTATTATTTGTGAGTTTTTAATAATTTAGCGGTTTACTCAGCAGCTCTCCAGTTTGCAGTTTCAGCAATCTGATTCTTATGACCCAAATTACCCTAGCAACCATGCACTGTTTTGAATAAGAAACTGGAATATAAAAAGGAGAGTGCCTGAATAGAAATATGAGTGATATAATAATAATAATAATTATTTATAATAACTATAGAAGTATAGCCTTACAAAGATTTGTTTTTTAGATGGGGTCAGTGACCCCCATTTTAAAACTGGAAGGAGTAAGAAGAAGGCAAATAATTCAAAAACTATAACAAAAAAAACATAGAATGAAAATCAGTTATAATAGTAATAATAGTAATTAGCTATTCTGTAACAAGCAGGGTCTATTTCCTCTATGGTTAAACCCCTGAGTTTGTATCATAGTAGGTGTGGTTAAAAAAATCCATCAAATTAAACATCGTCTCCTACTAAAACCTGTGTGACTGCTATCTTAAAGGGATACTGTCATGGGAAAAGAATTCTGCACTGAAATCCATTTTTCAAAAGAGCAAACTGATTTTTTTATATTCAATTTTGAAATCTGACATGGGGCTAGACATATTGTCAATTTCCCAGTTGCCCCAAGTCATATGACTTGTGCTCTGATAAACTTCAATCACTCTTTACTGCTGTACTGCAAGTTGGAGTGATATCACCCCCGCCCTTTCCCTCCCCAGCAGGCAAATAAAAGAACAATGGGAAGGTAACCAGATAACAGCTCCCTAACACAAGATAACAGCTGCCTGGGTGATCTAAGAACAGCACTTAATAGTAAAAACCCATGTCCCACTGAGACACATTCAGTTACATTGAGAAGGAAAAACAGCAGCCTGCCAGAAAGCATTTCTCTCCTAAAGTGCAGGCACCAGTCACATGACCAGGGGCAGCTGGGAAATTGACAAAATGTCTAGTCCCATGTCAGATTTCAAAATTGAATATAAAAAAAATCTGTTTGCTCTTTTGAGAAATGGATTTCAGTGCAGAATTCTGCTGGAGCAGCACTATTAACTGATTCATTTTGAAAAAAAAAAAATTTCCCATGACAGTATCCCTTTAAATTCTGGGGCATGGTCAATAGTACTTTTGTGCTATGTGTTTGTATTCACGAGGGTGAAGTCAAGTAAAGATTTACAGGCTTTTACATGAAGAACTACAAAAGTCCTTGTAAATTACTAAGGCTGAGCAGCCATTATACACTCAAGGTGGGTAGTCACCCTAAAGTTGATTTTGCATGCAAGAGTTATTCTTTCTTTTTTTTCCTCCGTAGATCTAATAACTTTTATTTGGCTATGTTGTTGTTCATGCTGTTCCTGTGTATGCTGCCAACAGTATTTTCTATAGTAAGATATAAGCCATCTATAAACTGTGGACCATTTAGGTAAGTTATGATTCTTTGTTTCACAACACACAGAAATTGATAGTGTAAACATAAATGTATTAAAATTATTGTTGTTGTTGTAGTAATAATAACACATATTTTAAAAAAAATGCCAACATAATCCACAGCATTATACAGTAACTGGGTATATATATTAAACATACAGGAAAACATAAAATCACCAGTAACCAATACAAGAGATAAAGAGGACCATGCCTGTAAGAGCCAACATTTAAATCTGAAAATTTCCAATATTGTGTACATTTCCATCAGGCTTTAAAATTCAACAATATATTAATTTCTATCACTGGCACACCAATGATTCTGAGGATTTTAGCACACGGTATTGTGAAGTGGAAGGAGTGATTTCAAGAATTATAGCATTTTTGCAGGGAAAGTGGTAAGAACCTAAAAAACACTCCATGTATGACAGACCTTCATATCACAAATAGTAGTATTCATTTGCAAATCATTCACATGATGCAGCTGCAATGGCAATAGAAGACATCAGTTATGACTAGTAATGGGCAAATCTACCTGTTTCTCTTTGCTGAAAATTCACCAAATAAATTGGGGTCTATGGGTGAAACTATTTTGTTGTGTTGTTAACTTTATAATCAAAGGACTTACTCATCTTACAATTAGGGATGTAGCGAACGTCGGAAAAAAAGTTCGCGAACATATTCGCGAACTTGCGCAAAAACGCGAGCGGTTCGCGAACGGTTCGCGAACCCCATAGACTTCAATGGGAAGGCGAACTTTAACATCTAAAAAAAAAATTTCTGGCCAGAAAAATGATTTTAAAGTTGTTTAAAGGGTGCAACGACCTGGACAGTGGCATGCCAGAGGGGGATCAAGGGCAAAAATGTATCTGAAAAATCTGCCTGTGTGTGCTTGGAAGAGATAGTGTAGGGGGAGAGCTGTTAGTGATTTCAGGGACAGATGATAGTAAGTTTGCTGGCTAGTAATCTGATTGATACTGCTCTGTATTGGAGGGACAGAAGTCTGCAGGGATTTGAGGGACATTTTAGCTTAGGTAGCTTTGCTGGCTAGTAATCTACTGTTCTCTTTAAACAACTTGCCATACGTTGACCTTGTAGGCATTGTTTGCCCAGTTTTTTTGGACGCAGCCACTGAAGCACAGTTGCCAGAAAAAATATGCCATATAAATGCTGAAAATAGTCATTTTTCGCCATACGTTGACCTTGTAGACATTGTTTGCCCAGTTTTTTGGTTGCAGCCACTGAAGCACAGTTGCCAGAAAAAATATGCCATATAAATGCTGAAAATAGTCATTTTTTGCCATACGTTGACCTTGTAGGCATTGTTTGCCCAGTTTTTTTGGTCGCAGCCACTGAAGCACAGTTGCCAGAAAAATATGCCATATAAATGCTGAAAATAGTCATTTTTTGCCATATACGTTGAGTCAACGTATGGCAAAAAATGACTATTTTCAGCATTTATATGGCATATTTTTTCTGGCCTCTGTGCTTCAGTGCAGAAAAAATATGCCATATAAATGCTGAAAATAGTCATTTTTTTGGTCGCAGCCACTGAAGCACAGTTGCCAGAAAAATTATGCCATATAAATGCTGAAAATATGCATTTTTTTGGTTGCAGCCACTGAAGCACAGAGGCCAGAAAAATTATGCCATATAAATGCTGAAAATATAAATTTTTTTGGTTGCAGCCACTGAAGCACAGAGGCCAGAAAAATTATGCCATATAAATGCTGAAAATATGCATTTTTTTTGGTTGCAGCCACTGAAGCACAGAGGCCAGAAAAATTATGCCATATAAATGCAGGAAAATATGCATTTTTTTGGACGCAGCCACTGAAGCACAGTTGCCAGAAAAAATATGCCATATAAATGCTGAAAATAGTCATTTTTTGCCATACGTTGACCTTGTAGACATTGTTTGCCCAGTTTTTTTGGTTGCAGCCACTGAAGCACAGAGGCCAGAAAAATTAAACCAGTAGGGTTTGCACCCTAGTTTGTAACGGTGGCGGAGGGAGGAGGAGGACGCTAAAGGACAGCTGTGTGTGGAGTCATGAGGCTTGAAGAGAAGGACAGCTGCATAGAAGTCAGAACAAGTCTTCCGGCGTGCAGTAACCCTCCGAGATCCACCCCTCATTCATTTTAATAAAGGTCAGGTAATCGACACTTTTGTGACCTAGGCGAGTTCTCTTCTCAGTTACAATCCCTCCTGCTGCACTGAAGGTCCTTTCTGAGAGCACACTTGAGGCTGGGCAAGACAAGAGGTTCATGGCAAATTGTGACAGCTCTGGCCACAGATCAAGCCTGCGCACCCAGTAGTCCAGGGGTTCATCGCTCCTCAGAGTGTCGATATCTGCAGTTAATGCCAGGTAGTCCGCTACCTGCCGGTCGAGGCGTTCTTTGAGGGTGGATCCAGAAGGGTTGTGGCGCTGCCTTGGACAGAAAAACATTTGCATGTCTGACGTTACAGACTGGCCAAAGGGCTTTGTCCTTGCAGGTGTGCTCGTGGCAGGATTACTGGCACCTCTGCCCCTGGAATGTTGATGAGTTCCTGAAGTGACATCACCCTTAAAAGCATTGTACAACATGTTTTGCAGGCTGGTTTGTAAATGCCGCATCTTTTCGGACTTGTGGTATGTTGGTAACATTTCTGACACTTTATGCTTGTACCGAGGGTCTAGTAGCGTTGCGACCCAGTACAGGTCCTTCTCCTTAAGCCTCTTGATACGGGGGTCCTTCAACAGGCATGACAGCATGAAAGAACCCCATTCTCACAAGGTTGGATGCAGAGCTATCCATCTCCGCTTCCTCATTATCAAGGACTGCATCATCCACGGTCTCCTCCCCCCAGCCACGTACAAGACCAGGGGTCCCCAAAAGGTCACCACTAGCCCCCTGGGAAGCCTGCTCCTGTTGGTCCTCCTCCTCCTCCTCCACAAAGCCACCTTCCTCCTCTGACTCCACTTCTGGCACCTCTCCCTGCGTTGCAGCAGGTGCCTGGGTTCGTTCTGGTGATTCCGACCAGAAATCGTGCGCTTCCAGCTCCTCGTCACGCTGGTCTACAGCCTCATCTGTCACTCGTCGCACGGCACGCTCCAGGAAGAAAGCGAAGGGTATTAGGTCGCTGATGGTGCCTTCGGTGCGACTGACCATATTTGTCACCTCTTCAAAAGGTCGCATGAGCCTGCAGGCATCGCGCATAAGCACCCAGTAACGGGGGAAAAAAATCCCCAGCTGTGCAGATCCAGTCCTACCACCCAGTTCAAAAAGGTACTCGTTGACGGCCCTTTGTTGTTGCAGCAGACGTTCCAACATAAGGAGCGTTGAATTCCAGCGAGTCTGGCTGTCAGAAATCAAACGCCTGACTGGCATGTTGTAGCGCTGCTGAATGTCAGCAAGGCGTGCCATGGCTGTGTAGGAACGTCTGAAATGGGCCGACACCTTTCTGGACTGGGTGAGAACGTCCTGGAATCCTGGGTACTTGGAGACAAAACGTTGGACTATTAAATTTAACACATGTGCCATGCAGGGCACATGTGTTAAATTGCCTAGTCTCAACGCTGCCAACAGATTGCTTCCATTGTCACACACCACTTTTCCGATCTGCAGTTGGTGTGGGTCAGCCACCGATCGGCCTGTGACTGCAGAGATGACAGGAGTACAGATCCGGTATGGTTTTTGCTTTCCAGGCACGTCAATCCCCAAGACAGCGTGACAACGGCGTACCTGGCACGTCGAATAGCCTAGGGGAGCTGGGGTGCACAGGTGTGGAGGAGGAGAAGGAGGACCCAGCAGCAGAGTAAGAAGAAGAAGAAGACGAGGTAGAGAGCGATGGAGGAGTAGAAGGTGGTGGCAGAACCGCGTGCAATCCGTGGCGGTGACACCAAACTCCACTGTTGTTGTTGAGCTACCCATTCCTGCTTCCCAGCCATTACCAAGTTCACCCAGTGGCAGTGTAGGTGACATACCTGCCCTGACCATGCTTGGAGGACCATGCGTCAGTAGTCATATGGACCTTTGGCCCAACACTAAGTGACAGAGATGCGGTAACTTGGCTCTGCACATGTTGGTACAGGTGTTGGTATTCCCTTTTTAGAAAAAAAAATTGCGGCTGGGTACCTTCCACTGCGGTGTCCCAATTGCTACAAATTTGCGGAAGGCCTCAGAGTCCACCAGCTGGTATGGTAAAAGCTGCGGGCTAAGAGTGCAGACAAGCCAGCTGTCAGACGCCGGGCAAGGGGGTGACAGTCAGACATTGGCTTCTTACGCTCAAACATGACTTCACAGAAACTTGGCTGGTGGCAGAATGACTGGGAATGGGAACAGGTGGTCAAGGTGGAAGCGGAGTGGAGGGTGGTTCAGACGGGTCAAGGAGAGCAGAGGTAGAGCAGTAAGATGCTGGACCAGAAGGAGTGTGGCTTTTAGTTTGCCTGTTGCCTTTGAGGTGTTGCTCCCAAAGTGCTTTGTGCTTGCCGCTCATGTGCCTTCGCATAGAAGTTGTACCTATGTGGCTGTTGGGCTTACCAAGGCTCAGTTTCTGACTGCACTCATTGCAAATTACAATGCTTTTGTCAGAGGCACACACATTAAAAAAATCCCACACTGCTGACTTTTTGGAAGTGTGCGATCTGGCGGTAACAGTAGAAGTTGGCGGCATTGGCGGCAATGGCGGGTGCGTTGGCCGGCTGAACACAGGTGCCGATACATGTTGTTGCCCTACTGATCCCTGCGGGCTGTCCTCCCTGCTTCTTCTAAGTCTTATTCTCCTACTGCCTCTCTGACTCTCCGTCTCTCCATCTGAACTACCCTCCTCTTGCTCTCTTCTACTAGGCACCCACAAACATCAATCTCTCATCATCATTCTCCTCAGATGCATCAATTTCTTCTGACACATCACAGAAGGAAGCAGCAGCGGGACCTCCTCCTCATCACTCATTATGTCCATCTCTGTCGTGTTCTCTGCCAGAATTAAATCTGGTGTAAGGTCCTCATCTCCTTCATCTTCTTCTGGCAATAATGGTTGCGCATTACTCAGTTCAAGAAACTCATGGGAAAATAACTCCTCTGACCCCAGTGAAGAAGGGGCACCGGTGGTGGAGGAAGTGTTACGTGGGGTGGCCATAGCAGTGGAGGATGAGGAGGATGTTGTGGTAAGTTAGAAACGGTAGAGGATGGGGTGTGCTGTGTAAGCCAGTCAACTACCTCTTCAGCATTTTGGGAGTTCAGGGTCATTGGCTTTTTAAAACTGGGCAATTTGCTAGGGCCACAGGATTGCATAGCAGCACGGCCCCTAGCACGGCCTCTGCGTGGCGGCCTGCCTTTGCCTGGCATTATTTTTTAAAAAACAACAACAACAACAAAAACTCAGTTGGTTTTTCTGGAAACGATAATACACACAGCTAGATGGCGGGTTGAAGAAAACAGTGTGCAAATAATGCCTACAAGGTCAACGTATACACTACTACAGCGGTGGATACGGATTACGTAAAATATATTATGGCTGCTTGAAAAAAGTCACTCCGGTGTTTTTCTGGAGACGGTAATATTATGGATATTTAGACAGAATGTGAACAAGGTCACACAGCTAGATGGCGGTTGAAGAAAACAGTGTGCAAATAATGCCTACAAGGTCAACGTATACACTACTACAGCGGTGGATACGGATTACGTAAAATATATTATGGCTGCTTGAAAAAAGTCACTCCGGTGTTTTTCTGGAGACGGTAATATTATGGATATTTAGACAGAATGTGAACAAGGTCACACAGCTAGATGGCGGTTGAAGAAAACACTGTGCAAATAATGCCTACAAGGTCAACGTATACACTACTACAGCGGTGGATACGGATTACGTAAAATATATTATGGCTGCTTGAAAAAAGTCACTCCGGTGTTTTTTCTGGAGACGGTAATATTATGGATATTTAGACAGAATGTGAACAAGGTCACACAGCTAGATGGCGGGTTGAAGAAAACACTGTGCAAATAATGCCTACAAGGTCAACGTATACACTACTACAGCGGTGGATACGGATTACGTAAAATATATTATGGCTGCTTGAAAAAAGTCACTCCGGTGTTTTTTCTGGAGACGGTAATATTATGGATATTTAGACAGAATGTGAACAAGGTCACACAGCTAGATGGCGGGTTGAAGAAAACACTGTGCAAATAATGCCTACAAGGTCAACGTATACACTACTACAGCGGTGGATACGGATTACGTAAAATATATTATGGCTGCTTGAAAAAAGTCACTCCGGTGTTTTTTCTGGAGACGGTAATATTATGGATATTTAGACAGAATGTGAACAAGGTCACACAGCTAGATGGCGGGTTGAAGAAAACAGTGTGCAAATAATGCCTACAAGGTCAACGTATACACTACTACAGCGGTGGATACGGATTACGTAAAATATATTATGGCTGCTTGAAAAAAGTCACTCCGGTGTTTTTTCTGGAGACGGTAATATTATGGATATTTAGACAGAATGTGAACAAGGTCACACAGCTAGATGGCGGGTTGAAGAAAACACTGTGCAAATAATGCCTACAAGGTCAACGTATACACTACTACAGCGGTGGATACGGATTACGTAAAATATATTATGGCTGCTTGAAAAAAGTCACTCCGGTGTTTTTTCTGGAGACGGTAATATTATGGATATTTAGACAGAATGTGAACAAGGTCACACAGCTAGATGGCGGGTTGAAGAAAACACTGTGCAAATAATGCCTACAAGGTCAACGTATACACTACTACAGCGGTGGATACGGATTACGTAAAATATATTATGGCTGCTTGAAAAAAGTCACTCCGGTGTTTTTTCTGGAGACGGTAATATTATGGATATTTAGACAGAATGTGAACAAGGTCACACAGCTAGATGGCGGGTTGAAGAAAACAGTGTGCAAATAATGCCTACAAGGTCAACGTATACACTACTACAGCGGTGGATACGGATTACGTAAAATATATTATGGCTGCTTGAAAAAAGTCACTCCGGTGTTTTTTCTGGAGACGGTAATATTATGGATATTTAGACAGAATGTGAACAAGGTCACACAGCTAGATGGCGGGTTGAAGAAAACACTGTGCAAATAATGCCTACAGGGCAAATAATGCCTAAAAGGTCAACTTATACACTACTACAGCGGTAGTAAAATAAAAAAAAGTAAAATAAAAAAAAATGAATATTAAAAAAAAAAATTAAAGTTGGTGCTGCTGAACTACTAGGAGCAGCAGATTAGCACACCAGTCCCACTCCCCAACACTGCTAGACTAATAGCACTGGGCTCTTATAGTAGTAGTAGTAGTAGTAGTAAAACAACAAAAAATAAATAAAAGCAGTCCTTACAAGGACTACTGTTATTGCAGCAGTCAGCAGATGAGATCAGAAGCAGGACAGCTGCCCACTGCAGCTACATACAGAGCACTGCAGTAGAAGGTAGATTACTAGCCAGCAAAGCTACCTAAGCTAAAATGTCCCTCAAACCCCTGCAGACTTCTGTCCCTCCAATAACAGAGCAGTATCAAAACGATTACTAGCCAGCAAACTTTCAACTGTCCCTGAAATCACCAACAGGCAGCAGCTCTCTCCCTACACTATCTCTTCAGCACACACAGGCAGAGTGAAAAAACGCTGCAGGGCTTCGGTTTTTATAGGGAAGGGGAGTGGTCCAGGGGAGAGCTTCCTGATTGGCTGCCATGTACCTGCTGGTCTGGGGTGAGAGGGCAAAAAAAAGCGCCAACAATGGCGAACCCAAAATGGCGAACGTCGCGCGACGTTCGCGAACTTCCGGCGAGCGCGAACACCCGATGTTCGCGCGAACAAGTTCGCCGGCGAACAGTTCGCGACATCTCTACTTACAATCAATGGAATATTGATACATTTTACCACTTCATTCACCTATGCAACCACATTCAGTATATTTGTATCTTAGAATTAACCTACTTAATTTCACCCACTATCCTCAAACAGCCATCAAACAGTACACGACAGTGGGTTCTATTAACAAAACTGTAAAACCGGAAGGTATTTCCAATGGATAAAAAATAATGTTGATAGTAGCTGTTCATTTACTAAGAATTCTAAGTCCTGTTTGTACTGTAATAAAGTGTTATAAAATTCCCCAACAAACTCTCTGCCTGAATGGGTAATTCCATTCATCACATAAGGTGTTCGAAAAGCTATTTAATTTCTTCCTTTAATCTCTCTGCAGTGGACAAGAGAAGATTTATGATGTTATTTCAGAGACCATAGAGAAAGATTTTCCAGCTTGGTTTAACAAAGTTATGAGTTATGTCAGCAGCCCAGTTGTGGCCCTTCCTGCATTACTGCTTCTTTTGTAAGTGTTACTGCTCCAGCTACACCATATTCTATTTCCCTTTACCCTTTCATATGAATATGTGCTGTACTTACAAGGCAAACTCTCTACACTGATTTTTTTAAGAAAGTAGCAAATTCAAAAGTGGGGAATTTCCCTATGCCAAATCCGCCACAAAATATAGGTTTGAAAAATAAATTCATTTTTATACAAAAAATGTCCCTTTCAGCTGGCCAGTGTTTAAAATATTGTAGAAAAGTATCAGTTGAATATTCAGGATTTGGGCATATCTATAATCACGAAAAAGTTATTTAATTCAGTATCCCTTGCCCATGTAAGACTAGTTGTAGCCAAATCTTTTTTTATTAACCATCACTTGGTCCATTTCTATATGCTGTAGAGCCTGGGGTAATTTATGTCAAAGAACTCAGAGTGCAACAAGGGCACAGTTGTGTGTTCTGCAGTCTGCAAATTGTTGCAGATCTTGAACTCCAGAGCAGAGACATGCTGCTTTCAAATGCTGTGAATGTCTGGAGGGGGTGGCATGTAGGCATCCCCCATATGCTTAGTGACCTAATATGAACTGTTTTTCCCTCTAATACTAGTAACTGAGTATGTTGTATCATCTTTTTGCTATTAACAATCTATTCAGTACCTGGTTAGCCACAATGAAATCTCAACTGCTGCACTTAAAACTAAAAGGAAAAGTCACAGGTGCCTTGTTGGCTCTCCAAACTAACTGCAGACCCTGTATGGGGATTGGAGCAGCCACCCAAAGTTTTTTTTTCATAAAATAAGCTTTCCTGTATAAATGATGGAGTTAAAGGAACAGTAACACTGTTATGGAAAGGCCGTCTCCCATGTATAACATTAGATAGATTTTTTGTAACAATTAATGAAACAGTAACACCAAAAAATGAAAGCATTTTAAAGAAATGAAAATATAATTCACTGTTGTGCTGCACTAGTAAAACTGCTTCAGAAAGGCTACCTATAGTTTATATAACAAGCAGTTGTGTAGCCATGTAGGCAGCCATTCAAACCTGAAAAAGGAGAAAGCACAGTATACACAGCAAATAACAGATAAACTCTGTAGTATACAATGTAATCCAACAGAATTTATCTGTAATCTACTGTGTATCCTGTACTTAAATGGCTGCACCCATGGCTACACAATAGCTTGTTTGTATAAACATTTTTAGTGTTTCTGAACACCAGTTTTACCAGTGCAGGGCAACAGTACATTATATTGTCATTCCTTATACAATAAGCCAGCTCTAACATGTATATGTGTGCATTATATTTTTTAGCTTTCAATATTCTAATAAATGCATAATGTATTCTTTTTTCAGTATGTTAATTTACTACCTTCAGAGTATTGCAAGATCTCTGAAATTCACTAACAATCAGCTAAGAACACAGCTACACACTGTAAGTAAAGGGCTAAAGGCCTTTCTGCTCAAAGTACAGCAACAGAAATACATCATTGCCCCTCTTCTCTTTTTTTTTTTAAAGGAAAGAATTGAAGACAAGAAAAAAGTTTTCCAAATGGCTATAGGTGGGTTTTATCTAAAGCATTATCTACCTTATTTATCAGAGAAGTTAACTTTATTTCTATAATAAGATAAAATATTCTGCCAGTTAGATATTTTGACCACAGATTCACTTAATTTCTATGTATGGAAACAGACTGTTCTGATGAGTAAACTTCACTTCAAGGCTCATTTATCAACACTGGGCCAATGTGCCCATGGGCAGTAACCCATAGCAACCAAATTTGCCCAGTGTTGATATATGACGCCAGTGAATCTGTGCATTCTAGTAGCTTAGTAATAATGGTAACTGTTGAAGTTACTATGGAAAGTACTAGGCCATCTACTAGGAGTTCTACTTTTTCCCTACTTTTTCCAATTGCCAGGCCTGTGGGGGGCAAAGTCATTTGAATTCACAGTCAAAGTGGAAAGTGACATATTTTATAAATTTTGGATATGTAGAGGATGCAATGCGAAATTTCTACAATTTACCTGACTTTGATGCCTACTTAATTGTCTGTCCTACTTAAAGAAAACTATAACAAAATCAGTAATTAAGCAACCAATAGTTTACACCATCTTAATGGTATATTAAATAATCTTACCAAACTAGAATATTTATGTAAGTAAATATTGCCCTTTTACACCTTTTCCCTTGAGCCCCCATTATATGATATTCTGTGTGCTGCCTCAGAGATCACCTGACCAGAAATACTGCAGCTAACAGGAAGAAGTATGGGAGCTAAAGACAGAACTCTGTCTGTTAATTGGCTCATGTAACCTAACATGCATGGTTTGTTTGTGTGTACAGTGAATAGTAGGATCCCAAGGGGTGGCCTTTAATTCCTAAAATGGCAATTTTCTATTTAGGATTACCCAATGGCACATACTACTAAAAAGTATATTATTATAAAAATGATTTATTTACACAAAGCAGGGTTTTACATATGAGCTGTTGCAACATATTTTTGTAGAGACCTACATTGTTCGGGGTTTATTTTCCTAAATGTCATTCTTTTCTTTTTTCAACCTAAGTTGATTACAATACAATTTCTTTGTAACCTAGCCCGGCTGCAGAATAAAGATGGACCTGAAAATAAAGCAGAACCAGACAGTGATATAATCAGTCAGGAATCATCTGCACGTTCATCAACTCCAAGAAAAAATGGCAGTGTGGTGAATTTTGAATCTCCTGTGAGCAAAGGCAATAGGATACACACAATCTCACAGTCAGCCTCACGTGTGGATGTTCCTCAAGCAGCAAGTCTAACTCAGAGTCCTTCTATATCTGGCATGCAAAAACAAAGGACAGAGCATGTTCCAAACAGGTATGTGCAATGTCAAAAAATCATATATTGTACAGAAAAGCCAATAACCTAAATGCTCCAACCTATGCTTTTATAAATAAGAGGTTCTTCTTAAAAGAAAACTATACCCAAAATTAGTTCTTAAGCAACATTATATCAAATGAAGAACCTTACCAAACTGGTATAACTATTTAAGTAAATATTTCCCTGTCTCTTGCCTCGAACCACCATTTTGTGATGGTCTCTGTGCTACTTCAGTGATCACCTGACCAGAAATACTGTATCTATTTTTAAAGGAAGAAGTGCAGAAGCAAAAGACAGAACTCTGTCAGTTAATTGGCTCATGTGACCTAACATGTATGGGTTGTTTGTGTGCACCATGAATCCTAGGATCCCATGGGTGGCCTTATTTTTTAAAATGGCAATTTTATATTTATGATTACCCAATGGCACATACTACTAAAAAAGTATATTATTATTATGAAAATTGTTTTATTGCATGAAGCAGGGTTTTACATACAAGCTGTTTTATGCAATATATTTTTATAGAGACCTACATTGTTCGGGGGGTATCGTTTTCCTTTAATTTAGAGCCCCATAATAAGAGGCTTCCAGATCATAGATCCACTTGCATAAAAAGACAAACACACACTTTTGTAGCCAAGTGGTTTTATTATTAATTTCTTCGTGAACACTAGGACAAAACAGAAAAAAGGAGCTTGAGCAACATCAAATATACAATATATTATCACGTACGGTCCATGACATTACACTATTAACTAAAGCCTACTCCTTGGGCAAATTCAAGTTAATACTGAACATGAAAGTTCTGGCATGTACAGTATGTGACAAACATTGTAAACTACATTACTTATACTCCCATTTCTGTCAATTACCAACTTACATACACTGTAAGCTCTCTTTTTAAAACTTGAAATGTAACTGAATTCTGTATTTATAATCATTTTATTATTCTATTCACCTCTGTTCTATTAATGTATTGTACTACTGTACAGTGCTGCATACCCAAGTACAGCTATATAAATAAATATATACAGGTATGGGACCTGTTATCCAGAATGCTTGGGACCTGGGGTTTTCCAGATAATGGATCTTTCCTTAATTTGGATCTTCATACCTTAAGTCTACTAGAAAATCATGTAAACATCAAATAAACTCAATAGGCTGGTTTTGCTTCCAATAAGGATTCATTACATCTTGTTTTGGATCAAGTACAAGGTACTGTTTTATTATTACAGAGAAAAAGACAATCATTTTTAAAAATTTGGATTATTTGATTATAATGGAGTCTATGGGAGATGTTCATTCCGTAATTCGGAACTTTCTGGATAACGGGTTTCCGGATAACGGATCCCATACCTGTACAGTAAATACAGAGATATGATCAATCAGCTGGAAATAAAAATTCTGATAAACCATTCTAGATACTTGTACCTTCTGTGGCACACAATGTTAAACAGAGTCTGGCCCAGGAGGTACTAAGTCAATTTCCAACTATGCACAATTCTATATATAAGTCTAAAGGGCCCATTTACTAATAATCTGATTTCTATTTCTTCCACAAATTTTTAAAAATGTGTGGTTTTCCTATACTTCTAAAAAACTCTAAAAATTAATTGAAATTAATTTGATTGAAAAAACTATGAAAACCTTAAATACCAAACTTGTTAAAGTTGTCACAGTGCTATAGAAGTCAATGGGAACTGGGCTGATCTTATTGGACTGATTTAAATCCAATTGTTTTTTTACTTTTAGAGGTTTTCGGATTTTTTTTCTGCTAGGAATTGTCCATAAAACTGTCAAAAGTTTTCGGAGTATTTTTATATTTCACAAATCATTGGGTGCTTTTTTTCATTTGCCAATTTTTGTATTCAGATCTTTCAATAAATTCAAGGACAATCTTGTTTTTAAAGTTGTTGAGTTTATTCGTGGTTTCAAAAACCTCTAAAATCACTAAAATAATAAAGTGAAGATCTATTGAGTAAAGGGCTCTCACAACATCTACCTGCAGTTATGTATATATTAAAAGTCTCTTCAATATATGATCCATAGAAGCTGATGGTGCAATGCATTAATCTACCATTCTTCTTTGTAACATTGTTGCATTTAGTTTATTATGATTTTTGTCTGCAGGCCCGCAAGTATCAAACAGAGAGGAGACCATGATGTTGATCGCACAAAAAACTACAATCCAATATCACATAAAAAGCAAGACCACAATGCTTTCTCTGAGCCTCTATTCAGAAAAGGAATAAAGCAAAGCAGCCCAAATCATGGAGCTGGAGCACCAAGTTTTGTGGCCAAAAGGCCTCCCACAAGATATTTTATTGTCAATGAACAAGATTCTCACATGAAGCTTTGTTCAACTTCAAAGCTACCAAGACATTTCAGAATGGAAGAGTCTGGAGATATTGTGGAGCTATACCCAAGAAATATCAGAAGATATGTTGCTCAACACCCGCATCGGTCCTACTCACCTTATTTAAGTGAGGATGAAGAAGATGACTTGCATAGAGTTCTAATGCGTAAGTCTAACAGGCCTCATTCAATGTCAGATCTCCGACATCCACCTCGATTCTATATTGGGGATCGTACAGACAATCAGATATCATCTAACAGAGATGCAGCTAAAATGCAATATAAATCACGGGAAGGCGGCTTCCGCCATGAAGGGGAAAAACCACATAATCGCAAAAAGATAAATCATAAAAACATAGACCTTGCTGAGCACTATGTGGAACGCCACCGCAAAGTAAAATCAAAACACAAGCTTGAACCATGCTTAACTGAGTCAGATTCTGTCTCCAATGCATCCAGCAGTGATCAACAAAACAGCAGCACAGATCAATACATACAGGTTATCCATAATAAAGACAAATATATCAAAAACAGTGGAAAGCTAACTCGAAAGAAGGTAAAAACTACTGTGGACTTAAATGTTTCCCAACTGAATGATCTGATTTGTTCAAATGTCTAAGTCAGTTAAGGTCAATGTTAAATTTAACTTTGCATCAAACTGTGCAATGATTCATTGCTGTAATATTCATCCGTTGTTTCTTTTGTGGTTATTTTAACTTTGTCATTTTATTTTAATTTTGTTTATTTTAAATGTATTTACTTTTAGTTAAATTATGTTGGTTCAGAATAATCAGGTACTGTAGCCCATCACAAC
This sequence comes from Xenopus laevis, assembly GCF_017654675.1. Lineage (NCBI taxonomy): Eukaryota > Metazoa > Chordata > Amphibia > Anura > Pipidae > Xenopus > Xenopus laevis. The sequence continues at coordinate 47,813,992 of NC_054376.1, read as the reverse complement.
CAACTTTCTTTTAACAATGACAATACTAAAAGCACATTTATGTTTAAAATGATTGAAAAGTCAGAGCAGTTGTTTTATATGGACTCTAAAGATGACCATACAAACGCCAATAATAGCTGCCAACTGTGTACCTCTAGACCAAGCTTGATAACACAAGCAGGTCTGCCAGACTGATATCTAGCTGAAAATTTGCTGGATTTAAATCGGGTAGGTATGAAAATACTGTTGGGTGAGTGCATCAGTGTGTTCATTCAGTCCTTGTTCAATGAGTCTCCAAAGGACCCTCAGTATGATCCAACAGTTGGCCTTTGGGCCTGTGATCTGATCAACCTGATTTGGCTGAGCACGTGGATGGCAAAATCAGTCTCACATCCAATTATTTGGTGACCTTGTTTGGCAGCCAATGGATATGAAAATACTCCAAAACCTTTTTTACTAGTATAGAATATGAAACTTTTTTGGAGAACATCATTTTCACCATATAATCAATATATCCCATTATGTTGCTTTCAGTTTCTCTTTAGACAATGCATTTTCAGTGTATAACATGACATTCCTGCACATTTTGATTTTATACCACATATATCACAATGTGATTTATTGCATTGCTTGCCTCAGCTTTAAAAGTGCTATTTATGCTGAGATTTATGAATTTAAGAATGCTAAAACATCATAGCATATATAGTGCAAATAACAAGGCAGCTATTAGTATGATTGCACAAAATAAAATATGCTTTTATATTGTACATTTTATTGTATATTATCAAAAATGTTCTTTTTATTCTTTTCTACTTACTATTTTGTATTAATATAAACAGAAGGAGCTTAGATCTTCGTGCAGGTAAAAAACCAAAGCTACAAACAAATAAAATCTTCCTTAAATTGCTTAAAAACCCCTTTCTACAGAATACAAAGAAATTATTAACAGACACTCAAGTATCATATCCCTAAAACATGTAAATGTAATCATGGATTACACAGTATTTTGTTGTAAGCAACAAAAATGTTATAGGGATGTCAACCCACACACAACATTACACAAATATAAAGTTGTGATATACTAGCAGTATTTCACTGGGAAAGATGAGAATATCTATTTTCTCCACTCTTGCAATTGCTACAGATTAATTGTTTAAATAATCACAAGTCAAAAGAGTACTCTCTAAAATAGTGAACATTTTAATATAATAAATAAAGTGATTTAACTAATGAATACAAGATGAATAATTATCCAAGTAATTTTACAGAACCAAGATAGATATTATCCAAGTAATTTTACAGAACCAAGGTAGATATAAGAAGTTTGCTTAGTAAGAGCTTACATTACCCATCTATGCATTTCAGTGACAAAAATCTACATAAAATGCAGTGGAATAATGAATATGACCTTGTCACCAGTATTGAAAATAAGTCAGTTTAATAAATCAGCGTATAAATTGATATTCTAACACATTTTTCATTTTATCTTCATTTTTATTTGCTATGGCTTTTTTAGTTATTTAGCTTTTTGTTTAGCAGCTCTCCAGATTGGTATTTCAGCAACTATCTGGTTGCTTATTTACCCTAGCAAGCAGGCAGCGGTTGTAACTAATAATGGGAAAATACATAGAAAGTGCAATCGTTTTTGATTGTTGGGGCCAGACCCAAATTTGAGAGCTGGAAGAGTCAGAAGAGGAAGGCAAATAATTATAAAAAACTATAAAAAATTAATTATGAAAACCAGTTGCAGAACTGATAGGAATAAGCCATTCTATAACATACTAAGGGGCCCATTTACTTAGTTCGATTGAAAAAATACTTTGAATTTCAAATGTTTTTTTTGGCTCCTTCGACCATCGACCATCGAATGGGCTACTTCGACCTTCGACTACGACTTCTACTTCGAATCTACCTAAAACCTACCGAAGTCAATGTTAGCCTATGGGGAAGGTCCCCATAGGCTTTGCTATCTTTTTTAGGTCGAAGAAAAATCGTTAGGGAGGGAAACGAATGCTTAAGAATTTATTTAATTTTTGGTCGCACTCTGAATGACCTTCCGACCAAAAGAAGCCTTATTTCTGGCTCTAACATTGACTCAATAATGTTTAACGAAAGTATTTCAACTGGCCCAAGTGGCTGCTCTACAGATGTCATCTGCTGAAACACCCGCTTCTGCCGCCCAAGACACCGCCACACCTCTTGTTGTATCTTCTCCTCTAAATAAGTAAGCTTTCTTGATGATTGTTACAATCCCCCTCCTCAGCATTCCTTGCTCATGCTCTGACTTATGAATAGACTCTGTAACCTCTAGATAGCTCTTCAAACATTTCTTTATATTCAGGGCCTCAGTTACTTCACAAGGACTGGGTGAGCCACAAAGAAAAATCTTCCCTTGCCAAACAGGGGAACACTCTCTCGGAGATAAAAAAAAAAGACACGGTGGGTAGGAGAGGAGGGCAATTGAATGATTGCTAGGGGAAGCGTCTGCATGGAGATGTGGGCGGGGCTACCGAGTGTTAATGCTGATCAGGGATGGCCAGGGAAGACTATTTCCTATATTAGGCTGATGGTACACAGGGAGATTGGTTGACCACAGTAAAATTGTGCTACCACCTTGTGTGCCATGGCCCCTTTTGTACTTGTTAGACATTTAAATGAGCAGTGTCTACCCTCTATACTGTTTTCTCAAGATATCTGTTTATCTTTCAGCAGTTACTTGTACAGGTGCAGGATCTATTATCCAGAATTCTTGGGAACCAGGGGTTTTACACATAAGGGATCTTTCTGTAATTTGGATCACAACACCTTCCATTTGCTAAAAATCATTTAAATATTAAATAAACCAAATAAGATTGTTTTGCCACCAATATGGATCCATGCAGCTAAAGGTGGCCATAGACGTAACAATTACGATCATTCTTGTTCAATACACACGTTTAGAGCTGAATTGTCAGATATACAGGTAGAAACAATAGAATTCTACCTGTATCTGACGATTCTGCACTAACATTGGCTGATGTTTAGGTGCCGTCAAAGGTACCTGATCAAAATGTTCCGCCTAGCCCAATCGACGAGCTGACCGATATCCAAATCTTCTGCTGATATCGGTCGCTCTTTTTCCACCATACACGCACGAATATCGTATGAAAATTTGTTTTGTACGATATTATCTGTGTGTCTATGGCCACCTTTAGATAGGATTAAGAACAAGGTGCTGTTTTATTATTACAAAAAGAAAAATTATTTGCTTAAAATGGACATTATGGGAGATAGCTTTACTGTCACTCACCACTTCTCCAATTCTACTAATGTAGTACCGTGGTTTTCAACATAACACCCTTTATAAAAGGGAATTGGTTAGCACTGCTGCCTTAAGGTGGCCATACAAGGGCAGATTACAGCTGCCGATATCGGTCCTTTAGACCGATTCGGCAGCTTATCTGCCCATGTGTGGGGGCTCCCGACGGGTCCTCAAGATCTATATCAGGCCAAAAACCGGGCAGATATCGATCAGTCAAGTTAGATTTTTTGTAAGATCCAGGACCGCATTGGCTAGTTTATGCGGTCCTGCGACCCGTCAGAGCCCATTCGTTGTATTGTAATCCCATCGTTCAGTCCCAGGGCCAAACGTTCGGATTCATCCAATATCGCCCAGAAGTTAGTGGGCATATCGGGTTAAGATCCGCTCGTTTGGCGACATTGCCAAATGAGTGGATCTTATAGTGTATGGCCACCTTTAGAGTCTTTGGCCTTTACCACAAGCTAAAACACAAAACTACACCCAAGGCCTAACATTTAAAAATATTTTCATTCTGATTTGCAGTCTACTTAGATGCCTTTTAAAAAATATGGGCGTATTAATGTGTGTTTCAAATGGTGTCTTTCTTTCACAATTCTCAATTAAAGAATTCTGGAGTGTCCTATCTGTCTAAAGGAATCTTGCAAAATTCTTTAAACAATTTTCTGAAGCATGTTCACTATTCAGTATAATCCCCATTTAATGTTTTTCAGGACACCAGAAAAATTTGTGTTAAAGGGGACCCGTCAACCAAAAAAATTATTCAAAATCCTATTTTATCACATTAGTCAAGCAAAATGAACTTTAATTAAACTATATAAATTATTTAAATTTTGCTTCCTTCAGTCTGGGAATTCATAATTATAGCAAGCAGACAGGAGCCATTTTGTGGACACTGTTATTAAGACAAGCCTTGCATCATCTCAGAATCTTGTTGGTGCACCAGAATGGGGGACCTGATGTCCAACCCCATGCACTGACTACACAATTAAACGGTGAAGAGACAGGGGGAATGTGGGGAGAGCAGTGACATCTAGGAAGTGCTGAATGGAAAGTGAAAGTAATTGTCTGCCCTGCCTCTATGCCTAAGGTATAGAGAAGGGGCAGACAATATTTGATTGACAGCTGAGATTTTTAAATAAGCTTAAAACAGCTATGAACGCTTTAATAAAAAATAGAGATTGGATTTCATGTTTAATTTGAAAAGGACTTTTATTATACAGCTTTTTGTGTCTGGGTGACAGGTCCACTTTAAATCCAGGAAAATATAAAATCAGGGAAATGCATAATGTATTATATATATTGTTGGGACAACAAAAAATGTTATAAATTATGGGAAAACTTAAAAATCAGGGAATGTAAAATTTAGGCTTCTCTGTATTTAAAAACATTTTGGCTTACAGGAGAATTTCATGCACCCTTTTGACAAACAGAGCAGCACCTGGAGAGGCTTGATAAATAGACCCTACAGAGTGGATTTTTTGCCCGTTAAAACGAAACCAGAAAAGTTTGAGGCTTGATAAATAGGCCCCATAGAGTGGAAAACAGCACAGAAATGTGTGACTATGTATTTTCCTGCCAAAATCCACTCTATGTCTGCACCCAGGCCAGTGTATTGTTTGTGTATTCAGACATGGCAGAGTGGTTTGAAACTCCGGGCCAGGTTCTCTGTCTACGCTTATAGTCAGGTAGAGAAATTGCCTCTTGTTGTAGGGAAAACCAAAACTGCTTGAAACTGATGGTACTGTAGCTACTTTGCATTAGAGTTTAGTTGAGATGTGGTGCCTGTGGCTTACTTTGTGAGAATATTCAAAGAGAATGCTGATATGTCATACCAGATGCTCCACAAATTGCAAGGTCTCTGTGTGGGCAGAACAATTCTACATTTCTCCAAGTGGTACCAATACTGTTAAAATGAGTGCAGGAATGAATTCATAAGATGCAATCTAATAATAAATTTAAATCTTATTTAAATAAGATGAATCCAAAATTCTATTTATTTTTAAATATGTAGAGCACCACAAATCCCATACTTTCTCTGCAGCTGACTCTTTCCTTTGCCCTTCAAGGTGTTGGGTGGCATTGGGGTAAACTTACCCTTGTGTATTTCCCGTTGGCAATACTTACCGTATCTCTGACAATTAAAGACATTGCTAACTGACCACAACAATAACCCAGAGATGACTTCTGCAGCTTACAATTTGATATATGTATTAGGTATGACGCAATAATAAATATTCTTTTAACTCTTCAGAGCATGGCTCTTATGAAGAAATGCAACATGAGGAGCTAGACTCCACAGTACCAAATGTGGATCTATTGAAGTTTTAGTGAATAGTAAGAGCAACATACAGATTCCAAAGAGGAAGTTTGCCATTATGTTGGCCTATTGAGGTTGTGGTTATTATGGTATGCAGGTAATTGTCCATGTGAGAGTTGACAATATTGTCATATACCTCTATTATAGTCTTGGGAAAAAGATTCATATTTACTGTTCCCTTATTTAGAAAGTCAAATAGAGAATTAAGTGCAGCCAGTTACAGAGGTTGGTAAATGCATCCATAAGTGCCAATCAGTTATAGTTCTCACTAGAGGTAGAATTTCAGTTTCATTTAGACGCAGCAGGAATACAGATTTTAAAAGCAGAGGAGCGGTTCTTTCTTAGGTGAGAAAAGTAGCATTCTAGCTGTATATGTTAAACACAGACTGTAGAGGGTGGGAGTCTGAGAGGACCGTTAGGTTGATGTCACATAGGGCATGCACGTTGTCACCCTGCTTGTGTGTATGAATAGACTGTCCATACAGTGCAAAACTGCATACTTCAGCTTTACCTGTTGACGATCCAGTCTGTGTATCTGCCCACTAGCCAACATAATGCCTGTCAGTGCAGATGCACAGGGAAGCTCATGAGTGAAGATCTGCTTTTCTACACCTGCATACAAAAGGCCTGGCCCCATGTGACCTTAGCCTTAGCAGGTTGAATTAGTCTAAGTGGGAGAGGATAAGGGCTTGGATTACTATGAATAGAGAAAAATGGAGTGTGATCTTTGAAGACCTCTTTTACTAAAACTATGGATATTTGATGATATCTGATAGGGATGTACCAAATTTTGGATTTGGTTTTGGATTCATCCAAATGTAATGTCGGATTAAAGGAGGGAAAACTAACAAAGTTATGTCCTGGAAATAGTAATGACCCATGGATATCTTGAGGTAGGTAACACGTATAATACCATTACCCAACAGAATTTTTTTTTTTATAACTCTTTACTTATTTGAAGTTTTAACAAAGCATTGCATATCAACACATTGCAGACTCATCTTTTCACATCAGATTAAGTGACCTAACAACAAGGCATACACAGTCGTGTAAGAAAATTCCATGGAGTAACGCCCGTGGGTGCATACCTTGCAGCATGTAAACATAGGCATTAGGGATGGATATGAGCCGAGCACCGTAGACTAGAGCAGTATTCAAAAATAATAGAAAACAAGAAAAATAAAAAATAATTAAACCATAAACCATTTGAGCCCGGGGGAATCAGAAGAGAGGACCATATACATACATAAAAGGAAGAGGGGGTATATATTCTCAAGAATGATAGTGTCCCTGAAGGAGTGGACATCTGCAGGTGGGATGGAAGTCAGGTAGAGATAGTGTGTATCAAGTCCCATTGTGACCATACTTTATCAAAGAGCATCAACTGGGATCGATGTAGAGCTGCCAAATACTCCATCCGTCTCACATCCTGGATGGCTGTTTTGAGCAACAGAATTTTTTAACATGGCTGGTTGACTAAACAACATTCAAAAATTGTTGTTTCATATGCGCCTATGGCCAGCTTTAGAAAACTGTCACTGAGACTTCATCGCGAAAATTTTTTTTTGCAGACGGATCTTACAAGGCCAAGTTTACCAACCATAGAATCTACCCTGGTTTATGCTCTAATTCAGGCTCAGTGCATTCTTGAGACATTTTTTAGCAAATGAAGCAACTTATAGGGATTCTGTCATGATTTTTATGGTGTAGTTTTTATTTCTAAATTACACTAATTACACTGCAAATTATTCATTTTACAAAATAAAATTTCATTCCTGAACCAGCACGTATATTTTTTTTTCGTTGTAATATTGGTGTGTAGGCAGCCATCTCAGGTCATTTTGCCTGGTCATGTGCTTTCAGAAAGAGCCAGCACTTTAGGATGGAACTGCTTTCTGGCAGGCTGTTGTTTCTCTTACTCAATGTACCTGAATGTGTCTCAGTAGGACCTGGATTTTACTATTGAGTGCTGTTCTAAGATCTACCAGGGAGCTGTTATCTTGTGGTATGGAGCTGTTATCTGGTTACCTTCCCATTGTTTCGTTGTTAGGCTGCTGGGTGGGAAAGGGAGGGGGTGATATCAGTCCAACTTGCAGTACAGCAGTTAAGAGTGATTGAAGTTCCTTAGTCCTTGTTGATTTTCTTCCTCAGTGTTAATTTTGATTGGTATTATAAAAGTTATGGGGGAGATGGCTTTCACCAACCAATTTCCTGGGAAAAGACTATGGGGCAAATTCACTAAGCGCCGAAGAGCCTAACGCTAGCGTCAATTCGCTAGCGTTGGTCATTTTCGTTACTTCGCAAATTCACTAACGAACGCTGGCGTACATTCGCTAGTGGTACTACACCCCCTTACGCCTTGCGAATTTGAGCAACGGACGTAACTACGCAAATTCACTAATGCGCGCAGTGTACTGAACGCTACCTTTTACGCTAGACTTCCTTCGCCACCTCAGACCAGGCGAAGCGCAATAGAGTAGATAGGGATTGCTTCAAAAAAAGTTCACATTTTTTCTAAGTCCCAAAAAATGCTGGCGTTTTTCTATAATATGGGTGATAGGCTGAAAAAGATCGGAAAATTTTTTGGGGCTCCCCTTCTTCCCCCCTACATTTCCTAACTCATGGCAACTTAACTATACAGTGGGCACATGTGTAGGGCAAAATAAACATTTTATTTGATGTTTTGAAGGTTTCCCAGGCATTTGTAGTGCTGCTACATATTCCTCCATTGAAATTTGAATTTGGGGCTGTATGCAAATGAATCATCGCTAGCATAGCTTCGCTTAGCGAATCAACACTAGTGCAACTTCGCAATTTTACGCTACCCCTGAGCGCAACTTCGGATTTTAGTGAATTTGCAGAGCGCTAGCGAAACTACGCCTGCCGAAGTGTGGCGAAGTGCGGCGAAGTTATGCCTGGCGAAACTACGAATCTTAGTGAATTTGCCCCTATGCCTTTTGTTTTTGACGTCTGGCAGGAAAGGATATTGCCTGAGATACTTGAAGAAGAACTAGATAATCTATCCATGGCTTTTTGGATAGAAAAGCTTAAATTGCACCATTTTCAAATTTTTAATTAAATGGTGCTCTTGGCATTATCGTACTTGTGGAATGGAACCAAAAGCCTGTGGTTAATTAGCCAGGTAAAATAAAGGAACCACAAGAATCCTTGTAATTTATCACCATGCATTGTGATTGTAAAAATAATTTATTACAAAGCCCTGTTTATAAAGGTATGTATTTTTGTATGCCAGACGCACACCTAAATAATGCAATTATTTTATATACCTGAGATTGGGTATAATTAAAATCAGTGAGAGAAATCTAGGTAGCAAATGCGGTGGTGTAAAAAGTGACAGGTTTATTATTCCAAGCTAACACCTCTCTTTCCTTTAGAATTTTACACTTGGCTGTAAATATACCTAAATTCATTAAAGGAACAATAGCACCAAAAAAATCAAAGTAATGTAAATATAATGTAGCTTTGTGCTGCACTGGTAAAACTGGCGTGTTTGCTGTTTAGCCATGGGGGCAGCCATTTAAAGCTGAAAAAGGAGAAAAGGCACAGGATACCCAGCAGATAACAGATAAGCTCTGTAGTATACAATGGGATTTTTCAGAACTTATCCGTTATCTACTATGTATCCTGTGCTTGAATGTCTGCCCCCATGGCTACACCGCAGCTTGTTTATATAAACTATAGTAGTCTTTCTGAAGCAACCACATCAGTTTTATCAGTGCAGGGCAACACTACATTAAACTGTCGTTCTTTAAAACACTTTTTTGGTGTTACTGTTCCCTTTAAATAGTTGTATAACTGTGCTTTAGCATGACATTTTGGCTGTAAACAATCCCGCCTGAGCAATAAAATGCAGGTGCCATGCCTGCTTTCTAAACACAGGGAAGATTGGAGTGGTTTAGTGTGCTCTCCACCGGCAGAAAAACACCATGCCTGATATTAGCCGAAAAAGGCTTGTTTACAATCCTTCATAAGTATATTGTTTAGAGGAAAGCAAGTCTATTTTTATTTTTAAAGCACAGCATTATCCTATAATATTTTTTTAATATAATGTCATTCATTTTGGGAACATGACTAAAGGGCAAATAGATTTACAAACTAATTTAGAATATTTTTTGTTTGTGTGAAGGTTTTAGGTTGTGCATGTGATTGTGATCGTCAGAGGGGCTTGAATATGCCCCCCATAATGTAACATCAATACTGCAATGCTTAATCATTATTATTAACACAATAAATATTGTATTTCAAAGTATATGCTTATATGCTTTGAGTACTTAAACAATAAGTAGCTTTAACACATTTACCTGATTTTGTCTCCTCTCCTCCTGAAAAAATTAAAAAATGGGGGGTTCTATTGTATTAAGCTTTCAGTTCAGTACCTATCAAATTGAATAGAAACAGAAGAAAAACAAGCATATTACATATTGTAATGTAAAGTGAACCACCCTTTTAACATTACGAATGTTATAGATTACCCTGTTCCTAGAAAATTTTCAAATGGCCTTTATGTTTTAGTATTTAAATGATTTGCCTGCCCCTTTCTAACTTACAAATTAAAATGCTGTGTTGAGGGTTAATGACTTTGACAACCAAAAAACTGCTTTGTGATAGATTCCTGCACGGGGTCAGGTACCGGCGGAATACCAACAAAGTGGTTAGGTTATGGATACAAAATCCCTGATTCCCTGACCATGCGGGTAGTCCACGAGTAACCCTCATGGGTATCTGGCGAATGTACAGGACTGGTCCCACCCACCCTCCAAAGTGCTGTAGGCAATTTTTAGGTACCTTTTTGGAAGAATTGGAAACGGGATGACATCACTTCCAGTCTGTGATGATGTCACTTCTGATTTTCCAGGTTAGAAGGTAAATTTAACGTATAGGGTCCGGGTTAGGTATCGGCTTTGGGTATGGGGATGTGGTGGGTGCAGGTCGGGTAAGGGGTCAGCAGGTCTTGGATCAGGTACAGGTCTTTCCAATAGGACCCGTGCAGAACTCTGCTTTGTGAGGCTGCAATTATTAATTATTATTACATTAGATCGTTTGCCTACTGTTCAAAACCTCTGCTTTGCAATTTCCAGTCTGTCATTCAAATCACTGTCTGGCTAGTGGCTACTAAACAGAAAAGCTGCTTCCAAAACTTTGGAGTGGCAGTTAATTTTTTTTCCATTTTAATGTTTATTTTTTTTAATTATCTTAGAATATCACTGGCTACTAAGAATTAAGTTTAAGGTCAACTTTACTTACTTTCTAGTTATGACCTTAGGAGACCCTTACTGTGAAAAACTTCAGAGATTAACACACACCCTTTTCCCTTAAGGTCGCAATATGAAAATTAGAACTCAAGTCACCACTATTTCCTTGTGAAGCAGTCTAAAAATATATTTGTTGCTCTTGTGTATTTTGTGTGTAATCCCTGTTTCATATTTGGTGGAACTGCTCAGAGTCCTATAACTAGTGATTGCACAGGTATATGTACAGCAGTCGCCAAAGTATTGGCTACAAAAGAATCCAGCCGGAAGAAGGTTGTGTGACTCCCACAGCAATGAGAATTGTGAAATTCTTTAACAACCTAAAAATAACATAAACATAAATTGTGTTCAAAATAAACATTTATAACAAGCATAGATGCTGACTATACCTGCTGTCACCACTTTCCCCACTGCTGGTGGGTTGAACGAATCCCTGCATTCAGTCAGAGTAAACTACACCTACTTGTAAGTGCAGAAGTAGTTGTAGGCTGCTATTAGTCGCTCACAGCACAATACTGTGCAGCAGTCCAGATGCAATAAAATAGACACAACAACATTCTGACATTCCAATAGGGGATAACATTTCCTCCTTTAAAATCTTCTTTTGAACATTATACAGCGTGGCATGCACAATGTTCCTTAGGTGCAGTTCCTCAGGTTCTCCTGAGGAAGGGAGGTGGAAGCCTCTAGAAACATTGTATATGCCACACTCTGTATAACGCACATAATAAATAACTATATACAGGTATGGGTCCTGTTATCCTTAATGTTTAGGACCTGGAATTTCTGGATAACAGAATAGCTACCAATTAGTGCACTTACCACAACTGGTTTTGGTAGAAGGAATGTCTGCTATCACTAGGGATGCTGCTGTGTGCATTCATAAGATAGGGCAGCAGAATACTAGAGGAAAGGAAAGAGAATTAAGTTAAGGTGACATAGAGAATATACATAAAATCTGGAGAGAAGGCATGTGAAGGAGAGACATTGGAGAGGGGTTGGACAGAAGGAATATACTAAAAAGAAATGTAAAAGGAGAGGAAATGTAGAGAAATAAAGAGGGTGGTTGAATGGGAAAGGGTTGCAGAGACGGAAGCAGCAGAGACCAGAGGAGAAGGGGAGGCATGTAGTAAAGTGGATAAAAATGTACAGCAAATAAATGGACTAGAAGTGTAGAAGAGGAAAGTATAAAAAGAAAGGAGAGGGCATAATTGGAAAGGTGAAGAAAAACAAAATGACATGCAGAAGGGAAAAGCTGGGATAAAAAAGAGGAAGAATGCAAACATACCAAAGGTGAGGGGAAGAGTAGGGGATAATATGAAATTATGAAATAGTTAAAGGTAAAACTATTCATATACTCTTGTCACTCAGCACCTACAAACCCATTAAAAGCAAATACAGGAAAGAAGGTAAGAAGTGTAATAATATGCGTGTTAGGAGGGTGACTAAGGGGCAGATTTATTATGTGATGGAAAAAACATCCGAATAATTTGGCACACATGGCTGTGTAATAAATGGAGTAAAATGATGTAATTTGTTTCAATCGTTTTTTCTTTGAGCAACTTCCACTGGAATTTACATAGGTCTGAAACAGTCAGTCAGTGTCGGACAGGCCCACTAGGGTACCAGGACAACTCCCGGTGGGTCCCAGGTGTCAGTGGGCCCTCCTGCTTCTAAACATTTGGCCTATTTCATGGTCATTATCAATTTCTATGAGAACAAAGAAGCTAAATAGATGGATTAATGGATTATAGCATGTAAAGAAGAAGAATAGTACTGAGAGTGGGCCCATGGTCTAAAGTTTTTGGGTGTGCTCTGGTGTCCCAGGCGCATTTCAGGCATCAACGCCGCCTGAGGCGGCATTCGCAATGCCGCCCCCAGGCTTACCTCAAGATCTCCAATGGGATATCCAGTGAGGGGCGCATTGCTAGCACAGAGTGCGAAATGCCCAGTCCGACACTGTGTGGGGGCCCCTGAGGTAGCAGTCCCAGTGGGCGCAGGGCCCCCAGTCCAACATGAACAGTGTATAATAATAGCGACAAATCTGCGGGGTGCCTGGTGTAAAATGAAAGACACCTTGATAAACAAGCCTTTTATAATACACAGCTTTTTACACCTTTTCTGGGAGAATATTGTTTTATGCCGCATAATAAATAGGCCCCTAAATGTTGTGCATCATAGCTATGTGGTAGAGCGTCTGGAAATCCACTGGATTAAGTGAGGAGATGACTTTTGCCTTTGCCTTTCACCTGGCCCATAGATACAGCCCTAATTTGCATATTAAAAGCAAAACAGAATGGACCTAGAATAGATTTTCCTGCCATGGCGATACCATCGGTGCTGACTACACCTGGGCAGAGACGGTAAACAATACAGTATGAGAAGCAGGAAAAGAGAGTGAGGTAAATTGTGTGAGTCACTTATAGCAGAGGTGATCTGAGTGGGCGGCTGGTGGGCGTGGCGTGAGAAGGAGCCGGTGAGGGGCGGGGCTAGGAGTCTGTTCCTCCTCTCTACAGCTGATCGGTTGTCATCTCTCCCCGCAGAACTCCGGATCCCCCTAAATTGAGAAGGTTTCTGCTCACTGCAGAGATGGAACACGCAGAGCTGGCGAGATCGGCCGCCGACAAACTGCTGTCCTACACTACAGACGAGAGCGGCTGGAAACTCTGCAAAAGAACCGTGAGTAAATGAATGGATACAAATCTATGGCCCTGGCTTTGCAGCCGTATTATCACATGTACCTGCACTGTACTGACAAGTAAGGCCCTGGGTGCTGTACACTAGTGTTTGTGCCTGTGAGTCACACTGCAGTGAATGGAGCAGAAGAGTTTTGCTGGGCAGGGGATGAGATATTATCTAGAATATGACACTCTATTCTGTTTGTGATACATATTGTAGCGCTGTAGTTCAGTAGCCAGAACTGCTTTTAAAGGATCATTGGAATTTGTATTAGGTGTAGTCTTTGTATTATCCATGTTCATGTACTGACCCCTAATCATTCACAGGCCCACTCGCTGCTTGAAAAGAATGTTTGTGGAAGGGCATGGCCACATCTGCTGACATTAGGTTTCCAGGGACATCCAGATCCACAAAATTAAAATAAGGGACTGTACAACATACACCCAGTGCCGGGCGCTGAAGGCTACCGCAGCAGTGCGCAACTAAGTACGCGCGTGCGGTAACCGCGCGCAACCGAGTACGCACGTGCGCAAAGCACTTTGACTTCAGAAAGCGCACCCACTTTTCACAATTGCCGGACTAGGGGTAGGCTGCATGTGAGGTACTTGCCTGGCGCCCCCCAAGCTTTGCGCCCTAGACACGTGCCTCTATATGCCTACCCCTAGTTCCAGCCCTGCATACACCTTTCTGGGGCTCTACTACACAGGTGCAAGTAGGCATTACAGTGTGCTGTGCTGGATGCTCTTTGCTTTGTGTGTTATTCCTAGTGTGGGCAGGGAAGGCAAAATATCAGATGGCAGGCAGAGGAGTGATCATGGTAAGAGTGAGGACAGGGGCATACCTCCACATGGTTTGGATTTGCACCCTGCAAAAGTGCTGGGGCTTGCCACAGAATAAGGCAGAGCAAGGGCAAGTCTGTGTCCTTAGGAATCTGAACACTTCTTAGGAGCAGATGCATCTAATTGTTAAAAACATGAATTGAGCCATTTTCATCTAACTGGACAGTCATCTAAAGGTAGCCATACACAATAAGGTCGCCAAACAAGCGGATCTTAACCCGATACGGAACGATCAGATTACAAACAAGGGAATGCACCTCTCCGATCCATATCTGGCCAATTGTTGGCCCGATATCAATCAGGGAGACCAGTTGGAGGCCCCATACACTGATAGATAAGATGCCAAATCGGTCTAAAGGACTGATATGTCCCATGTATGGCCACCTTAAAGGAGAATTGAACCCTAATGTTAAAAAACCCCTACGACCCTACCCTACATAGACACCACTCCCTCCTCCCCTTAGCCTAAGTGTTACTCTAGACAAATGCCCCCTCACTGCAGATTCAGGCATCAGAGTTATGGGTGCCATCTTCTTCTCTTGGCAAGCACCTAAACTCACGGATATTGTCGAAGCGCTAGTCTCATCCGGAAGATTACCGAAGCAGCTGACAATGGCGTTCATGAACTCCAATGCCTGAATCTGCCCTAAGGGGTAAGTAAAACGTTTGGGGCATTTACCCGGTGTAACACTCAGGCTGGGGGGGAAGGGAGGGGACTGGGCACAAGGTTTAGTTGCAGACAGAAGTGACATCAGATGTGACCTGGCACCCTCTTACTCCTGAGTGATTCCTTATGGGGGCTGCAGTGGAGTGGAGTTTTGGTTATTTTTAGATTTCTCCAGTGCAGCAAGCCACAGTAACCAATCAGACCTTTGTTTTAATTTTCTGTAGTATGATAGGCTCATGAAATCTAAGTGCTGCTTGTTATTGATTGCTATGGCTGCCAGCACTGGTGTAATTTAGCACACATGTACGTAAATAAGCCCAACTGTGTATTTTTATTAGGGTGAAAACATTAATACTGCAGTGTTGTGGTGCATTCTGCAGCAAAATGAGCATGATATGACTGTATGGAAAATCTGATGAATGCCTGATCTTTAAGGCCTTGTGTCTTATCTCAGCTACTAGGTGACTATATATGTATGATGCATCAAGATGCCAATAACTGACAAGTTAAATGTGGAATAACTTTTTATTTTGTTCAACAGAGAGAAGTTGCTGTGTACTGGAGACCATCAGCAGAGTTTACAGGAAACCTGTATGTAATCTAACTGTGTATAGTGTGTTTGTTTGTGTGTGTTGGATTTTCCCCAGCCAAGAGTTTAACCCTGATATTACTGTGTGTAAACCACACACAGATTCATACAAAGCGAATTTTACAATACGTTCAGTCATCTCAACTTGCGCCCCACCCCATAATAATTTTTTTATGAGGGTTTTGTGTTCACACGTCAGACATTTTTTACTATGTGCCCAGCTCCTCCTCCTCATAAAGAACAGCTCTGCCTTTGGGCATAGGTTTCAGGTGGCCTTGAATGAGCACAACTTTAATGCATGGTAAAAGCTACTGTGAGTGCTCATGTGTATGTACCCTTTTAAATGCTGCCTTTTATGCTGGTTAAATATTGACCTTTTGTAGTGTGGATATTCAACCACGAAAGTGGCATGTTTGGTTTAAAATCTGCTGGTTGTATGTATGTTTTTTAAACTGAGGTTATGATATTACATTATAATTTGTTAAGTAAATTAATAATATTAAGCTCCATCTTTCTACTTAACCATAACTGCCTTACTACTATATACACAACTAGTAAATATGGGAATGGTTTGATCACCAGAACAATATTTGATTAAGACGAAAGGGAAATAAAAAAAATATTAAAAAAGGAGAATGTTTTTATATATTACATACTGTACATGAGCCGGTATTCAGGCAAGCAGCAGGATTAATTTGCATTGTCCCTGCATTATTGTGCAGAATGTCAGTCTGATTAATGATCGTTATTTGGCCTAGTTTGTTTGTGGCTAAATCAGGCTCAGATTTCCTTCTTTTGCAACCACACCAAACAAGCAGATCTACCTTTATATGGGCAGAAGCTTAACTGTGCTATTCAGTTTAAAGTTAGTATGATGGAGAGGGTTATATTCAGAGACAATTTGCAATTGGTTTTCATTATTTATTGTTTAAGGTTTCTTTAGCTTTGTATTCAGCAGCTCTCCAGTTTGCAATTTTAGCAAACTTGTTGCTAAGATCCAACTTACTCTAGCAATCCATTGATATGAATAAATGAGATATGAATAGGAGAGGGCCTGAATAGAAATTAAAATAAATCAAAAATGAAGGCCAATTGAATAGTTGCTTCTAATTAAGCATTCTATATGCTGCAACTTAACTCAAAGTTAAACCTCCCCTTTTACTGTGAAAGGCCTTTTTGTTTGAAACAGTGCAAGTGTTCAAGCCTTTCAGAATGAACCAACTATATTTGGAGCAAACTTGTATAATATGGCTCATGATCCTACCGTATCATTTAAAATATCACTCATTTTTCTATTGAAAAGTGTCATTGTGTGTTGTTTGAGCTGTTGGTGCTCCAATTGTAGGCCCACACCTGTGTCATTATGGCCATTTTGACTTTAGCACCAATCATTAGCGGGTACAGCCATAATTAGGTTTGGACAATGAGTCATCTTTTAAAAGATTTCGTTTCAACATATTTTGATAAACAGATTTGTGAAGAAGAATGAAAATACTAGTTTTGGCTATAAAAAGGAACCCTCTTCTATGCACTGCTAATGATGTCAATTGTATTTATATTTCAGGTACAAAGGGGAGGGAATAGTATCAGCGAAACTAGAAGATGTTTGGGAGTGTTTAAAGCCAGAGCCTGGTGGCCTAAGAGTGAAATGGGATAATAATGTAGATAAATTCCACCTTATTGATGCTATTGCTGATGTGAGTATAACATGAGAGGATTTAAGGGGCAACAGGTCAAGATTCTATACTGATCTGTTTGTTCCAATACAATATAGTTTTACAAATGTTGTCATAATTTCCATTATGTATTAGCTGGATATCTTTCATCCATATAAATCATAATTTATGTTTCTTTTACTGTATGTAAATATATTAGTGCATCAATGGCTATAATAACATGGATTTTAATAAAAGAATAATTAGCATAGGCTTATCTGTATGTGTTTTTTAAACATGGTGTGCAAAACATTTGCAACTATAAGAGTAGGGCAAGCATCTGCAGAAATCGCACCCACAATTTTCCCTGCAGTCAGTTGTATGTTGACCCCCATTCTTTAAAGATATTTGCGTCAAACTGAGCTCTTTTGCACCCTGCACATTACTTATGGAATCTCAAAACGCAAAACATACACCATCGTCCCGGTCTCGGCTCAGGCTTCTGCATATAATAACTGCCTCTTGCTTCGGGAGGAGCCCTCTGCTACTTGGATGCAGCCAGGTCTTAAAGTGAGAGGACTAAGGGGAGAGTTCTGGAACCATAACATGTACAGGAAGGACAGAGGACCAGGGACCGTAGTCAGGGAACAGGCCAGGTCAAATATAGGGTAGAGGTAATGCAGACAGCATGGATACACCAGGTCACTGATTTGACTCCAAGCGGGATGTTACACTGCATCAACAGATGCCGCACAGTTGTGTTTAAAAGAGAAGGGAAGTCATTTTATACTTGAGGGTGCCAAAAGTTAGGCACCCCCAAGTGATTGTATTTACTTACCTGACACTCTGAGCCATTGCTCCTATCAGCAGAAAACTGAACCCGACCTGGGGTTGTGCCAGCGAGCACCATGGATCAATCCTCTTCAATGCTCCTTTGCTCTTCAAATTTCCCGGGGCAGACGCATGCGCAGTGGAACGAAAGAGACGACTTTTAGTTAAAGTTCAACTTTTCTCTCACTGCCCTTGCAAATGTAAATGACCCATATTTTCTTTAGTGGATATACACAGATTTTTATGTTTTACAAATCCCCATAAAGCAGTGATCATTAACCATATTGAACAACATATATGAGGTCTCACAAGGCTCATACATGCTATAGAGAATGTATTATCTGGGGATAATACAGCTCCCATTCACATGAAAGAAAATATGAAACAAATTATCACTCAGCGGTACAGTAACAGTACACAAAGCATGGCTGCTTCATACTGATTGGTTGATTTATTGCTTTGCAAAATTCTGGTTGTCAGCAAGACGTGTGTTCTGCTATGCAGATACACCGCAATTGTCTATATCATTTTTAAAAAGACTATGGAAGCTTCACAGTCTCACTCGCATTATTTTTGATTTGTTTTATGTAGGATATCACAGTATGTCAAACAGTAACACCATCTGCTGCCATGGGTATTATTGCCCCAAGAGACTTTGTAGATGTGGTATTAATCAAGCAGTATGAGGATGGCTCCATATCTTCTAATGGTGAGTATGGTCAGACATAGGAGACAGTTATATGCTTTTTTTGCTCTTTAAATCAGTCATTTAAAAGTGATGTCCAACTAGGTCAGTACAGCGGCAGGTAACTGGCTAAACTGGTTTCTTTTGCTTGAGTGCATAATATGGCCTTTATGCTATCTATCTCTCTTAAGGTGGCCATAGATGTTACAATTACGATCTTTTTACAGGACAACTTCCAATACTAACTGTTGGGGAATTGTCAGATATACAAGAAGAAACAATAGATTATCTGACGATTAAGCACTAACAGTGGGCGATGTTCGAGGTGCCTTTAAAGTTGCCCAATCAACATTTTCCAGCCAGCCGGATCGACGAGCTGACCATTATCCAAGCCTTCTGTCGATATCGGTCAGCTCATCTCCCACCATAAACACACTGAATATTGGTGTGTCTATGGCCACCTTAAGGCTTGGGGCCTTGACTTTTAGGCTTTTGGTATTGATTCAAATATGTCAGTAAAAACTACAATCAAATTCTGGCACATGTAGTTCAACCAAAGATTTAGAACTGCAGAATGAAAATCCAACATTTAGACGCTTTAGTCTCAGGCTCAGATTCCCATATATAGTGCGGTTCTATGTGATAAATTATGCAATAAAGGTTTTGAACCTGCACCCACAAGAATACAGAAAAACTGGATTAGAGTGCGGCCTTTGAATATATATATATATATATATATACAAAACCAGAGGATGGCACACCGTTCCAACGTATGCCCAGGTGCACGGTACTGTATTTTGTTTACATTGTGTGACTTTATTTTAGCAACAAATGTGGATCACCCTGGTTGCCCACCTCAGAAAGGCTTTGTCAGAGGATTTAACCATCCGTGTGGCTGCTTCTGTATACCTGTTCCAGGGTAAGAATTCACATAGAAATACTGTTCAAGGGACATTTTAACATTAAACATTTTTCAAATAATTGTATATTGTGTGACTCAAAAGTAAAGCTGTGAATAAATATATAACATAACATAAACCAGTATGCGATCACATAGTTTGTTCCACTGAGGCCATACCCTGATCACACAAATGTTTACATATAGATGTTATCCAAAATCATTATTTACACCAAACACATTCTTAGCACATGGCCTAGAAATAGTAAAGGGAACCTGTCACCCAGCCACAGAATGCTGAGAATCCTTTTCAAATTACACATGTAACCCAAATTGTTGTTTTATTAAAACATCTATACCTGATATTAAGTATCTGTAAATCTCAGCTGTCAATCATATGTTGTCTCCTCCACCCTTCACGTCTAATTGCATGTAGTGGGTATTTCTCATCCAGCATGTTTGAGGGCCATAATACAGTAAAATGATGATGGGCCGCATCTGGTCTGTGGGCCTCCATTTTCGACAGCCTTGCAGCATGTACAAGTCATAGGGACTAACAGAGCCGGTCTCTCATAAGGTCCTCAATTTCCATTCACCTGGCTCAAAAAGGCCATTTACAAATTAGTTGGAATATCTGGAATCTGCAAGGATGAACCGCTGGTGGTCTGCAGTGCATTTCTTAGGAACACAAATCATTCATAGTATTTAGTCAATAAAAACCCCTCTGATTTTTAAGTTAATCCATGCAAGTAATCAATGGGCGAATATAACTAATATATTCAGCTTTTAAAAACAACGCCAAAGCATATTAGAATAATACATTCTATGGATTATGTGTCACTTTGTATTTACTGCCTGCTATTTTATTGCTGCTTGTCTGTGATGCAAGATTTAAGAGCAGGATAGGAGTAGTCATAATACGACTGGTAATGGAGAAGTTTTATCATGTAGAGTTATGGTAGTCATATGAGAGCTGTAGCTTAGTTACAATAGTTGGCTGTAATTATTTTAAACATACCATGATGTGACTTTTGATTTTGATGCACAACATTTTTGTTTTTTTGTACCTCTCTTTATTGGAATTTATTTTTTCTTTTTCCTTCTACAGAGAACCGAAGAAAACCCGAGTATTAAGCTTCTTTCAGACAGATCTTAGTGGATATCTTCCTAAATCTGTTGTGGAATCATTTTTTCCATATAGCATGGTTAATTTTTACAGCAATTTTACAAAAGCTGTGAAGGCAGCGACTGTATGACATACTTCAATATCTCCGCAAAACATCTTCCATCGTTTGGCATTCCAATAGAAAAGGTCAATTAAGACTGTAAGAAATCACATCACTATCCACAATGGAGTGACTTATCCATAAATGTCCATTACTATTCTTCTGCTGCAACTCCCAGAATCCCTAAAGAGTTTCTGTGACTTGTGGCTCAAGAGCAGCTGGCCATATGGTTTTAAACATTAGGCCTTAAAGAGAGTTGTCAAGGTACAGGTGGCTTAATTGGTGACATGGGATAAGACTGCTTGTGTTAATTACAGTCAGATAAATACAGTACATCTAGACTCTGACCCCTGTGCACCAATCCATACGCAATAATCATCTCTCCTAATTTAGCGTGTGACTTTCACATTGACCTTTTTCATGGTATATGTAGAACTTAGAGAATATTGTGTCTCAAATGTCAAAAGTTTTACAGGTTTGCAAAAGCCTTAGGTGAATGAAAGAAGGAACTCATTGGAGAGTTATTGTAGTCCTGCTATTTTATATTGTTATTTCAATGGACATGACAACAAAACTTTTTTACATACCCATTCTCTTGATGTTCCCATCTCTTAATTTATTGTCCTACACTAGTTGAGAAATAGATATCATCCAGCTCAATGGATCTATGTACTACATTGGCTATTCTGTCTTATTGCTACTAGCTTTACACGGGAGGAACAATTTGTCAGCTCTTTGTCACCCTCCCTTGGTATTCCTATCATGTTCAACAGGTATAAATAAGAATAATGGTGTCAGATGATTTGTAAACCCTGTCTTCATAGTCCTAGAGCATACAATATCACACTGTAAGCTTTAGCTGCTTCTGTTAGAAGCAGAAAGTGCCATACTGGACCTAATACTCCATTGCCCTGAAAAACCCTGCACATACTAGGCTTATTTATTAATATAGGTATTAAATCGCATTAGTGCCTTTGCCCATATCCACCATATCAGATATTTGCTGTTATTTCTAGCATAGTAGAGTATTCATAGCTATTTGCTGATTGGTTGCTATAAGTAATTAGACTTATGCTTCCTCTCTTTCTTATTATATCACAATCTACTTGCACTTTAGTTGCTTTGGAAAGTAAAACAAAATAAATGACAAATTAGATGATTTATGAATACAAGTAGCTCTGCTTACTGAATCTGCACAAAAGTTATTTTATTAGCATTTAGAAAAATAGCTATTTACACTGATCGCACACAAGCAAAAATTAAGGTATATACAAAAATGCCAAGAAAACAAATATTGCATAATTTAGGATGGTGTTCATATAAGGGAATCAAGCAGTTTCATTGGCCACATAGCACATGTAGTATGTTCTGACACTTTTCAGCAGGCTTAGAAGCACCTCAGCCAGGTGGTTTCCATTAAATCAAATAACAGACTGCATGATGGGCTCGGGGGCTTCACAGCCAGCTGAAAACAGTGGTGGCAAGTGTTCCTACTGTTGATTTTGACTGGGCCAGCCTAGTGCAATGAAGGCTTGTTGACTTAATTAGAATGTTTCAATAGTGCTCTGCCAGAGTGTAATTACATTAGAAAAAATACCGGGTAGGTCATGACCCATTATTGCCATGGCCTTTTTAAACTTCCATTTTTAATCTCCTAAATGCATCCTGAAGGTGAGTAGGTGAGAACTCCTTCCATTAACATCATCTGCCTATTCTGCAGGCATTAGAGGAGTTGGCTCACCAACAATGAAAACCATGGTTGGGCAATCCCTAATCTCAGTTCCGACAATGAGAAAATAGACTGAGTTTGATGTGAATAACAGTGTTTCTATATGCATACCGTATTAATGAGTTAATATAAACTGCAAACTGCTAAAATTGCATTGGATTTGCAAATCCATTTCCGTGCATTTTCCTTGAAACTCCATCAAGATCACTGGGGTGAAAAAGGCAGTAAGTTTGGATTACAAGAAAATTGCAATAATTTGTAAAGCCCTCTAGGCTACTATTATGGAAAGCCTGGTTAGCAGTGATGTCCAACATTAAACCCTTTAGATGTCATACTAACTCTCCTCTTCTCAAAACTAACTGTATTCATCCCACCAGCAGCTGGTGGAGTTGTATTTCAAGTAGGATTACTAGTTGCCCATCAGCACATTATTTCTAATCAATTGTCAGGTTAGACCACTAAAGACTAGTGTGCAATGTGTTAATATTGATTATTAACAATGTAATGATTATTCATAATAACCAGATGTTTTGGACGTATGTAAATGGTCATAAATATTAATAAGTGGTTCCCATAAGGTTATATTTGATTGATCCTGTCATTTTTACATAGCATTTGTGTGGTCTAAAAGTACCAGCGGTGACAGAAGCATGTAAATGCAGAGAAATAAGTACAATTGCTTTATGTTAATGTATTGCATTTGCCAGTTTGAAATTATTCACATGTGTGTGTCTATTTCTGTGTGTATTTGGTATCCACAGCAAAACAGCCCAACAAACTGTGCCAGAGTACCAGTCTTGCCCAAAAGCATGCTGACCACTTTGCACATTCAGGAACTTCTAACCTCCATTACATCTGCACAATACAAATATTCCCTTAGTGATACCAAGAAGGTGGTTTGCCACTGAGTGGTCTAATGTGGAGCCTTGCTTAGAAATAGCCAGATGGAGAAATGGCAAAGTCACATCATGTTAGAGTAGATCTGTGACATGAATCAGTAGAAAGAATGGCATTTCATATCTTATAATGCAATCTGCTCCCATCTAGAACAAGATGGGGCACATTTACTATTGATCGAATTTCGAGGGTTAATTAACCCTCGATATTTGACCGTCGAAGTAAAATCCTTCGACTTCGAATATCGAAGACGAAGGATTTACCGCATTTAGTACGATCAAACGATCGAAGGAAAATCGTTTGATCGAACGATTAAATCCTTCGAATCGAACGATTCGCAGGATTTTAATCCATTGATCGAACGATTTTCCTTCAATCCCAAATTGGTAGGAAAGCCTATTGGGACCTTCCCCATAGGCTAACATTGGTGCTCGGTAGGTTTTAGGCGGCGAAGTAGGTGGTCGAAGTTTTTTTTAAAGAGACATTACTTCGACTATCGAATAGTCGAATGATTTTTAGTTCGAAACGTTCGATTCAAAGTCGTAGTCAAAGGTCGAAGTAGCCAATTCGATGGTCGAAGTAGCCAAAAAAATACTTCGAAATTCGAAGTATTTTTTATTCTATTCCTTCACTCGAGCTAAGTAAATGTGCCCACATGTGTTAAAGCTCTGTTATGTCTGAATGCTAGTTATGAGAGTAAAGTATCAAACGTTATCCTAATGCTCTATTGGTTCACAGTGGAGTAAGGGCTTTTTCTCCTAATGACAGCTTGGACAAGCCCACTTGGTAAAGTCTTAATGGCATTCCATGCTTCAAAACGCGTGAGACCTTGCAAACTGATGTTTCCCAGCTGCAGTAGTTCATCTCCAGACTGCACTGCATTATTCTTTTCTGAAACACCTGCAGAAACAAATATAGATATCATTTTTGTAATACAGTTGGAATTGCAATACTCAATATGTACTCATGTACAACCTAAAGCTAAAATAAAATATTTTTTTTTTAGAAATATATGGCTTCATGATGGCTTTTAATGTATTCGGAAAAAAAAATCCTACAGATAGACTGTGATTCATGCTTACTTAGCACTTAATCATAAGCTCTAGAGAGGGCTATCAGATAACAGCATATATAGGCACCAAACCACACACCTCTTTTACTTAAGACCAATCAAGTTAAAATACTTCACCAGTTACATCTCAGATGCTCAAGTTTCACATTACCAACACCATGATATAGCTACTGCCTAATTCAAGGTCACAATATAATCAATCCATAGGTTCCAACAAGGTGGAATCGGTTAAGGTATATCAATAACAGATCATGGAGCACTGTTTAGAATCAAATACAAGAACCTTGCTTAGAATATAAATGCACATCAGTCCATGCCCCCAATGGAGCTTACAATCTAAGTTCTGTATCACTTTCACATGTGTAATGGTCAACTTTTTTAAAAAATTCAATTTATTTGCTTAAACTGGGCTGTATGGGAGATTGCCTTCCTATTTTACAGCTTTCCCGATGCCAGATTTGCAAATAATTGAGCTGTAAAGCAACACACCTTTAAAAATCCTGTTAATAATGACAGGTCTGTCTCCTTGTACAGAGCCTTTCCCACCATCCAAGCTGAATCCGAGTCCAGCCAAGGATTTTTCAAGAGTAACGACAACGATGTCCCCTGTGTCATCAGAATCTGTTGAGAAGAGAGCGCTACATTAACTCTTGGAAAAGAATAAGAAGGCTAATAAATTAAACTTAACATTAAGAAGAAGCAACCTTTAAATATGAATTGTATAATAGATAATAATAGAGAGATATCGACTTTACTTGTATGTACGAAACAAGTATGCAGCAATATTAGTGTAAAATAGTAGAGAGTATTTCTGTCTACAGATGACTGTCAGATCATTATCATTGTTATCATGATATAGTTATAAAGCATCTTCTCAGACTAAAGGCCAGTTTTGATTATCTATATATATAACAAAGGAGCTTGTCACTGGGCGCATGTAAGTACAGTAGCCAGGCAGCTCTTCAGAATTTCCTCTTTTCCTTCAGGAGAATCATGTGAAGGGCCTCTGGAAGAAGCATCATCGTCCCGCTTGGACATTCTCGCTTTCCTTGCAGGTTTCTTCCACTCGCCTATTAGTTTTACTCCTTGCTGTGATCTTGTGCTCACTTTTGCACCCTGCTGTGACTTCTGGGTAATTTTTGGGGATTCTCTCCAGGCTTGTCTTTTCCACATCTGTACCCTGGCATTGCCTTATGCGGCACTTTAATATTATCCCACTTCTGACACCATATGTCACTGGGCGCATGTAAGTACAGGAGCCAGGCAGCTCTTCAGTGGAAAGTTTTGTGCTTTATTTTTCATGCAAATGAAGAAAATAATGTGCAAAGCTGCAGTATGCACTTTTCACCAGCAGGAGGTCAGCAATAACCCTGCAAACAAACACACACACACACACACACACCTGAGCTCCAGAACAATCTCTCACAAAGGCTTAACACCCCCAATGATTTCAGTCTGCAGCTTTTATAGCTTCCAGACTGCTCTATGCTGACACCATGTGATCAGCATCTACCCTATAAATATTCATTAGGAGAGGCTGCCCACCCCTTTAGGAAGTGGCTTCTCTGAGAGCTGTAGGTACAATAAATGTCACTATTATATATAAAAGTAAACCTTTCCATGCACACTTGTGTCTTAACATACAGCAAAAACAGCTTTCAATATACAATTATTTTAGCACCATTTACATATACTCTGAACACAGCTGAGTCACATGCTTCAAACAAAGTAGGCCTCAGTTTGTTAACCAAAGCTAAATAACACCCAAAGTATTTACATACATTATACACATAGCTATTTACACAGATTACTGGCCAGCAAAACAAATTAGCATTAACAAACAAAAAAAACTAAATTCACCCCATCACATATCCCCCTCCTTAAGAAGAAGGGTACCTTCTTCAGAAATACTCAAAAAAACCTTATCAGTACTCACATGAACATGAGTTTCCTCAAAGACAGAATTATTCTTCCTTTTCAGTTCCTGCACCATATCTAGATAAATAGTCAGCATTGTGATGTTGACTACCCGGCTGGTGGTGAACTGTAAATCTAAATGGTTGGATTGCAAGGTACCATCTTGTAACTCTTGCATTTTTATCTTTCATTCTGTTAATCCATATAAGTGGGTGGTGATCAGTCACTAAGGAAAACTCTTGACCCAGTAGGTAACATCTTAATGACTCTAGTGCCCACTTTATTGCTAAACACTCTTTTTCAATGACACTATACCTAGTTTCTCTAGGGAATAGTTTTTGGCTTATGTAGAGCACAGGGTGCTCCTCTCCATCAATTTCTTGACTCAGTACAGCACCTAAACCTTTCTCAGATGCATCAGTTTGTACTATAAATCTGTAATCAAAATTAGGACTTTTAAGAACTGGTTCAGTACATAACATGTCTTTAAGCTTCTGAAAAGCTACTTCACATTGTGGATTCCATATAACTTGGTCTTTTTAGTGAGATCAGTCAATGGAGCAGCAATTTCAGAGAAATTTGGCAGGAATCTCCGATAATATCCAACCAAACCTAGGAAAGAACGTACCTCTTTCTTTGTTTTTGGTGGAAGAATCTCAGCAACGGCTTTAATTTTGGTTTTGTCAGCTTTTACCTTGCCATTTCCTAGAATATAACCTAAATATCTGGTTTCTGTAAAACCTAGAGCACACTTTTTCGGGTTAATTGTAAGACCAGCCGATTTTATAAGAGACACAACAGTATCTAGATGTCGGAGATGACTTTGCCAATCTGGGCTAAATATCACCACATCATCTAAATAAGCCGAACAGTATGAATCATGCCCTCTTAGGATGCGGTCCATAAGGCGCTGAAAAGTAGCAGGCGCCCCATGGAGACCAAATGGCATGGTTACAAACTGAAAGAGTCCCTGGCTAGTTGCAAATGCTGTTTTCTCTCGAGACTCTGGATCTAAGGGTATTTGCCAATAACCCTTTGACAGGTCAATGGTAGAGATAAATTTAGCTCCACCCAGCTGGTCAATTAACTCATCAATGCGTGGCATTGGGTATGAGTCAAATTTAGATATGAGATTGATTTTCCTGAAATCAACACAAAAACGAATAGAACTGTCTTTTTTTGGAACCAGTACTATTGGTGAACACCAATTACTTACAGAAGGTTCAATTACACCAAACTCTAACATCTGCATTACTTCTTGCTTTATAATTTGTTTGTATTTTTCAGGCATCCTATAGGGTTGCTGACGAATAGGTTTTGCATCACCTGTATCAATGACATGCTCAATAAGATTAGTTCTACCTGGTGTTGTCACAAAAATACAATTGTACTTGTCTAATAACTTGCCCAGTTCTGTTTGTTGATCTAAAGTTAGCACAGAAGATATATTAATCTTACAGGCTTCAGAACTTTCTCTGTCCAGTCTCTGATATGCTTCTTCAGCCATATCAGGTGAACATTCCTGCAACACCATCAAAGAAGTATTTTCTTTCCTCTCCTTCCACTTTCTTAGGAGATTTACATGATAAATCTTTTTGTTCCTTCTACCTGGAATCTGAATTTCATAATCTACAGGACCCACTTGTCTCAAAATCTGAAAGGGACCCTGCCAACGAGCCATTAGTTTATTCTGCTGACTGGGAAGTAAAAGTAGGACTTTTTCACCAGATTTAAATGTTTGTTCCCTTGAACGTTTGTTATACCAGGTATTTTGATTGGACTGAGCATCAGCTAAATTTTGTTGTGCCATTTCTGACATTTTGCACAATTTCTGTCTCATACAATCAATGTAGTCAATGACACTTTGAGGACTATGTTCATCACTTACCCAGTTTTCATGAATTACATCAAGGATACCCCTAGGTTATCTTCCATAAAGTAATTCAAAAGGTGAATAACCAGTAGAGGCTTGCGGTACCTCTCTATAGGCAAAAAGAAGATAGGGTAACCATCTATCCCAGTGTTTTGGATCATCCCCCACAAACTTTTTAAGCATACACTTTAAGGTTTGGTTCATCCGCTCTACTAAACCATCAGTTTGGGGATGATAAGGAGCAGTTCTCAGTGCTTTTACTCCAAGTAGTACATACAGCTCTTTTAAAAGACTTGAGGTAAAATTTGTTCCCTGATCAGTTAAGATTTCTCGGGAATACCAAGAGAGCTGAATATTTTAATTAGGGCATCTGCCACAGATTTTGCTGTAATGTTTCTTAGTGGTATGGCCTCGGGGTATCTTGTTGCATAATCACAAACAACAAGTATGTACTGATTACCCTTACTACTTTTTTCTAAAGGGCCAACTATATCCATTGCTACCCTTTCAAATACTTTCCCCACAACTGGTATTGGGATCAAGGGAGCTTTGTCACTTGGCTTAACAGGTGCAGTGTTCTGGCATACAGGACAAGAACTGCAGTATTCAGCTACTTGCTGATGAATACCTGGCCAAAAAAATCTGTATAAGATCCTATTCAGGGTTTTCTCTCTACCCATATGACCAGACCATGGTGTTTCATGGGCCAAACGAATTATTTCCTCCCTAAACATTTTAGGAACCACTACTTGTTCTTGTATTACCCCCAATTTTTTGTTTTGTCTTACCCTTATAAGGATACAATTTTGCAAAACATAGCAAGGCTGTTCATCAGGTATTTCAGAATTACTTACAACCTTTTTAAATAATGGCAACAAACTGCTGTCTTTTCTCTGAGCCTTTTCAATATCAATGTCCCAATTGACTGTAGCAAGAAAGTCTCTTTTGGGCTCATTGTGTTCTGCTTTCCACTGAGCCTTTAAAAGTCTCTTTTCCCTTTTGGTCTTACCAGGCTTACCTTGTCCTTCAAACAAATCTGAAGAAAAGGGGAAAAGTTTATTCCAGGTTTCCTCACTGGCAACAGCTTGCTTTGCTTGTGCCCTCGTAGTTACTGCTACCATAGGAGACTCTGTCCTCTGTTGTGGCAACAAACTTAGAAAACTAGGAAAGTCTCTTCCAATAATCAAATGGTAAGGCAACTTGGTGACTAGTCCAATAATCAGTCTGTGGACAGTTGATCCAACTTTAACTTGTATTTTGGCCAAAGCATGTTTTTTCTTGTCACCATGGACACAGGTTATCGTGGTGTTTCCTAAAATATTAAGATTTCTTAATAGACCAGCTTTAAGCAGTGTCTGGGGACTTCCACTATCCAATAGGGCTTGCACTTTCTGGCCATTTACATGTGCTTCAACCAAGAAACCACCATTGTCTCCAACAACATTAGTAGGGTTACTTTTGTTTTGTACTTTATGACAAAATCTGGCAATATGTCCAAGTTTTCCACAGCTGTGGCATTTTACATTTCCACGGTCTTGAGGATTTACTCTGGGCTGTGGTTCTTTTTGCGGAAAGGGTTTGTATCGTACAGTATTTCTTTGCTCTGCTTCCCTTCTTGCTAGCAAAAAGTCCTCCGCTAGAGCAATTGCCTTTGAGCTTGTTTCAGAACGATGCTCCTGTACCCATAACTTTGCTTTCTCAGGCAGAATTTCAACCAATTGCTCCAGTGCAATAATTTCAAGGATTTGCTCACCAGTTTTTTTTTCTGGTTGAATCCATTTTAACAACAGTTCATAAAGCTGGGCATATGCCTCACGAGGACCTTCAGAGTTGTTGTACTTGTATGTCCTGAATCTTTGTCTGAAAGTTTCAGCATTTAGCTCATATCGACGAAATATGGCATCTTTCACACAGTCATAATTCTGTGCATCTCTGGCATTTAAACTGCTGTATGCTTTCTGTGCTTTGCCAGTTAAATACGGAGCAAGACGTATCACCCACTGTTCTTTGGGCCAAACGCACGTTTGAGCAACTCTTTCAAACATGGTGATATAGGATTCAATATCATCATCTGCAGTCAATTTAGTCAGGCGGAGATCTTTAAGACTTGTAGGATTAGGACTCTTTCCAGGATTGCAGTATTTCAGCAAGCTGCTTGTGCTGCATCTGTTGTAGCATCAGCATTTCCTCACGGTGCTCCCGTGCCTCTTGTTGAAATCTCCTTTGCTCCTCTTCTCGCCTTTTAGCCTCATCTTGCCTCCATCTTCGCTCCTCCACCTTGTGCTTCTGATCTGATTCTATTTGTTTCAGAACCATCCATTTCAGAAGTTCATCTAAACCTGAAGGTGGTAAAGATGCAATAGTCTCTGGCATTGTAGGCT
Organism: Xenopus laevis; assembly: GCF_017654675.1. Classification (NCBI taxonomy): domain Eukaryota; kingdom Metazoa; phylum Chordata; class Amphibia; order Anura; family Pipidae; genus Xenopus; species Xenopus laevis. The sequence continues at coordinate 47,783,187 of NC_054376.1, read as the reverse complement.
GCTCTTCCTTTTCTGTAGAAGCCTTTAAGATATGTGCCTTTGGTTTCACTGTAAGCTCAGCAGTAGCAATTCCCATGGCACCAGAAAGGAGTTCTGCTTCACTTGGAATTTCCTCTTTTCCTTCAGGAGAATCATGTGAAGGGCCTCTGGAAGAAGCATCATCGTCCCGCTTGGACATTCTCGCTTTCCTTGCAGGTTTCTTCCACTCGCCTATTAGTTTTACTCCTTGCTGTGATCTTGTGCTCACTTTTGCACCCTGCTGTGACTTCTGGGTAATTTTTGGGGATTCTCTCCAGGCTTGTCTTTTCCACATCTGTACCCTGGCATTGCCTTATGTGGCACTTTAATATTATCCCACTTCTGACACCATATGTCACTGGGTGCATGTAAGTACAGTAGCCAGGCAGCTCTTCAGTGGAAAGTTTGTGCTTTATTTTTCATGCAAATGAAGAAAATAATGTGCAAAGCTGCAGTATGCTCTTTTCACCAGCAGGAGGTCAGCAATAACCCTGCAAAAAAAAAAAAAAAAAAAAACACACACACACACACACACACACACACACACACACACACACACACACACACACACACACACACACACACACACACACACACACACACACACACACACACACACACACACACACACACACACACCACCACACACACACACACACACACACCACACACACACACCTGAGCTCCAGAACAATCTCTCACAAAGGCTTAACACCCCCAATGATTTCAGTCTGCAGCTTTTATAGCTTCCAGACTGCTCTATGCTGACACCATGTGATCAGCATCTACCCTATAAATATTCATTAGGAGAGGCTGCCCACCCCTTTAGGAAGTGGCTTCTCTGAGAGCTGTAGGTAAGTGCTTTGTACAATAAATGTCACTATTATATATAAAAGTAAACCTTTCCATGCACACTTGTGTCTTAACATACAGCAAAAACAGCTTTCAATATACATTTGTTTTAGCACCATTTACATATACTCTGAACACAGCTGAGTCACATGCTTCAAACAAAGTAGGCCTCAGTTTGTTAACCAAAGCTAAATAACACCCAAAGTATTTACATACATTATACACATAGCTATTTACACAGATTACTGGCCAGCAAAACAAATTAGCATTAACAAACAAAAAAAAATAAATTCACCCCATCACAGAGCTGAACCTCAAAAATCTGAAAACCAATACATCTGCTTACTTTGTTTACTTTTACTGGCTAAACGATGTAGTACTGCAAACAATCTATGGTGTGTACATCGTTTAGCAACATGTAATTTATGACAATGGCTCCCTCAAGTGTTAGTTTAGCTACTATACAGTATTCAGCTTTTAGCTATAAAATCAAGCTATCAATGATTATCAATATTAGTGCAAAAGTAGTGTTTTGTATGACTAGGGGCCCATTTACTAAGGGATGAAGTGAGTTTTCGAATTCCAAAAATTTCGAATTTTGAAGTTATTTTTGGGTACTTCGACCATAGGTCAAATTCGACTTCGATTCGAATTGAAAATACTTCACAAATTCGACCATTCGAAAATCGAAGTACTGTATCTTTAAAAAACTTCGACATTTCGCAACCTTAAACCTGCCGAATTGCTGTTTAGCCTATGGGGGAACCTCCTATAACCTATATGAACGATTCAAAGGATTTCATTGATTTCAATTTAGTGGGAAAAACCTTTGACGTTGACTATCGTATTACACCTATTCGATGATCGAATTTCGAAGTTTTTCACTTCGAAATTCGACCCTTGATAAATCTGCTCCTTATTCAAGGAAAGTCTGATACTGTATAGTCAAATTGCCTACTTGTTGCTGTTGAGTCATCAGTTAGAGCAGAGAATGCTGAGTCTAGTGATTCTGCTGGTTGCTCTCCATCGTTCCCTTTCTTTATGACAATAACAGCTTGTCTATTGTCGCGTGCCTGGCGCAAAATGGCAAGAGCATCATTGTGTGTAACTTCCTTCAATGACTTTCCATTGATGGATAGAACTTTATCTCCTTTCTGGATTGTTCCTTCTTGAGCAGTCAGCCCAGTGGGGAAAACTCTGTGCACCTATGGCAAGAATTAGATATGGTCAGTCAGTGCATATACAGACAGTCAAAAATATATTCATAATTGCCAGGTTGGCATCAAATTGAATAGCCTGTATGAGGGTCACGCATATCCCAAATATTCAGGGCCATCACTCAATTGCTGTATCTTCTAATGTCTGTGTATATCAGACATGAAGTTACATCAGCTAAACGAAACCATTTTTTGTAGACTTTCACTTAACCCTTATAATATTGCTGGCCATCTTTCGTGATTTAGTGGTTCAACACACCACATGTTCATAGGCCAGAGTATAACAAAATGTGGATGATAGAAATGTGGAGCCCTTAAGCATGTCCCCAAGTGTATTAAATTGAGCAGGTCCAGCAAACCAAGGTCCCTGCTGGCTGCTCTACTTATATCAATGATTAAAGGGGAACTCCACAAAAACACAACTTAAGCTTTTTGAAAAGTAAACATAATTTCAAGCAACTTTGCAATATACATCAATTAAGTATGTCGATTTTTGATGATTTTTAATGGTTTGGAACAATTCCCTAAGCCTAGCCCTGTGGTCTCCTGCAGATCTGTCTGACTACTTTGCTGAGCTGGCTGACTACTGTTACTTTGTATCAGCAGCCAGTTGTCCTTAGCCTGTATCCTCCAAACCCCCTGCAATGCATTGTGGGTTATGTAGTTCCTGCATGCTGTCTGTAAGCTGTGGAGAAGTTTTTTTTTGTAACATTGGTGTTTAGTCCCTCCTTCGCTGCCAGGATTTCAAATGATGCAGAAAGAGAGGAACTGTTAAACAGCTGGATTGCAGCATAGAAAATGGCATTTATTTATACTTTTTAAAGAAACAGGTAACTGTGATGAGTATATTAGGGGTTTTTGGGTTATGTGGGCCTCTTTATCAAATTTTGGTTTGAAACCCGGAGTTTCCCTTTAATAAAACATAACACTATACTTTTTTTAAACTATTTTTACACTTTATGCTGGGGATTTTACTGTATTATGCTTTTCAAACAATCTGAAGTAAGTAAGTGAGTCCTTGCTAGACCCTAATAATTACATACACAGAAACATATAGATGGCTGGAGAGAAATGTCTCCTTTCCCCTAAATCTCAGTACAAGTCTAAAATTCTCAGGGAGTGAGCAACATGCAAAGTGGCATCTCATTTAAGGCTTCACCTGCAAATTAAACCCGCAGGTACCGCATCTATGAGATAAAGGTGCTAGCTGTAAGCCCCAGTTGGCAGTAAGAATCTGTTCACCTTTTTTAAACCCTTGAAAAAATAAAATTTTACTTATTTCTCTACAAATCAACTTTAAATTATAATTTATTCAGGTACAATACAATGTAATCCATAAATAATTCTAAGAATGCTCACATGACACTGCCTACTCTCCTCTGTGACAGGCATGAATGTGTACTATGTATACTGTTGATATGGGATGGCATATATTTGTGAAACAGCCACCAAAATATTGTACAGGTATTAGTTCCACTATCTGGAAACCGTTATCCAGAAAACTCTTAATTATGTGAAGGCCATCTCCCATTTTAATCAATTAATTCACATTTTTTTAAAAATATTGTTTTTTCACTGTTGTAATAAAAAAGAACCTTGTACTTGATCCTAACTAAGATATAATTAATCCTTCTTGTGTGAAAAACAAATGTATTGGGTTCAATTAATGTTTAAATTATGTTTTAGTAGACTTCAGGTATGGAGATCCAAATTATGGAAAGATCTGTTATCTGGAAAACCCCATGTCCTTAGCATTCTGGGTAACAGGTCCCAACTGAACTGAAGTAACAAAATACGATAGTGAGGAGATGAAATGTGTTCAATCATTATTTTATCCCAGGTTTAACAGTAGGACAAGCAGTAAATAATCAATATTTGGACATATCCAACAACTATATAATGAAACATACAGTTATAGTTTTGTTCTCCAAATCAAGTCCTCCTGCAAGACTGAATCCAAGGCCAGTATCCTCTTCCTTATGCAAAACTACAACATGGATGTCATCAAATTGCTGGACAAAGGAAAAGTACATAATTAGAAAACCAACAGCAAAGGACATACAGTAAAGTTATATCCTTCCCGATGGGAAATGCAAACAGGTAGTGGGAGACCCAAATTGAATTAATGCATGCTTTGCTAAAGGGGAAGACTAAAGCAAGAGGTCATATCCTGTTTATAAGGTGGAAGGATAAGGGGCAAATTCAGGATGCAGTATGATGGAATGGATGATGCATGCTCACAATAACCTCCCAGGAGAAATAGGAAATTTCTGAATGGGGAGGGAACACTGTAGTCTAGTTCAGTTCATGGATTTAGGCTCATCCAGTGTTGGACTGGCCCACCGGGATACCAGGAAAACTCCCGGTGGGCCCAGGTGTCAGTGGTTCCTCATGTTGCTAAACATTTGGCCTATTTCATGGACATTCCTTATTTCTATGAGAACAAAGAGACTAAATAGATGGAATAATAGATTATAATATGTAAAGAAAAAATTCTAGAAGGTTGAGTGAGGAGAGGAAGAAAATAATACTGAGAGTGGGCCCCTGGTCTAAAGTTTTTTGGTGGGCCTCTGGTGTCCAAGTCCAACACTGGGCTCATCTCTTTGTATATCTGACATCAGAATTTCATAGTTACTGTGCAGGGATTAGAGCAGGGACGCCCAACCTTTATAACCCATGAGCGACATTCAATGTAAAAAATGGTTGGGGAGCAACACAAGCATAAAAAAGGGGGCAATAAGGGCTGTTATTGGCTATTTGGTAGCCCCATGTGGACTAGCGGCCTACAGGAGACTCTGTTTTGCAGTACACTTGGTTTTTATGCAACCAAAACTTGCCTCCATGCCAGGAATTCAAAAATAAGCTCCTGCTACTGGGAGCAACAGCCAAAGGGTTGGTGAGCAACATATTGCTTGAGAGCCACTGGTTGGGGGTCAGAGGATATGTATCAAGAACATTCTGAAAAACCCCATAGGGATAAACATTCTCTATTCAGAAACCCCGAGTAATCACTTTGCATTAGAACTGTTCTGGCACAATGTCATAGGGAACCATCCCAGGAATCCCAGGAATAATTGATGTCAGCGGTGCATTATCCCATAAATCCTACTGCTGAATTAGAGTGATTTTATTATTCATAGGTGGTACCTGAAACTGTCTGATATGTTATGTAATAAAATGTGCAGAATTTGTTACAGGACTAATCACCAGTGGCAACCAATCAGCAGGTAGTATTTACTGGTCATCTATTTAAAAATAAAAATATTTCTTATTGGTTGGTTACTGCACCTGGGCAAACTGGGTGTCTTTTATTTCAAAGGGGATATATTGTTTTAAATACTTACAACAATTAAAGAAAATGAAAATCATCAGCTTCTAAATATCTTTCTACCTAAGTATAAATGCTTTCCAGTTGCAGAATATGACTATGAATCCAATCCTCTGTGTTTCGCTAGTGAGCCTCTCTCTCTCTCTCTCTCTCTCTCTCTCTCTCTCTCTCTCTCTCTCTCTCTCGCAGATCTCTACTTCTTTCTCCCTAATAAAAAGCCTGGAATTATTTTTGATAGTACTACATTGGTGTTCCTGAGGAAATGCATAGGTGGGTATGAAAGCTTGCATAAAAACAAATATGGTGTATAGAGGTGTAAATCCATCTCTGGCAGGAAAAGGTGGTTGTGCTCACTAAGCAGCCCTGTGTATGAATTAGACCACCCATTTGGAACCCATGATGAAATGGGAAGATTGGAACAGTAAATTCACTTTCTCATAAGGAAAATGTGTTTTGTGTAGGTGCACACCATATTACACACAACTTGCTTTGTGTTACTCATGCCTTTGAACTGCCAGGTGCAGACTGAAGATTTCCCTGAGGAGGGTCTGAAAGTGCATTTGTATAGTGTGTTTATTACTGTTGTACAGATGTAATAACTGAAAACAAAAGTATTGAGATAAAGTACAAGGGGCTACTTCAGACTTGCTGGAAGAAAGTATGGGGACCTGTAACAAGCAGATTCTTGTATTTGACAACAGTTACACAAAATATATAAAAAATACATCTGATTTATATCAAATTATTCATAAAACAACAATAAAAACCCTTTAATATCTCCAACCAAAGACTATTGTGTATAGTGAAGAATGTCATTCTAAGCAACTTTCCAACATAGTTTTAATAAAAATGTTCAAAAGTACTGTAAAAATAACTGTTTTTAAAAGCAATATGTCAGCATTCCAGGCTGTATCTAGATGGCCATGCACTGATGTCATCACGCCGCACCGTGGGAGTGATGTCATCGCACCAAAAACTTGAGAAAATTAAAAATAAAAGGATCACCAAGACACGGGTTTAATATCTGAAAATAGGTTGCACTTCTTGGCATTCCTGGTTTTTACTTAATTCTTTATTATAGTTTATTGGACTTTTGACCCTCTGTTTTGTTCATGACCATGACCGATTGCCGGCTGCATTTGAACCTTTTGCCTGAAACATGACTAAGATCCTTCTTGACCCCTTGTTTACCACAAATGGACTTTATACCTAGTGCTTCCTCCTTGACCTAGACTTCTCCGCAAATTTAGCCATGAGGCCCTGATACTGACATCTGCTACATTGAGTCAAATCCAGATAACAGAATGTGTTAGTGATACTATCATGGGAAAACATGTTTTTTCCAAAACACATCAGTTAATAGTGCTGCTCCAGCAGAATTCTGCACTGAAATCCATTTCTCAAAAGAGCAAACAGATTTTTTTATATTGCATGTTGAAATTTGACATCTGACATATTTCCAGTTTCCCAGCTGCCCCAGTCATGTGACTTTAGGATTGAACTACTTTCTGACAGGCTGTAATTTCTTTTACTTAATGTAACTGAATCAGTCTCAGTGGGACTTGGCTTTTACTATTGAGTGCTGTTCTTAGATCTACCAGGCAGCTGTTATCTTGTTACCTTCCCATTTTTCTGTTGTTAGGCTGCTGGGGGGGGGGTGGTGATATCACTCCAACTTGCAGTACAGCAGTATCAGAGCACAAGTCACATGACCGGGGGCAGCTGGGAAAGTGACAATATGTCTAGTCCCATGTCAGATTTCAAAACTGAATATAACAAAATGTGTTTGGTCTTTTGAGAAATGGATTTCAGTGCAGAATTCTGCTGGAGCAGAACTATTGAACTATTTTTTTGAAAAAAAAAAAAACATGTTTTCCCATAACTGTATTCCTTTAATAAAAATATATAAAGGAACGTTGCTGAGAGTTAAATCTTCTTTCATGATGGAAAAAGCAATATTTTGGGTAAAGTCCTCTTTTATGAACTCTGAAGGGCCTGATAACTGCTTTATAAATTAACAGTCCCAAACAATGAATTAAATATGTATGGCAGCAGACTAGTTAGTACATACCGTAATAAAGAAACGTATGAAGCTTTACCTGCTTTTTAGTGTAGACTATAAAACATTGCATTCCAAAAGATGCATATCCATTGTCCTTAGTATTAACTGAAGCAACAAAATATGTATATTCTTCTCACAAATGCAATCATTCTGTTGTTAAATAGGAATTAAAAAAAAAAAAAGAACTACAGACCTTCAGTGTTTCTTCATCTAGCCCTTTGACTTCCTCTATCAGTGCAGTTAATTCTTCTCTTGGGAGCAGAGATATGACAGACTGGCCAGCAGGCACTGAATGCAATGCAAGTGACTGTTCTCGGACATCCTCCTCCTTCTCCTTTTCTGGTTGTCCTGCTCCGTACTCTCTTAATTCAGACAAGCTATAAAAACCGAGAAAGTTTTAGATTAAAACTTTTTAGAGGTTTTAACTTTTTAGCATTTAGAAGTTGCTGTTGTTTTCTGCTTGAAAGCTTTGATTAGTGACCAAACCTTGTAAAGAGAAACCAACATGTAGATATAGCCATGAACTTTATTTCTTTGATAACGAATAAAAGAAAAAAGCACTGGCCAAATCATCCATGGAGAGCACTCAATTTAATATCAACAAGGCTTTATTAAAACACACATAGAGATAACAACCGGCACGGCAATGGGTGTTCAAAACTTACGCATTACGTGCCTTGATACTCGGCACTTCCTCAGAGTTAATTAAATATCACATGTCTCAGTGTTTAAATAGTGTCACAAGTACATACTACTCATTATTAAAAGGCAAAGTGTCCATAAAAAATCACACGTGAAATAAGTAAATAAAGATCACTGATCATATTACACAATAAGATAAGATAATAATAAGTATTAGTTCATCTTGTATATTTTAATATAGGAGCTTGAGTATTTAGCTTAACTTTATAATTAACATGACTATACTGTCCAGACATACAGAATGGGCTATGTAAACTACACACATGAACCAATATAAGCAAATAAGTATGCATCACCTTCTCCTACTAAATATGCAGATAAGGTACAGTGCACAACCATAATATATTATCTATTTAACTACTCTTTCCTTTCCTTAGAGCAGGGTTTAAGTGCAGGGTTCCCAGTGTACCAGAACAATATTGCTAAGTTCAGGTGCTCAGCTATTTGGGACCAAAGCACCTTGGTTATACATGCACAACAATATATAGGAAAGCATTGGTCTGATTTTAGGGCGTAGCAGTGAAGAAATGTGCCCACCAGCATCAGCATCATATGTAACATTAAAGGACATGTAAACCCCCTCCAGTCTTTGAAATCTTTAGATAACTCTGGTTGTTAAAAGTTTAACAGTTAGGCTGCAGAATCCCCTTAATCACTTAGAATTCCTTCTACTCCTCTAACCTACTCGCCCCCCTCCCTCAGGAATTTGTTTTGGCTGTTGACTTATGAGCATGCTCAGTTCTTCTCAGCTCAGATTACTTAACACACCCTCTAATCTAACAGCCAATGAACAGATAGCATTGCTGGTTCCCATAGAAACTCTGCTCTAGCTGTTTGATCCTATTTTTTTCTCCTAACCACCTCTCCTGAGCTCAGCTTATTCATCACAGTGCTCAACCCAATCAGAACTTTTTAGCAAAGTATGTGCCTGTGTAACTTGCATTCTGCATCGCATGAACTTTACAGCATCATGTCTCAATGTGACTGATGATGTGTCATAGGGAAAATGGCCACCGGGTAAAAGCTTCTATTTGTTTTAGAAAAATGTGATGGCCTGGCAAATAGAGGGGGGTATATGCAGTACAAATGATGTGGCGTGGGTGGTGAAGATATGCCCAACTTATATACATGGTAGGAAAATGTTGCCTTTACATGTCCTTTAAGTACAAAGAACTTATGTCATTATATAAAGAGTCAAAGAACGAAGCACTGAGGAGGCCAGTTGTTAAAAATCTTTAAAAAGTCAAGATTTATTCAAAAATTAATTTAATATCTCCATAATTACAGCAGCAAAACACACACTTAGGCTTCCCGCTTGATGCGTTTCGTGGCTCCCTGCCATTTCATCAGAAGCTCGGAGTCTTGTATGGTAAAGATTTTTAACAACTGGCCTCCTCGTTGCTCCGTTCTATGAATCTAATATGGACAAGACATCACTGCAGAGGATGGCAGTGCATGTGCAGCACGCTGAAGCCAGTTAAGCTATTTGTTAGGGATTATATAAAGAGTGTTAGTTATTTTAGTGTGTGTGCATTTCAGGTGTGACATGACTTCCTGGATCTGTCTTCTCTTTGATAAAGACTGTATGTAGTTCAGTGGAATGCACGTGTGCCTTTTTTTGTTATAATGCTCTTCAAAATATGGAAAGTGCTTATGTATTTGATTATTTGCATTCCAGAATAGGTTACACAATTACTTACTTTACAGAAAATCCAGTGTCTAAATGGTGGCTTTCAGTCTTAGGGCTGGATGGGACCTCATCTACAAGGTAAGATTCACTCTGCCAGGGATTTGTGACTTGTAGCTGTGGAGACTGAGGGAAGCACAGCAATGACTTCATTAAAGCAGAGGAGACCTGGTTGCTGATGGAATAGATCTTACTATTGTTTTCATTTGTCTTCAGAACATCAGAAGGTGTAGTGGCACCCAACGGGAAGCTCCTAGATCTCTGGCTCAGAGTCTTGCATGGTATGAGTTCACTGAACTCAGAAGACAGAAACTGAGGTTCATTACTAGTACTGCTGCTCCTTCGCATGCCCTGGAAACAGGATTTTGGTGGTGACTGAGACAGCTCTGGTTCTTTTTTTTCAGGAGACTTTGGAATAGCCAAATGGGGCTGTATAGCTTCAGGAATTTCAGCTGGGCTCACGGTCACATTGTTCAAACAGACTGTCACACTTTCTACTTCTTGTTTGTTAAAGGGCTTGTCATTCGGTGCTGAAGATGTAACATTCCCCCTGTCACTTATTTTTCCAACTGGTGGAGGTGTGCTGAATGTCTCAAAGGAATTTATCTTTTGCTTAATTGATGATGTTCGACTTGAAGTTTGTGGTTTAACATTGTTATGAATCTCTTTGTATTTATCCATAGATGTGCTATCAGTTGGCTGTTTATCTACATTCTTATACCCCTTCAGACTTTGCCGGAACCAGGTTGGCTTGGGAGCAACTGGTGGACCCTTTTTGTAGTTACTCATTTCTTGAGGACTGCACATTTGAGAGTCCTCACATGCAGAATCTCTTCTGAGTTTCTCTGTATTGCCACCCGCCGTACTAATGCTACTTTCTAGATCCATTAAGTTCTGGCCTTCGTTTATGAGGGGACTAAACAAATTTTTGATGCAATCAGAGATTCTGACCCACGGATCTTCACTTGTTGTGTCAAAGCTGTAGTCAACAGGTGCCTGCCTCCTAAGTAGCGGTCGGCGGTTTGATACAGGATTTCCTAGGGAAAACAAAGAACAATAAATTTATTTTAATTACATCTGTCTACCTAATCTACCTGGGGATCTGGATACGGCTATTAACTTTTGAATCAATAGCTGTGCTTAGATAAAAATATTCTGCTGTAATAAGCTCTGTAATCTCCTCCAAACATCAATGCCATATTTTAAGCACTTTATAGGCAGTCCCCTGTTGTGATTTCCATCCCTGAATTCCTCCGTAAGGAACCTTATCTCAATCTCTTCAAGAAAAACGAAGAGTCTGCCTTTTGGAGCACTAGAACATTAGCCTAATCCTGTGCCTGCTGACTGTGCCTTACCTTGTGCACTTTTTCATCGCCTGTATGTTAGCCTCCCATCCACTCAGACTGTAAGATCTATGGGGCAGGAACCTCCTTCCCACTTTGAGGCAAATTTACTAATCTCCGAAAATTCGCCAGGCGTAGATTCACCAGAACAAAGCTAATTCACTAAAATAAGAAGTTGCGTCCAGGGTGACGAACGCTGGTGAAGTTGCGGTAGCGTTACTGCGCCAAGCCAACTGAAGTTGCGCTAGCGTTGCCTAATTTGCATACGGCGGGAAGTTAAAGTTGAATGGACGTATATGTTGCAGCAAATACATTACACTACACAAGCCCAGGAAACCTTAATAAAGGAAAATACTGTATATATATATATATATATATATATATATATATATATATATATATATATAGGAAGACAAATGAACAGCAACACCGAGGTATTCATGAAATACCTCGGTGTTGCTGGTCATTTGTCTTCATATCTGATTTCCTTACCTTGCACCCGAGTTGAAACACAAAGAGCAGAGTGCTGCCCACATGGACTCATATATATATATATATATATATATATATATATATATATATATATATATATATATATATATGAAGAAGCTCGCACTCTCAGGACTTATCACATCAAAGGCTTGAGTGCGAGCCGAAACGTTAGTCGTTTTGTTTTTGAATAAACACTTTTTTTGATGTGATAAGTCCTGAGAGTGCGAGCTTCTTCATTCATCTATATATATATATATATATATATATATATATATATATATATATATATATATATATAGATAGAGCAAAGAAATCTGCACTCATAGGTCTTTTGTGAAGAAAAAAATGGGTTTTTTCAATGTTTCGGCTCTTAGACTCGAGCCGTCATCAGGAAGGGCTTGAGTCTAAGAGCCGAAACGTTGAATAAACCCATTTTTTTCTTCACAAAAGACCTATGAGTGCTGATTTCTTTGCTCTATTGATTTTGATTTATGTTCCAGCACCTAGGCATTTCCATTGTTTTCTTAGTGCACCTATCCAGTAGTTTGTGTATATATATATATATATATATATATATATATATATATATATCCCAATGAGTATCCGCACTCCAAGGCTGCTGTTAATAGCGGGGTGCACGGTAATTGTGTATGTATCAATTATTTTCAGACCAGCACTCCCTTTAAAAACTTGGTAATTTTATTATCGCATAGTATCAAATGCCCACGGGCATGCCCTCCTTCAGACCATCAAAAACTCATATTTCTAATCCTTACAAGTTTTCAATCTCACCCTGCCCTGTGTACCCATATCCCCCAGAACCTGCATATGGGATATATATATGGGGAAATTGTGCCCCTTATACTGTTCCTTGCCCTTTGAATTATATGTGGTCATGGGAATAGTGGCCTAGTATATCTCTGTAGCAATGCCATTGAAAGCAGAAAGGAAATCTTTCCTACACACCTTGCGAACCCCCATAATAATTGTCTGAGTTTTTTTTTTTATATATAAAAAGTTTTGGGAAGAAATGCAAAGTTGAAAAAGAAAATCATCACTTCTGAAAAGCATGAACTGGTACAGTTACAATACTAATTGAGGCTTTTACATTTTTCTATTAAATTACTACATGAATCCATTTGGCACAAAAACATCTACAAGCAGTTGACATGTAAAATGTATTCATACATTTGATCTCCATTAAATAGGTAGCAAATAATATGCATATGACTCGTGTTTGCAAAGCAGAACCTTCCTTCTCTTTATATGTTTTATGTGGGAGGTGTCATAATGCATGTATCCCTGTTTTATAGCATTTTCTCACACCTTAGTAGGGGGAGACCATCTTCTCCAGTCCTGCCAGGAGTGTAGAGTTAGTGTACAATCAGTTGAATGTAACCTGTGCAATTTGTTTAAAACCCTGCAACCTCTGTAGAGCTCTCTAGAGCACAATGGTTTAACAGAACATACATTATGGCAGCTCCCAGCCTTTGCAGGTTCAACAAAAGCTGGAAATGTGCAGGTTGCACATCCATGATTTAGCAAATAACAAATAATGAAACAATATAACATTTCATTATTTCTTTTTACTTCTTCATTTTCCTCCAATTTTGGGGATCAATTGGGGAGATCATTTCCCCCTCTTTTCTATCCTAAAACCAGTGGTCAGGTCTGGACAACTTGCACAAGGGACTCTCAAATACATACCTGTGTCGGGGTGCTTATCTGGCTCAGCAGCACTTGTGTATGAGCACCCGCTGGTTGATGAGGATGTGTCTAATATGCTCTTGCTTGTCATTTGCTGGTTTCCCTTTAGCTGTAAGTTTCCTGTTTCCTGTGAAACAATGCATATATGTCAAAGACTGCAACATTATAAAACCCACAAAACTCTGAGGATACTGTAATGTTTGCCCAAGCATTCTCACACTATACTGTATCCTTTTCAAATTCAAATTATCAATAGATTCCAAGCTGAAGGCACCAATAAAGCTGGGTGTACATGAAAAAAATCCACTTGTTTGTAGAATTCACCAAACTGATCTCTGCCTAGCTTTGGTTATTGGGTCAAATTGGGCTTATCTGATAATTTAGCCCATCATTATATCTATAGAAACAAGTCAAATCAACTGGACTTGCTGTGTTTTTTTCCTTGAAGACGTTTCACCAGTCATCCAACTGGCTTTCTCAATTCAGGATTATGATAAACAGATTATGCTGATTATAGCAACATTCCAAAAGGATATATATTCTCGAAGGAAGATTTACAAGTTTTTCTGAATTGAGAAAGTCAGTTGGATGACTGGTGAAACGTCTTCAAGGAAAAAAAAAACACATCAAGTCCAGTTGATTTTACTTATTTCTATAAATATACCATGACCTGGATGAATGTGAATCTTCCCATCATTCAATGGTCAGTTAAAATAGAGGGCCATGCAGATTTATAAGGCAAGTTGTAGTTTTCATCCAAGGGAATTTTTAAACCTTTCTGATATCTGGCCGATCATTCACCAGATATCAGGCAACAAGCCCCATCCATAGGCTACTAAGCACGGTGGCTGCAAATGGTCAAGCTATCAAATGGGAACTTGTGCGCTTTAGATGAAGAGCGGTGTTAAGTAAGAAAACCTGAAACCTATGCCACATATCTCAGAAAGATTGCACTTGGTCTCACCGACCCCCTTTTCACTTGAACCAAGTCTAGTAACCCGAGCAGCCATACAGATGTTTGATTTGAAACAAGTGACCAGTAAATACTACAATACACAATTATATTTGTGTGTGTTAACTTTTAGAATAAAATTCTATGTATTTTATCATATAAGTATTGTATATGAATTCCTTTAGTCTACCCAGCGGCAGGATATTCATGGATGAACTGTTTACTTGCTTAGAACTTGAAGTTTATTAATGTGACAAATAAGAAGATACTTTGTCTAAACCATGAAGGTTCAACTCTGTCCTGTCACTACTGTAATATGTACTGTAGCTGCCAGCAGCTGGAGGGACACAGGTTGTAAATAGTTAATAAACGTTTAGGTTGTCATGTTATAACAAAGTGGATGGTGTGGTTTTTTTTTATACTGATGATATGAAGGCAAACTCATACTTCCTCTATTTAACCACATCCTGAATTTCTTCAGTTTCTACAAATATGTTTTTTTCTAAAAGAAATCATTGTGATTAAAGAAGACTAATGTGCTGCTTTCTTGCTTAGCCCCCATTCTGACAGCTCTGGTTAATATAGAGTTCAGCCAAACAGCACATTGTTTCAAACTGCTGCATAATTCCCTGCTTGCTCTATAGCTTTCTCATTTTAGAGCATGAGTTTTATAGCCGTTCAGCTAGGAAAACAATGATTCAATTTTTTTTTTTGTAAATTTCATCATCTGTATTCGCTTACAGAATGAGCAATATAAATATAGTAGGGTTCTGGTATTTTTCTTTGCTTTATTTATGTGTTCCCATGTGATGTTAACATTTTTATAATAAATGATTTGGTATAAATTATTAAAATTATTACAAATCTGCAGGCAAAGACATGAAATATTCCTTTTAGTGAAAATTATGTAAGCCATAAAGTAAGCATGCAACAGACATGGTTACATTTGGACAGGCAAGTAAATGACCCTAATGCCTTTCTGCAGATTACTTGTGAGACCTCTATAATGCCAAAGCTCAATTTTAAAATCGGTTCAGGGGAAAAAAGTATGATCTCCCCCAATGCATGAATAGTTTACTCTCTAGGGTCTTCTGTGCAACATAACATGTTCATTGGGTGCACAAATATTTTGCCTGAAGGGATAGGCCAGGGCCTGGAAGGTAAAGGTATGGGGCTTGGACAACCACTACCATTGGGAAAAACATTGTTGTGTTAGTAATTGATTTATGTATAATATGCAAGAGCCATGAAAAAGCTTGTAAAATAAATAGTCACATGACTGAAGATTGTATATTATACAATATAATGTACTTCCAATTTCAAAATTTAAGATATAAGAAGCCGGATAGAGTTCCGTCACCTATGGCTTTATGACTTAATACAATTAAGAAACAAATTATTTGTAATATCTTTGTCATTTAAAACAATGGGGCATTATTTCTCACCCAGTGTGGCCTATGGTATAAACTATAGAATTCTGTTTGTGGTTTTTATATTTGCGTTGTAAGTTGATCCAGAGAAAGGGAAAAAATTTGGAACCATCTGTGTATAAGGGTGGTGACACGCTATGATTCCGGGGAGATTAGTCGCCCAGCGACAAATCTTCTCTTCTTCGGGCAACTAATCTGTCAGGGAGCCGGGAGCTCCCTCCAGGGAGGTTGTCTGGATCAAGGAGGAAGCCCTCTTGAGGGAACAAGGTCGCGGTATCCAAAGGGTTAAACGGAGAATAGTCAGGATCAGGCAAGAGTTCACAGGCAGGCAGAATACAATCAAAGTCCAAAGTCCAGGCAAAGGGTCAGGATACAAGGCAGGAACAATATTAGGCAATAAGGCACACAGGAAACCCAGGATATGCTTCAGGAAAGTAATCCTATTCTTGGGCGCCATTCTGGCGTCTAGTTGGAGTTTTTATTTTCAAATTTGGCGCCATTCTGACGTCATTGACGCACTTGCGCCGACGTCGGCGCGCTGACGTCATCGCCCGGCGCCGCTACCCACGTGGCGGCCATGGGCGCCGCCATTTTGGGAGCGACGCCGGCGAAGATGGACGCGCCGCCCGGAGCTCCTGGGCCTGCTCCGGGCGGCGATCGTTACAGTACCCCCCCCCTCACGGGGGGCCTCTGGACCACCAGGACTTGGCTTCTGGGGAAACTTGGAATGGAACTCCCTCACCAGACGAGGAGCGTGAACATCACGGTGTCCTTCCCAGGAGCATTCTTCAGGGCCAAAGCCCTTCCACTGAATGAGGTACTGAAGGGACCCTCTGGAGATTCTGGAGTCTAGGATTTTCTCCACCTCGTACTCGAGTTGACCCTCCACTGAGATGGCAGGAGGAGGAGACTGACCGCCAGAGAACCGGTTGGTGATGGCGGGTTTCACCAGAGACACGTGGAACACGTTGGGGATTCTCATCTCTGGTGGAAGCTGGAGTCTGACAGCCACAGGGTTGATTATCTCCAAGATGGGAAATGGTCCCACGAATTTTGGACCCAACTTGGGAGATGGTATCTTCAACCGGATATTCCTGGAAGAGAGCCAGACATTATCACCCACCTTGTAGAGAGGAGAGGATCTTCGACGACGATCCGCGAAAGTCTTATGAACAAGAGCACTCTTCTCTAGGTTCAACTTGGTCGCAGCCCAAATAGCAGACATATGGGCTGCGGAGTCGTCAGCAGCCGGGACGTCAGATAGCACAAAGTCTTGGGGAAAAGCTTGAGGATGCTGACCATACACCGACATGAACGGAGACCTTCCTGTAGAGGAATGACAAGCATTATTATGAGCGAATTCCGCCCATGGGAGGAGATCAGACCAGTCATCCTGGCAGAGGGATACGTGGTTCCTCAGGAACTGCTCCAGGGCTTGGTTGACACGTTCAGCTGCCCCATTCGTTTGCGGGTGGTATGCAGATGAAAACTGAAGAACAATTCCCAGGTCTTTGCATAAGGAACGCCAGAACTTGGCAGTAAACTGGGTGCCTCTATCGGAGACGATCTCCACCGGGAAACCATGCAGGCGGAAGATGTACTGGATAAAAAGCTGGGACAACTCCACCGCAGAGGGCAACTTCTTCAGAGGGATGAAATGGGCCATTTTGGAGAAGCGATCAATAACAACCCAGATCACAGTATTCCCACCGGAGGGAGGAAGTTCGACAATAAAGTCCATAGAGAGGTGCGTCCATGGACGAGAGGGTACCGGCAAAGGCTGTAACAACCCACTGGGGCGGGAATGGCTAGGCTTAGAAGTGGCGCAGACATTACAAGCAGCCACAAAGTCCTTTACATCCTTGCGGATATCAGGCCACCAGACTAGACGCCTCAAGAGTTCAAGGGTCTTAGCCGAACCAGGATGTCCAGCTTGCCTGGAGCAGTGGGTTTGTTGCAGGATGGCCAGGCGAAGTTCTGGAGGGACGAAGGCCATGCCAATCGGAGTATCTTGAGGAGCCGAGGACTGCCCAGCCAGAATCTGGTCGGCAAATTGGGGATACAGAGAGGCAATGATCTTGACTGGTGGAATGATTGGTTCCTGTCTCTCAGGGTCACGGTCCACTGGAGTGAAGCTACGAGACAAGGCGTCGGCCTTCAGATTTTTGGAACCTGGGCGATAAGTCAAAACAAAGTTAAATCGGGAAAAGAAAAGGGCCCACCTGGCTTGTCTGGGATTTAGCCTCTTGAGGGACTGTATGAACTCCAGATTCTTGTGATCAGTGAAAATCTGGACAGGAATTTCAGAACCCTCCAGGAGGTGACGCCATTCTTCAAGGGCAAGCTTGACTGCCAAGAGTTCTCGATTCCCGACGTCATAGTTCTGCTCTGCGGATGAGAACTTCTTGGAGAAAAACGCACAGGGGTGCAATTTTCCATCAGAGGAATGTCTCTGAGACAGGATAGCTCCGGCTCCGACTTCAGAAGCATCAACTTCGATGCAGAAGGGTAGTGCAGGATTGGGATGTCGAAGAACAGGAGCGGACGTGAAGGCCTCTTTCAAGGACTGAAAGGCTTCTATAGCAGATGGAGGCCACAGGCTGGGTTTACCCCCTTTTCGGATGAGGGCCAGGATAGGTGCAATGCGGGAAGAGAACCCCCGGATGAACTGTCGATAATAATTAGCAAATCCGATGAATCTCTGGATTGCTTTGGTACTCAGTGGGAGAGGCCACTCCTGGATGGCCGACACTTTCACGGGGTCCATCTCAAATCCCTCTGGAGAGATAATGTATCCTAGGAAGGGGATCTTGGATACCTCGAAAACACACTTCTCCAACTTGGCGAAGAGAGAGTTCTTCCTCAGACGAGAGAGTACCTCCTTCACCTGGGAGCGATGACTTTCAAGGTCCTTGGAAAAGATCAGGATGTCGTCCAAGTATACGACTACGAACCTTCCTAGGAGATCTCGGAACACATCATTCACAAACTCCTGGAAGACGGCAGGGGCATTGCATAGGCCGAAGGGCATAACGAGATATTCATAGTGCCCATCCCGAGTGTTGAATGCCGTCTTCCATTCGTCACCCTCCCGGATGCGAATGAGGTTGTAGGCCCCCCGGAGATCCAACTTGGAGAAAATCTTGGCCCCTTTCAGCTGGTCAAAGAGCTCGGCAATCAGGGGCAGAGGGTATCTGTTTTTCACGGTGATCTTATTCAGACCCCGATAGTCTATACAAGGCCGAAGGCCTCCGTCCTTCTTCTCCACGAAGAAGAACCCAGCCCCTGCAGGAGAGGTAGAAGGGCGGATAAACCCCCGCTGGAGATTTTCTTGGATGTACTCCTTCATAGCGGTAGTCTCTGCAGGAGAGAGAGGGTAGGTGCGCCCTCTGGGGGGCATAGCTCCAGGCAGGAGTTCAACCGGACAGTCGTAGGAGCGATGTGGGGGAAGGAACTCTGCAGACTTTTTACAAAACACATCGGAAAATCCCTTGTAAGTGGAGGGCAAAGTCTTTAATTCCGCAGAGGAGACATTCACCTTCTCGAGGGGTTTTGGCGGAAGGCAATGTTGCAGGCAAAATAAACTCCAACGAGAGATCTGCCCAGTGGACCAGTCTATGGTGGGGTTATGCAGACGTAACCATGGAAGACCCAATATCACTGGAGTAGAAGGACAGGGGATGATGAAGAATGAAAGTTTTTCTTGATGCAGCGCCCCAACTTGTACAGATAGTTCCGCCGTGAACTTTGTGACGAATTCAAACTCCAGGGGTTTGTCATCTATGGCAGTAATTCGCAGGGGAGAAGACAATGGAAGCAGAGGAATCTTCATGCGTTCGGCAAAAAAGGCATCCATGAAATTGCCATCCGCTCCGGAGTCGAGGAAGGCCCTTTCGAAGATAGACTTACTTGCCAGGTGAATCTGCAAAGGAAGGAGAAGCCTGCGTGAATTTTCTTGATACTTCTCCAGAGAACCTCGAGTGATGCCCCCTACATAAGAAACCTGAGACATACCTCGGGGTACAAAACTCTTGGCTTTGGCAGGACAGGCGTTGGCAAAATGGGAATGCCCACCACAGTATAAACAGAGACCTGCCATACGTCTTCGGAGTCTTTCCTGCTCGGAGAGGCGAGTCTTTCCTACTTGCATGGGTTCCTCCAAGGGAGACATCGACACATGGGTCACAGGAACAGCGGGTGTTTGCAGAATCGGCCTTTGAAAGCGAGGGGCCAACATGGGAGAAAATCGTCTACTGCGCTCTCTCTCCACCTGGTGCTCTCTGAGACGAGTGTCCACCTTAATGGATAGAGCAATCAACCCTTCCAGGGTGTCAGGAGTCTCTCTGGAGACGAGATCATCTTTGATGCGAATGGATAGGCCTTGGTAGTATACAGCCTTGTAAGCGTCATCACACCAGGAAGTCTCCGCCATCAGTGTTCGGAAGTCTATAGCATACTCATTGACACTGCGGCTTCCTTGCCGGAGCTGCAAGAGACGGGCAGGGGCGTTCGTAACCCGACCTGGAGCATCAAAGACTATACGAAAAGCTTGGAGAAAGTCTTTAACATCAAAAGTCAGCGGGGAATTCTTCTCCCAAAGAGACGTTGCCCACTCCAGTGGCTTGCCTTCCAATCGAGACATCACATACCCCACCTTGGAACGCTCGCTTGGAAACTGTGTGGGTTGGAACTCAAATTGAATTTGGCATTGCGTGGCAAATCCCCTGCAGGCTTGTGGGTCCCCACTGAAACGAGGGGGAGGTGGAATGCGAGGCTCACCTGTCGGGTAGCTTGTGTTCGTGGGGGCTGCCGCCATGGGGGGATCCCCAGTAGGTGGAGCAGTGGAGGACGCAGAAGGCACTTGAGCCAGCAGGACATCGAGTGCTTGCCCAATGCGAACCTGCTGGTTTTCGTAGTCCTCCATGCGGGATGCCAGTCCGCGGAGCGCTCGTCCGACATGAGGTGTGGCTTCCTCAGAAGGATCCAGGGCCCAAGAATAATGTCAGGGAGCCGGGAGCTCCCTCCAGGGAGGTTGTCTGGATCAAGGAGGAAGCCCTCTTGAGGGAACAAGGTCGCGGTATCCAAAGGGTTAAACGGAGAATAGTCAGGATCAGGCAAGAGTTCACAGGCAGGCAGAATACAATCAAAGTCCAAAGTCCAGGCAAAGGGTCAGGATACAAGGCAGGAACAATATTAGGCAATAAGGCACACAGGAAACCCAGGATATGCTTCAGGAAAGTAATCCTATTCTTGGGCGCCATTCTGGCGTCTAGTTGGAGTTTTTATTTTCAAATTTGGCGCCATTCTGACGTCATTGACGCACTTGCGCCGACGTCGGCGCGCTGACGTCATCGCCCGGCGCCGCTACCCACGTGGCGGCCATGGGCGCCGCCATTTTGGGAGCGACGCCGGCGAAGATGGACGCGCCGCCCGGAGCTCCTGGGCCTGCTCCGGGCGGCGATCGTTACATAATCTCCTTGAAAATCCTTCCCACACTCTGAGCGGTTCGTTTTCCAAAGTGACCCAAAGTTTCCTTGTGAGGCAATTTCCAGCGACTTCGGAAAACAAAGTGCTCCGAGTGCCATCCTGCTGGCGATTTACATTCTAGCCAGCGGGAAGGCTTTTCGGGGAGATTAGTCGTCCGAAGAAGAGGAGATTTGTCGGTGGGCGACCAAATTGATTTTCAGGAATGCTAGGCATTATGGCATCTTTCTTCAGTACATGTGCTTGGTATGGCCATTCTAGCATGGTCATATTAATTATCATCAATATTACATATCATTACATATCATTTGCCCGAAGCCTACCCCTGATCTATATTAAAAATGCCCATGTTCTTAAAAATGGCAATTCATAAGAATGACATTTAATAACTGAAGTTGTATGCCCTACTCTTCTGGCTGTATTAATTGCAAATATGTATACACTATACTGTTGATACTTCATGTTCCTTGAACATATGCTGCTTACAACTAGACCTCACCTGGAATTAAAATGATGCAGTGTGTGTGTTAGTTAGGAAATACTGTTACAGAACTAACATATGGAGGGCACAGCTAGATATTTGGCAGCAGAAGTGAAACAACTTCCCTATGTCTGTCAGCACTTTGCAGAACTTCATGATGGGAACTGCCAACTTGCTACTTTAGCAGGGGCAAAAGGACCGCAAAAAGGCAAAGATTAGATTGAGTTGTTGACTACATCTATTTTACAGTTTAGAGTGAAGTTATTGTCAGCTGTATCATGATTTCTGTTCACAGCCTTGATGTTGCTCAGTTATGGCAGTCTTCCATGTCCTCCTCTAATGACATCACTTCCTGTGCCCTTATTGATAGTGTAATGGAAACTATTAGCTGCTGTATATAGAATAACACAATCCTTACATCCACAGATTGTCCTTTCTCTTCACAGTGATTTATATCCTCCTTTAGGTCTTCTTTATAATACTTTCTAGGTGGTGGAATTGGTTTTGTTGTTAATTTTTTCACAAGGATCTCTCCAGAATGACCATTGGATTTTTTGTAGGATGACTGAGACCCGCTTAGTCCTTCGGGGTGATCAGGAGAATGGTTTTCCACCCTGGAAACTGGAGTAGAATAATGCAGTACAGCCGGCTCTGTTCCAAGAGGGACATTAACGCTATGCACCCTACTTGCCACAGTGTGTGACTGGTAGGAGTTCATGTTGGGTCCTAGGGACACAGGGCTATAGCTTCCTTCACTGCTGGAGCGGACCATTTTCTTCTGCCCTCTACGACTGTTATACAGATAAGAAGCATGTCTCCCTATGCAGCTTTCACATTGGTATTTGCCATGGAAGCAAGAAAAGAACCTTCTCTCACCTGCAATGAAAATATAATTAAGACCATTATTTGCCAACCTCTGGAATGAACAATGTGGTTCAGTATGACTAAATATACATTTTCTTAAAATGTATTTGTCCGGGACATTCACTTTTATTCCCACCCAAGCCCAGATGAGTGTAGGTGTTTCCTGCATTCTAATGATCCCTGTTCCTTTGCATTTTAGTTAAAAAAAAAAAACATCAGGGGGTTATCACTATGAATTGTAGCCTCTGGATACTGTACATAGTTAAACTTTAAATGAGGCTAAATAAATATGATCATTGAGTTTAGCTTTTTGCAAAAAAACTCCAGCAGACCAGCTATTGGGGTGAGGCTTTCTGTTGTACCTTTCTAAAAGTTCAAGGCAACGAAGGTTAGACTGGGTAGACGGGATACTGGAAAAAAAACTGGTATGCCCCGGCCCAAACCTTCTCCTTCATAAAGTTGTTGCCGCGGCAGCATAGTTTCCGACCTCCCTTCCTGCCACTTGGCAAATCCGTGAAAAGAAGAAGGTAGCATGGGGGGGCAGAGGGAGCTTTGCAGTTGGGGTGGGGGTCCAAGGGGAGTTGTGGTGGGCCCTGAGACAGCAGCCCCGGTGGGCACTGGGCCCCCAGTCGAACTCTGAAGGCAACATAAAGTTCACTTGAGCTCAAGACCCTACCAAATAAAGCTAAGAATTAGGCCTATCAGGGGGCGTATATTAATTAGTGTTCAGTGGAGCTGAGCCTTGATCATTTTACAGTGAAGCTTGGACTGATCAAAACAACTGCATGGTTTTTGGATGAATCAGTGGGGTCATTGTCTGTGTTTGGCCCAGTATCCAGATGAAGAAAAAAGTTCCTTTACAGGATTTTGCCTTTTTAACTATTTATTACGCCAGAACGTTATGTAAAATGATAAAATGTTTCATGGAACAATGGGGTTACCATCATGCTCAGGAATTGGAGCTTCGGGTGCTGCAGAAAGCAAATGGGTTTCTAGTGGTTGACACTGAAGCCTTTTGTGTGTCCCTTATTAATCTCAAGTGATATGTATAATTTGGTGCTTTCCCTACCAAGTTGCTGGGTAGCATCAGTTAGGCAGTGTTCAAGCATTCTCTGGGTGCAAGGCAAGATCTGGGCAACCTTGCTACTTGCTTACCGCAGTTGTGCCCAATATCTTACTACTGTTTCTTAAATGCTGAGAGCTAACATAGCTATGGATGTTTTTATCTTCATACCTTCATAGCTCCACGAGTGGGGATCTTTTTCACATCTGCTATTTTCCACAGCCTGTGAAATAGCATTCTTCAACTGTTTTTCAGAGATCTGGAACATGTGCAAGAAAATATAAAACATTAATCTGAGAAGATAAAGTTTCTATAGAACAAACTCAGCCAATTCATTATTAGGTTGTGAATCCACAATTATAAAACATGAAAAAAGAAATTTGGTTTCAAACAGAGCAAAGAAAACCTTGAACTACATTGGTATGGGGAATCAAGGGGGGTTCTGACTTAATTAAGCTTAATTAAGAAGATCAGAACACTCATATCTTGTCCTACCTTTAGTCTTACTAACATCTCACTGTTCCCTTCTCTTAAAGGGTTACTTTTGTGAAAATGAAAATGTGATATAAGCTTCAGCATAGTGAAATAAGAAACTTTCTAAATACAATTAATTAAATATTCTGCATCGATTTGTGCATCATCAAGTTTATCTTCACTATTCCTCTCTCAGCATCTGTTTGTTTCTCTTCATTCTGTCTTCATGCAGGAGTTGGGCCCCTTTTGCCTAGAACATGCTTGCTTGAAGTTACCACTTTTTATTTCACATTTGCAGGGAAACTTAATAAAGAAAAAAGAGTTAATATAAGGCCCTACACATGAGCCCACTGTAAAATGAATTTTCCATATGTTATGAAATGTCTGGAGAAAACCAGTTACCCAAAAAAGTAAGTTAGGACTTTTGCAGCCAATCCTGCTTAAAAAAAGGAACAGTCTCCAGTGTTTTTTGAACTTTAATGCATTTTTGGCACTCAGGATATGATGTAAGTGACAGATGTAAGTGACAGAAGATTGAGGAAGATCTAGCTTCTTATAAGCACTTCACCTGGTCTGAGGTGGCATAGTCAACTCTCGTGAAAGAGGTATGGTTCAGTAAAATCCTCACTTTAGTGAATTTGTGGTGTAACGATCGTTCACTAGAGCGATAGAGTGTGAATGAACGCTAACCACAATTGGTGTTTATGAATTGGCGATGTCCCTACGGGTGGCAACGCTGGTGAAAAGTCACTAGCATTAGCCACTTCACCCTTTAGTGAATCTGCCCCATGTCTCTCTGCATGCAAGATTTGTGCAAATGGCAGTTATTTTATTAGATTTTGTTTGTATTGGAATCAGTTAGTTGAGTGAGCTCTAATACATCTTCTAGGCAAAAGGAGTCCCCCTATAAGATATATTGGATCTAACTGTCAATCTGACACCTAACTGCTGCATGAAGAAAGAGAGGGATAGTGAACATAAACTTGATTATTTCAGAAACTATGTCGAATATTTCGCTGCATAATAAACTTCTGCCTATCTAATATGACACAATGGCAAAGTTACCTGTGGATCTGGATGTCGGCTAATAAGGATAGTGACAGGACCAGATGGGCAGTGGCTTAAAAGTGCGTACACCTCATTTAGAGATTTATTACTGACAACACTCTCATTTATCTCCACAATCTCATCACCAGCCCTAGGGAAGGAAAGATAAGAGTTAATAACTGGAGATAAGCTTGGCTCAGAAGTTGGAGTAAGAAATATTATTGGAATTAAACTGCACTTAAAAGAACTCAGATTCACTCTACTTTGTGATATTGCAGTTTTGTAAACTTTGGAGTTAAGCTGTCATTCCAGGATGCTACTTTGTGAATTTGGAGTAACAAAATTCCCTATTGAAATTTTGAGTGTAACTTATAGCAAGTTAGAGTTGGTGTAAATATTTTGGGAGTTATCAACCCTATTTTGCTGCTATTAACATCAGGTTCAGAAAGTTGAAGGAATAGAATTAAAAAAACTTCGAATTTCGAATGTTTTTTTTGGCTAATTCGACCATCGAATTGGCTTATTCGACCTTCGACTACGACTTCGACTTCGTAATCATTTGACTATTCGACCATTCGATAGTCGAAGTACTGTCTCTTTAAAAAAAACTTTGACCCCCTACTTCGCCAACTAAAACCTACCAAAGTGCAATGTTAGCCTATGGGGAAGGTCCCCATAGGCTTTCTAATGTATTTTTGGTCGAAGAAAAATTGTTCGATCGATGGATTAAAATCCTTCGAATAGAACGATTCGGAGTATTTAATCTTCGATTTTTTGTTCAATCGTTCGATCAAACTATTTGCGGTAAATCCTTCGACTTTGATATTCGAAGTCGAAGGATTTACATTCGGCAGTCGAATATCGAGGGATCGAGAATGCAATTGCAAGTATTTCCACTGTGTCTCAGGAAAAGCCTATTTCTTACACAAGTCTTGGGCAGACCATCATCCTTTGCTAGTTTACCCAGCAAGTTCTGTATTGTTGTAAAAAATCAACAAATTCTATTTGCTTATTAGGCAAGGAAATTCAGGAAGGAAAACATTGAGTCAAAGCGAAAACCAGTCCTGAAATAATATCAGGCAAAATAGGAACCTAAAATAAGTGAGGAAAACAAAGATGTTTGTTTGCAGTACGAGGTTTTTAGGAGTATCTTCTTATTTCACTGGTTCATTGAAATCAGTTATTCGTCTATATTAAGTGGAAATTTACCTTATTTGATCAGTTGATCAGTTGATACAGGGCTCCATTGTATCCTGTGCCCACCAGCACTCCCTACCTTGAGTGTAATCCCAAATTAAGGAGTGGGAGAGGGTGCGACTACATGCCCCCCCACCTCCATTCCACCAAACCCAGACACCAATTCAATGCAATGTACGAATTGAATATCATTTAATTCACCCTCGTTTAATGGTATGATCATATTTAATGACTTTCTTCTCCATCTCGGATACTCTGCTACATTCCTATATTTATCAACGTTGCAAACTCACAAACAGAAAGTAAAAATTACATTATTCTGTATTTTTCCACAGCATACGTTTGTTTTCTCCAATCTCTCTGCGTGTTGCTGTCATATATCGCCCCCCTGGTCCCTACTCCACCTTCTTGGATCACTTTGCTGCCTGGCTTCCATACTTTCTCTCCAGTGAGACACCTGCTCTCATTTAAGGGGACTTCAACATCCCCATTGACAACTCTGCTTCTGCTGCCACCTCTAAACTTCTCTCTCTAACAGCTTCATTTGGTCTCTCTCAGTGGACCGACTCACCTACCCACATCGAGGGTCATGCTCTTGACCTTATATTCTGCCACTCATTCTGCCCATCCAACTTAATTAACTCTCCCTACCCTCTGTCTGACCATCATCTACTCTCCTTTCAGATACTGCTTTCATCTGCACCTTCACAACCATCTCTCTCTACCCACACATACAGAAACCTTAATGCCTTTGAACCACAACAATTATCAACAGTATCAGCACAATCCATATCTCATATTAATACTCTCTCCTGTCCCAATGTGGCAGCTTCACTCTACAACGATGCCCTTTCAACAGCACTTGACTCCCTTGCACCTTCTACCACCCGTCACAGCCGGCCAGCTAAACCCCAACCTTGGCACACTAGTGTAACTCGGTACCTCAGAAGATGTAGTAGATCAGCTGAGCGACGGTGGAGAAAGTCACAAACTGACTTCATCCACTTCAAATTCATGCTCTCCTGCTATAACCGAGCTCTATCATTAGCCAAAGAACAATACTTCTCTTATTTAATATCTACTATGTCCTCCAAACCACAGCAGCTGTTTGCCACATTTAACTCACACCTATGCCCCCCTCCACCCCCTCCTCCTATTAATGTTACCGCCCAAGACCTTGCTCATTTCTTTAATGAAAAAATCGATCTCATTAGGCTGAGCATACCGTCCGACAACAATCTCAGACCAACGTGCAGTCCACTCACATCTACTTTGCACTCCTTCACCCCTGCAACTCTAGATGAAGTTAGCAAACTTCTAGCCTGCTCAAAACCCACCACCTGCTCCCTTGACCCCATACCCTCTCGCCTTCTCCACCCAATCTCTGATATACTCTCTCCTGCACTTACCCACCTATTTAATCTTTCACTCTCTACTGGTACCTTTCCATCATTATACAAACAAGCACTAATCACTCCTATCCTCAAAAAACCTTCCCTTGATCCCAGCTCTCCCACTAACTATCGACAGGTCTCCCTTCTTCCATTCGCCTCCAAATTACTAGAAAGGCTTGTTTACAAACGCCTGATCCAGCATCTCACTCACAACTCCCTCCTCGACCCCTTGCAATCTGGCTTCAGCCCATCACACTCGACTGAAACTGCACTCACCAAAGTAACCAATGATCTTCTATTGGCAAAGTCTAAAGGTCATTATTCCATTCTAATCCTTCTAGATCTCTCTGCAGCCTTTGACACAGTTGACCACACACTCCTCCTTGACATTCTACACTCAGCTGGCATTCGGGACACTGCTCTTTCATGGTTTACATCTTATCTGTCTGACCGTTCCTTTAAAGTTTCCTTCTCTAACTCTACTTCTACTACTTTCCCACTCTCTGTTGGAGTTCCTCAAGGCTCTGTTCTTGGCCCCCTGCTGTTCTCGCTCTATACAACTTCACTAGGAAAACGTATTCAGTCATTTGGACTTCAGTATCACCTTTATGCTGATGACACCCAACTCTACTTGTCTACTCCTGATCTTTCTAATTCTGTCCTTTCCCAAGTCACAGACTGTCTCTCTGCTGTCTCCTCCTGGACGCCACCTGAAACTGAACCTTTCTAAAACAGAACTCATTATATTCCTCCAAGATCTTCCCCTGTCCCTCAGATATCACTCACCGTAAACAACACCACCTTTCATTCCACCACACAGGCACGTTGCCTAGGAGTTATCTTAGACTCTCATCTGTCTTTTTCACCACACATTCAAACACTTGCAAAATCTTGCCGTATTCAACTGCGCAACATTGCTCAAATACGACCCTATCTCACTTCAGAATCAACTAAAACACTGATTTAGTCTCTCATCATCTCCCGCCTTGATTACTGCAACTTACTCCTCACAGGTATTCCAACAAGTCACCTTTCACAACTCCAATCTGTTCTAAACGCGGCCGCTAGACTCATTCATCTATCTCGCCGCTCAACATCAGCTGCTCCCATATGCATGTCCCTTCACTGGCTCCCAATCTCTTCTAGAATCAAATTCAAATTACTTACACTCACATTCAAGGCCCTTAATAATGAAACCCCTCCCCATATCTCCAAATACACTCCTTCACAAAACCTACGCTCTGCTTCTGATCTTCGCCTCACTTCTCCTCTGATCACTTCTGCCCATTCTCGTCTACAAGACTTCTCTCGGGCTTCTGCTTTTCTCTGGAACTCTCTGCCACAAGCTGCCAGACTTTCTCCTTCTTTCCAAACTTTCAAGCGCTCCTTAAAGACCCATCTGTTTAAAGAGGCTTATTCGATGTACCTTAATTAATCATTGCTGTATCAAAAATGACAAAGTGTTTATATAATCCTAATGTCTCAATTGTACCCTAACCTTTTAGTTTGTAAACTCTAATCTCTAGGTCCTTCTAACCCTATTGTACTCTGTAATCCTTGTTTGTTATCCACCATTTATTCCCTGTTTGCTATAACTGCAGTAAAGCACTGCGTATCTTGACAGCGCTATATAAATAAATGATGATGATGATGATCTTCTCCACAGATCTACATATAGTTCCACACATGCAAGTAATACCTGAGTCTTCCATCCATATGCGCCACAGAGCCAGGAGAGAGTGAATGAATGAATATGGTGGAAATTCCCCCACAGTTTGGAATACTGCACAGTCCTATCCCCAAGCCAACGCCCGACTCTAAAAGAAAAGGCTAGATGTTTAGGAAGGAAGGAAGTCACAAGGACACCAGTTTGTTGTAACCATTAGGACTATTTGATGTATATAGTGGCACACCTGGTTGTTATTGATCAGTCATAAAAAGCTTGTAAAATCGATGCATTCATGAATGTACATACTGTATGTGCTTATTACATAGGTAACCATACTAGCACTGCTCTCTTTCCATTCTAAACATAATTTGGGGCCACAAAGATAATGACATAAGGGCCTGTTGAGGATTACTGTTAATGTTAGTAAAAATATTTGTGAATAAAGTTGTTACAGATTGGGAAAAAGGAGGAGGAAGTGGGAACAGAAGTTCAGTTATGTGTAAAGAGGAAAAGTAACAGAGAGAGGAAAACATTAGCAGAGGGAATCCAATTGGTGTCAAGTGTTTAAGTGTGTGTCTAAAAAGACAACTTTGGTTAAGACTTGGAGTATTCCATATCTTCCATTGAATTGTACAATTAGGCTAACTGGCATAGGTACAAAAAGTGCACAACATATTGTATTTGTCTATCTCGCACTAGGTTAATCAGAGGCTGATTGTTTGTGTCTTGCCAACCTTGTGCACTATGACCCTATTTTAGTCATTCAGCTAGGATAGAATGGGCCTCAGATGTCTGCACACATGACCCGCAGACCTGAATGACAGCATCAACTCATTGATATTATTAGCATATAATGTTTTGTTTTTTTGTAATATCTTTGTTTAAGTTTTTAATACAAATAGGGATTGGGGTACAAAAGAAAAAGGATAGGGGGAGGGAGGGAGGGAGGGGAAGAAGAAGACACAAACATTTTCCAAGTGTTCCATACAGATTATCGTCAAGGACAATTACAGATTGTAACAACTAAATCACAATCGCAAGCTTACTGTACATTGACTCTATACTATAAGTTGATGGTAATAGATATACGTAAATGTATTACTTTTAAATATAAGAAAGAAAAGAAAAACCCATGTTATTATTCATATTCCGTATAGTCAAGGTATTGTCTAAATATTCTTTCCAGGGATGCCAAATATTCCAATAGTTGATACTTCTAATATGTATAATATTAGTTAACGTTTATAGACTTCTAATTTCTTCTACTTTGTTTAACGACTCTTTGGCAGAATAGTAGATTTCCATTTTAATGGGATCAGAGCCTTCGCCGAATGAAGTAAATGTAGGGTAAGGGGATCTGTGACTACTTCACTTGACCCCGGAAGAATATTCAACAAGATTAAATATTAGCATTTAATGTTTTTCAGACTTTGAGTTTAGCATTGTCTTCCATTTTGAAGGGCCAATTGCCTCTTGTCAATGGCCCCTGGTCCATTATTGTGTAGCAGAATGATATGTTTTATGTTTCTAACATCATATATTGTATTAGAGATGACAATTTATTCTTTGGAGGCAACATAAAAAGGTATCATTAAGTTCTGCAGCTCAGCTATAATCTCTAGGATCCCCATATTAGTAGGAATGGAAAATGTTCATGTTTTCAATGCAGTTTTGTAGTGCTAATTGTATTTGTGCAGTGCAGTGCTGAGCTTCAGCATAAAAGCCAGTATAAAAAATTTGTATATTCTCTTGCAACAGGTAACACTTTGGTGTTGAAAGGAACACAGACACAACCCTAAATTATAGCCAGTACCTTTATGCATTGCCACTTCCATCAGCACTCTGTCATTGGGGTTGTGGGAGCTTAATAAGAATGCGTGGCTTTCCGACTGTAGTGGGCTGTGCTCTCTGGCTACACAGCAACTGGAGCTTTTGGAACGAAACATCTGGGAGGCAAAGTAGCCAGCCTTTTCTTCTAGCGCACCAAGTCCTGTGCGAACTGTCAGAGTGAGCACCCCTTTCTTCACTTGCTGACAAAAAGAGGAATAGTAGATATTGATACAGTTATAAAGTATATTTTCAGCACCAAGGTAAAGCAAGAAGCCAGAAGTGCAGTTGTGCTGAAATGACATGCTGGAATGCACATGCTTCCCACTTAATGCTGCCATTAGAGCCATTTTATTAAATGGACAAAAGGGCATTTGCCCAGGGCCCACCAAAACTGAAGCCATCATCAGACCTTTTGTCTGCTATCATTTTTGACTGAAGCATTTCCCTTTAGTGGCAGACTTTACATTTTAATCCACTGGGATCACTGTAAAACTGAACAAAACTAAAGAGGTAATTTGCAAAGACTCTGGGCAGAAGTGCAAGAGCACAAAGTAGGGCAAATGTGTTCTCCTTAGTATTCATTCAAAGAATGGCTGCACAATTTACAGTGGTCCTGCTGTTTATGTGCAAATGAGCAAATAGAAAGTGTCAGTGATGTCAGATGCCACATGAGTGTTGCCCAGTACTCTCAAAATGTTATATTATAACTGCTAAGCATCTTAGAGATTTTTCCCAGAAAAATAAATGGCTGATGGCACAAATACAGCCACACCACATACCTTAAACTTTTGCAGAGCATCGTTATGTGTTAGCCCATACATAGACTCGCCATTGAGTTCCAGAATTTCATCCCCTGTAATAAAACATTTACAAATTAAATATTATTAAACTCATTAGCAGAATCATTATGTTAAACCAAACCATCATTTAGAGTTCAATGCTGCACTACAAGCAAATAGGTTATCTCCCAGCAGCTCATTGATACACTGAGGCTTCCATTGCACACATTCATGGCATAGCAACGAACTATATTTGTGTCAGAAGATTTTTATAAGATTACTATTTTGCACTGAAATACCTATGAACACAATATGCACAAAATTCTGGAGATTCTGGTTTATTGGAAAATCCATTCAGGCTGTGTCAATTTTCTTCTTATTGTGTTTGTATTGGCTAATAACCAGTCAGTTTAGCCACTGGACTCCAGCTAGTTAACTAGAACCAGTCAAAATATTTCTGATATTTTATTTTAAAAAGGTCCGACCAAACTAGAATCCACGATTTGACCTTACATATTATTAAAAAAGCTAAAATTTATCGGATCAGGGAAAAACTTAAGTAATATTGTACAATTTTTTCTGATTTTTTTTCCCCAAAAAGCCAGAATTTTATGTTTTTTTGCTCAAAATTGTCTGATTTTTAGGCTAATTCCAGCGCAGACCACAGAAACTTCCAAATAGGATAGGGACCTCTCCCATTGACTTATATACAACCTCAGCAGGTCTGAGATAGAGAATTTTCAGATTCTGATAATTTGGGGTATAATAAATCTTGAAAAAAAAAATTCAGAATTTTTCAAGTTTTTAGCATTCAGACTTTAATAAATAACCCCCTTAACTTGTTATGCACCAAGTCCAAAAACAAAACTATGTGTTTCACCTACAACAAGACATTAAGCATTTATACTTCATAATGTCTTTAGTAGTGCCTGGGAGGATAGTGCTCTCACTGTTATTCTGTGGCTGAACCCTTATAACAAAAGTGCTGAGGTGTTGGAGACAAAAAGGTCCATTTAGCAGTGTTCAAAACAATGGAACATGTCTGCTTAACCTTGCTCTGTTGCATTCATAATATTATTATGAATATTATTAACAGCACATATGTATAAAGCACCAGCATATTCTACAACACTGTGCAATAAATGCATTCTGGCCGTCGTTCCATTGCACAGATTCTCTGTTGAAAATTAGCTTACCTTAAGCCATATCAGTGACTGCTTATATAGAGCCATAATAAGCAGTTTGGCTGAAGTTACATATATTGACAGAAATACAAGTTATAGACGCCCACAGCAGGCCCCCGGGCCCCAGACTTTGGAGAAGATGATCCAGTTCGCACCAGTAGAAATATGCTCTTGAGAAACAATTACCTTCTTGTAATCTCCCATCAGCAGCCGCTGTTCCTTCTGGAAAAATTGTCTTCACATAGATGCCAACTGGCCCATAAATACTGTCCTTTCCTCCAACAATACTGAATCCCAAACCCTAAGAAGAGAGCAATGACAACATTTTTACCACAACCAAATTATAATGTTTAAAAACATAGCTACACTGTTTGCAGTTAATTTGTAAAATCTTTTGTTTCTTAGCAGCTAGTAATTAGTCTGTAACTTGCATTGATTGTGTGACTTCTGTTGTGACTTCATTTGCTCACTTTAATTATTTTGTCTCCCTAAATCACTTCCTCCTGTTATGACTGGACAAATCAAAGCACCCACATTCATTCAAAATGATTCTGACAAGCCAACTTCCCAGTCAGCAGATTTCCCCTCAAGCCTAAATAATAAAGCCAAAAAATATAACAAAATGGAAGCAGGAAAGAGAGAAGAGAGCACAAATGCTTGGTGTTGTATTAAAGGTTTCTTATGTGAAACATGGAATACAGAAATAATATCTGTACCATGACCTGCTGACATAATCTCTACAATACATTATACAGCTTCCCTGTCCTTTAGGAGCTCAGATTCTGGCCATTTAAATGTTGAACTCTTTGGAGTGATAAAATAGATTCAAATGAAGGGACTTTAGTGGATCCCTGACTGTAAAAGTTCCTGTTCAACTGGAATAACATGTGTCAGGAACAACAATATAGAGACACATTTGATGATAACTAATCATGAGAAATAAGTTCCCTTTAAACAGACTAATTAAAAAAAATCACTTTTTAAATCTATGACGGTTGCAATATAGTATAAATATATGAATTTGCAGATTGAATGTTTCTAGAGGCTTTGTTATGAATTGGCCAGTACTAAATATAGTACATGAAATGGTTCAATAATCATGAATTGGGTATAATAGTATGCTGTTGTTCATTAAATAAATTCTGTTTGGCAAGTGAAATGTTGTGGTCATTAAGTAAAAAATGTTCTGAAGGCTGAAGTTTCAAATCTATGGGGCAGATTTATCAAGGGTCGAATTTCGAGGGTTAATAAACCCTCGAATTCGATCCTCAAAGAATAATCCTTCGAACGATCTAATAAAAATCGTTCTTTGAATTTAACGATTCAAACTATTTTAATTGATCGATCGAATTATTATTATTCGATCAAAAAAACTTAGAAAAGGGCTGTGGAAGGTCCCCATAGGCTAACATTGAACCTCTGTAGGTTTAAAGTGGTGAAGTATTTTTTAAAGAGACAGTACTTCGACTATCGAATGGTCGAATAGTCAAACGATTTTTACTTCGAATCTTTCGAATCATTCGATTCGATCGAATTTGACCCATTTGATGGTCAAAGTACCCCAAAAAATACTTCGAAATTTGAAATCTTTTTCATTCGAATCCTTCACTTGCGCTTAGTAAATCTGCCCCTATGTGTACAAATGTTAAACACTAGTAGAAAGGCACTGACTGTTTGG
This sequence comes from Xenopus laevis, assembly GCF_017654675.1. Taxonomy (NCBI): domain Eukaryota; kingdom Metazoa; phylum Chordata; class Amphibia; order Anura; family Pipidae; genus Xenopus; species Xenopus laevis. Next base: position 47,748,253 of record NC_054376.1, on the reverse strand, counting down.
TTGGTCTTATTCCAACCTAAATTTTCAGTTTGAATTTAGCTACATAAGACACCTTTCCTGCTTTGTCTCTGACACCTTTTACTGAAGTACACAAGTAACTCTATTTTCGAATTTGCAATAGGATCGTTTTTATTGGTGATATTCCATCCACATTATAACCACTCTGTTGTGCTAACAGCCTTGTTGCTGAGCTTTATCGTGATTGATCCTAATAATAAATCATTATTTATTATAGGAAGTAATCACGACAATGCTCCATGACAATTCTTCACAATTTGTTGCAGTGGCCAATCATAGCTACTTGAGCAAGTGTGAATATACCCATGGAATCTCCAGGTGTGAAACAGAAAAATGTTGTCAGTATATGAAACAGTAAGGGCACTAGTTGACCGATGGCACATGCTTGCTTGGAAGAGTACCAGTCAGGCAGCCTACAAGCTGCAGCTAAGGTAGGGTAGAAATGAGTTAATTATACGAACAAAGCAATTGATCATATTTTTACCAAATAGTTACTCATGTAAATTTCCTCTGTAATAAGGGGAACACATTATAGTAGGGAAACATTTACAGTTTCTGGAGATCGCTTGAATTACTTGATTTTCTCAATTGAACAAATGACAGAAGCAAAGGTTATCATGCTTATCATTAAATACACACCCCTGTGTGCACTCATTGTAAATTTGGACAAGTCAAAATATGGCTGCTTTGACTGCTGTACTGCACTTTCTATTACTAGCTCCACTTTATTAATGCCACTTGTCTGAAGCTTCACTTAGCTGCCCATGAGAAGTGCTCTATTAAGATCGGGCAAGCGTTTATCAGGTTTCCGCCTTAAGAGAGGTACATTGTTTAAACAGTGTTAATGTGCAGCGGTATAAAAGACAAAACATGCTGGATGCCAGGAACTCTGGATTATCTAAACACGACCAAAGCTTATTTAATATGGACATGGTCCAAAATAGCCTGCTGCTTTCAGTAGGTTCCAGAGATGATTTCGTTTCTCTGTAGCTCAGCTCTCAGGCCAGGTATGGGGGTGAATTTCTACATTTGTCTTGTATAGTTTAACAACTACCAACATTACAACTCAGTTATATGTCAAGTAAAATTGACTGAAGGGTTAAAAAATTGCCTCTGAGCCAAAAGGCACATGATCACATTTCACTAGTGAGAGCTTTGCAGTTTTTTCCGTGTAGAAGCCACATTTTCTGAATGAGTGATTAGATGTTCCCTTCTTCTGCACGCAGCACATTACAAAAACCTTCTTTAACATCATTAGAGATGTCCCTCAGCCCCAGATGCTAGAATTCCCTTTACACTTACAAATGCTGAAGTAAGAAGCAGCCTTTGTTTGCCCTTTTTTTAGTAATAATTAGTCACTGACTGTTCAAAACAAACTCAATAATGATGCTGTTGACAATGCTGGTCATTTCATAAATGATAAAGTGTAATGTTAAAATAGATTTACCTTTCCCTGTCCTTTCATTAAGATAATGTTGGAAATCATAGATGCTTGAAGGCTTCTTGTGTTTATTAGTTGTGCTGTACTCAGAGATCGTGATGGTTGGGAAACGCTCTACAAGATAACATTGGCATGGCTGAATGCATCAGGTCACAAAGGCATTATGTACTATAGTTATAATGGCAATAAATGTGGACATTGTTACAATAAAAGCTATAATCACATACTTAAAGTGATATTAACACTAAAAATTGTATTTTCAAAATATTAATCTACATGAAAAGTTACCTATAGGTCATGTTGATCGTTTTTCACTGATAGTTCTGCTTTTATAAGTAATTGTCCCTTGAAGTTCCTAAAGGTGGCCATAGACGAAAAGATCCACTCGTTTAGCGACATCGCCAAACGAGCCGATCTTTCCCCGATTTGCCACTAACGGGCATGGCTATATCGGGGGTAATCTGAACGTTCGGCCCTATGGCCGAATGATCAGATTACAATGAGAGCGCAATGGGCTCCGGCGGGATCGGTCGGGACAAAATCAAAGCTTTCCGATCAACCAAACGACCGATCTCCGCTGGACGAAAAATGTCGGGACTCTCCACACACGGTCCGAAAATGGTACGAATCCTTGATTCGTACGATAGGATATTTGCGTCTATGGCCACCTTAAATCTGACTGTTTTGTCAACGTGACTGTCCTATCTCAACTTGTCAGTTAGAGTTACTAATGCTAACAGACTACTGCTGCACAAATATGGTAGCCCCCCTCATAGAGGAACATTGGGGTAAGAAAGGTAATGTAAAAGCATCACACAATTACTTTTATGGCAAAATTCTAAATAGCATTCAAAGACAATGTTATGATAGATATAAAAAAAGTTTATTCTCTGCTGTCAGTATCTCTTTAACTCAACTAATATTACTTCACGATCACTTTATTGTCAGATCTTCAAGCTGCATGTCATTTGGCTGTGCTTACAACTGGCATTGAAAAACTGAAGGGGAACTATCGCGAAAATGAAAATTTAATATAAGCTTCATTATACTGAAATAAGAAACTAAGTAACAAAATACAATCAATTAAATATTCTGCATTGTTTCTGAAATAGTCAAGTTTATCTTCACTATTCCTCTCTCAGCATCTGTCTCTCTTCATTCTGTCTTCATGCAACAAGCAGTTGGGTGGATAATCATTGACAGTCAGATCCAATAAATAGGATATTTAGGTGGGGTTCCTTAGAGCTCATTCAAATAACTGATTCCAGTACAAACAAAATCTAACAAAATAACTGCCTTTTGCACAAATCCTACATGTAGAGAGACAGGATTTCTGGTGATTTTAATTGCGTCAGCTCTAATAAGTTAAGATATATCAGATCTAAATGTCTATCTGACACCCAACTCCTGCATGAAGCGAGAATGAAGAGAAACAGATGCTGCGAGATAGTTAAGAATGTTTTTCAGAAACGGTACAGAATTTCTAATTGATTGTATTTAGAATGTTTCTTACTTCATTATGCTGAAACTTATATTAAATATTCATTTTTGTGATAGTTCCCCTTTAATAGCAATGCTTGGTAATAATGCAGTATTTGAATAGCTAGAGTGCAGTATGTTGGGGATCCCCACTACTCTCTTCTCTAATTTGTGTTTTAGTTCAAACTAAGTACACTTTTACATTTCACTTTACATTAACCCACTCCCTTATCTGAATACACTATGCTGACTCTTAGTTATTATTAAAGTCCAAATGCTAAAAACTCGAGCTTTTTTTTTCTATAAAATCCGAATTCTTAATGGAAAAAAAACCTGAGGATGGAAAAAGTCAGAATCTGAAAATCTGGCATCTTAGATCTACCGAGGTTGTATTTAATTCAATCGTTGAGGTCCCTATCCTATTTGGAAGTTTCTGTAGTCTGCGCTGAAATTAGCTAGAAAATCAGACTATTTTGGGGCAAAAATCCAAAAATTTGGGATTTTCGGGAAAAAGCTAAAAAAAAATCAATTGATTCAGGAAAAAAACAGAGAAAATTGATACAATACGGATTTTCACTCGGATTTTTATAAATAAGGGCTTCAACCTTTAATGAAGGTAAACATGATCAATTCTACACCCTGTCTGTTTATACATTAGTGAATATGGGTTTAAATCATACCTGCACTCCACCTGATAAACAGTCTAGCTGTTGAGACATTGATTTCCGGTTACTGTAGAGGTTTGCTGATTGTATCTCTCGGCAGTTTGTTGGTCTCTTGGTAAGCGGAGGATCAATTTCACCAATCCAGTAAGGATTGACACCTAGAACAAGTAATTCATTAGAAATTGTGTGTAACGTTAAGAATGGAAAACAAGTAATGGAATTATTTTGATTTATAAGAACATGACATAGGCATTATTATAGGCAATAATCAAGAAGTTCAAAAATAGTCATGATTATTGTTAAAAAAAGGGGGATAATGTCATAAAAAGTGTTATGTTTGCCCACATCTAGTAACCCATAGCAACCAATCAGATGTTGTGACCAATAATTCTACCTTCTAATTGTTCTCTATTGGTTTCTAACTAGGTAAAACTAAGTAACTGAGTAAAACCATTACCCCTTAAGTCTTTAATTTCCAGTACCTCCTAGTGTAAGAGTTAGTATTTAAAGAGATCCTGTCATTGGAAAACATGTTTTTTTCAAAACACATCAGTTAATAGTGCTGATCCAGCAGAATTCTGCACTGAAATCCATTTCTCAAAAGAGCAAACAGATTTTTTTATATTCAATTTTGAAATCTGACATGGGGCTAGACATTTTGTCAATTTCCCAGCTGCCCCTGGTCATGTGACTTGTGCCTGCACTTTAGGAGAGAAATGCTTTCTGGCAGGCTGCTGTTTTTCCCTTCTCAATGTAACTGAATGTGTCTCAGTGGGACATGGGTTTTTACTATTGAGTGTTATTCTTAGATCTACCAGGCAGCTGTTATCTTGTTTTAGGGAGCTGCTATCTGGTTACCTTCCCATTGTTCTGTTGTTTGGCTGCTGGGGGAGGGAGGAAGGGGCTCATATCACTCCAACTTGCAGTACAGCAGTAAAGAGTGATTGAAGTTTATCAGAGCACAAGTCACATGACTTGGGCAGCTGGGAAATTGACAATATGTCTAGCCCCATGTCAGATTTCAAAATTGAATATAAAAAAATCTGTTTGCTCTTTTGAGAAATGGATTTCAGTGCAGAATTCTGCTGGAGCAGCACTATTAACTGATTCATTTTGATAATTTTTTTTTTACAATGACAGTATCCCTTTAAGGCCTCAGCTTCTACATATTCTAATTCATACCATTCGAGACAAGTCTAGCTCCATTCCAGAGACGAAACATAGTCTGTATCAATGCCAGTCTCAAAAACTGAGATGGGTCATCTATGAATATTTGACCCACTGACCAATCACAATGGATACCCATATTAATAAAGCAGGAAAGAACCAGGTGCAGGGTCTGTTGTGATCCATACCTAACAGGATTATAAAGTTTTCTCAATCTTGTCGGCGCTATATAAATAAATGATGATGATGATATCACTGAGCCGTAATCAGATATTGCTCAGGCCTATACAGCTTCCAGCCAAGAGTGGTCAAGGCAGTTCCCAATGTTTTGTCAGATTTAGACTGCACTGCAACATTTTTGTTTTTAAAAAGGCCAAATACAATAGAGGAAGTAAGTACAATACTGACCAACTTGTTCCTTTGCTACATGTGTATGCCTGACTCCCCACAGGCCAGTATAAACATGCAAACATAAGAGAACAAAAAATGATTTGCATAAAAATTCACCTCTAATTGTCCATATTAAAATCCATACAGCATAACAGCATATTGTGTCCTAGATCATACACTTTTTGTTTTTGTCTGCATATCAGTAAAGGTTGTAGACAGTCTGGTCAATGGCAACTCATAATGTTCCTAATATTAACAATACTATCTCAGGTTCACGCCTTCAGGAGCAAATAAAGGGAGAAGATGTCAAAGATGAGATTAACGGCTCATTTAAACAGCAAAACTATAAGGGGCACATTTACTAAGGTTTGAATTTCGAAGTGGTAAAACTTTGCAATTCGACCATTGAATTGCAGAAATTCGATAGTCTAAGGTTTTTTTTGAGTGAATTTAGCTGTTTTCGATCGAAATTCAAATCGTTCAAAATCGAACTATTTAACCGATCGATCCAACTATTTTCTAAAAAATACTTCGACTTCTAAAAACTTAGCCAAATACTGGTTATAGGTCCTAGGAGGTCCCCATAGGCTAACATAGCAATTCAGCCGGTTTAAGGTCAAAGTCGAAGTTTTTTAAAGAGACAGTACTTCGATTTTCAAATGGTCAAATATTCAAAGTTTTTTCAATTCAAATCGAATTTTGGCCTATTCGATGGTCAAAGTACCCAAAAATTACTTCGGAATTCAAAGGTTTTGAATTCGAAAATTCACTTAGAATTCACTTTGACCCTAAGTAAATGTGCCCCAAAGTCTCATGTTCTGGAGTTTTTAGGCATTATGCAGCTCAGATGCCCAAAGTGCCTCATCCAAGAACATTCTACAGGAAACACAATACAATAGATGTTGCACCAAGAGTAGGTACAGTACGTATGCACCCTTCTCTCTTCCTTCTCTCCTGCACAGTACCAAACAATTAAGTGATTACTTGCTGTCTGACATTTCCAAACATTTTAAAAACTATCTGAGCTCCTCACACAGAAGGTGTACATACTTGTCGAATTGCTTCTTGTCCTGGTACATCTAGCCTTCATTTTCAGAGGACAAGGGTTATCAAGTTCTGTTTTAAATTCGAGAAAATAATTTGGCTCCTGTAAAACAAACGACAATAAACTTTTGCATTTTTGTTCAGTTTCATATCTGATTTAAGCCATTGAATGTCAATAACAGCCTAAAAAATTTACTTTGTGTAAGCGGAGGTGCAAGGGCTAAGATTGTACCTTTATACTGTATTTTGAAGTTAATCAGTCTAGATCATTTTTATTAAAAAAATCCCAAAGAGATTTTTGCAAGAGGTGCTGTGTGCCAAATGTGGTGAAGACTTGGCAGGCTCTAAGAACCGCATTTGAGCGCTGCAAAACATTTATTCTGCGTGGCTTTAACTCCAAAGCATTACTGATATACTGTAATCATGGGGGGGGGGGGTTTGGTTTGAGAAATTAATAGCGAAGAAATAATGAATCTGGATAACTAACAAATAATAAATGCTGTCTTCATTTACTGCACACATTTTCTGGTACATTTTATATAGGTCTGCTGAATTTTTAAAGCATATTTAAAGGTAGCGGGGCTAGGGTTTAAAGTGAAATAACTCCAGTCTCCTGCCTCAGACTCCCATTATGTCACATTAAGACCTTTTTATTTATTTCCAAAAGAGAGGCATTTTCAGAAGATTTGTTGCCCGAAGTCGTGCATTTTTATCGTCGCCATCAAATCTCCCTGTCGATAACTGCCCTTAAGGAGAACTAAAGCTTAATTAAAGAAGTAGCTAGAAATGTTGTACATTATGTTTGAGGCTTCTGTACCAGCCCAAGGCAACCACAGCCCTTTAGCAGTCTCTCCAAAAATGCCCCAGTAGCTCCCCATCTTTTTTTCTGCTGATTCACTGCACATTCTCTGTGCTGCTGTCACTTACTGAGCTTAGGGACAGACTCAAAATATACAGAATATATATCAATATAAATGTCATAATATAAGGCTGATTAGTAAATAATTTATTGGTACATGGCAGCACAGAAACCAGCACAATTAACATCAGAATTGAATAGTAAGCCTTGTGGCATCAGTTTATATGACAGGCAAAACTTATCTTCTGCTTGATAATTTGTGACGACCCTTAAGCTTAGCTTCTCAACAGCTGCTCAGAGCCCACTGAGCATGTCACTGACACTCCTAACTAAATCCAAGATGAAAAACAGCTTTGAAGGCTTGAATCATCATTCCTATAGAGATGCTGAATATTTAGGCTGGTGCAATAAGTTCATATATAAAATATGGCATTTATAGCCATATTTAATTTTAGAATATAGTTCTCCTTTAAGGCTTATGTTACAAGTGGTGGTTTTCCCACCAGCAGAGAAAGCAGAGATAAGAATGCTGCAGGCTGTATTCATTTATATCTTTAATTATTACTGCAGTGTCACTCTCTGCATGTTCCAGAGTCAGAATTCAGAACCTAATACACTATTGGGTTATATCTATCTATCATCTATCTATCTTTCACTGTCTATCTATCAATCTATCTATCTATCTATCTATCTATCTATCTATCTATCTATCTATCTATCACTGTCTATCTATCTATCTATCTATCTATCTATCTATCTATCTATCTATCTATCTATCTATCTATCTATCTATCTATCTACAACTAAATATATATCATCTATCTAGTATCTATCTATCTATCTATCTATCTATCTATCTATCTATCTATCTATCTAGTATCTATCTATCTATCTATCTATCTATCTATCTATCTATCTAGTATCTATCTATCTATCTATCTATCTATCTATCTATATATCTAGTATCTATCTAACTATCTATCTATCTATCTATCATCTATCTATCTATCTATCTATCTATCTATCTATCTATCTAGTATCTATCTATCTATCTATCTATCTATCTATCTATATATCTAGCATCTATCTATTGCAACAAAGCATCTGAGTTAGTTGTAGATAAGCAATATATTGCTCACAGAGTGTTATATAATATAACAGCCAGAAACATGGAATTATTAATTACAGGTCCAGCACTTTATTACGTATTAGTGATGGAAGGTAATTGCTGTAACTGAAGTACCTGCCAGCTTTTAGGAGGGGCTGTCTCACTTCAGAGAGAGAAATAGAGAGGAGCTGCACTGCAGTACAACAGGGAAGGTACTGATTATTAGTGATTGTAATAACTTTGTTTTTTGTTGTCAAGTTACAATTGGCAAAGCCACCCAACTGTAGTTAGTCTGCCAACTATATTTAGCCAGTGCTCTGCTGCAAGGGTTTTTTCCCTTGTTTTTAATTTCTTTGTTTTCTATGTGATTGTGTGTAACAGAATAAACAGCAGATGTTTGCCTTTAAGAGAACAACTTCTGTGACTGCTTTGTTTAACCTAAAAGGCTGTGGAAAGGTGGCCTGAGGACAGTGAGGTCTAAGTGTCACACTGTCTATCCATCTATCTCTATATTAATACATATACAGCCATCAGATCCTCCATGGCATCATGCTCTTAGGGTAGTGCAGGGGCGTAACTATAGAGGAAGCAGACCCTGCGGCTGCAGGGGGGCCCTGGAGGTATAGGGGCCCCACGAGGCCCTAATTCATATACAATTTCAATAAATATTGGAGAAACAAGTCAACCTCTAAACATTTTGGGGGCCTGAAAAATAATTTGCTGTGGGGCCCAGTAATATCTAGTTATGCCACTGGGGTAGTGGCACCTGTAGTGTATTTGTCTGTGACTTTACCACTGGAGTAATATAGAGGGTGCTGTGCTGCACCTGCACTACCTGCACTACCTGCACTACAGCACCCTTATGGGCTCTTGTCCCACAATAGCATATAGATGTATTGCCTGAGGATTAATAGACTGAAGATAAGGGGGATTATTACAAGTACATCAACTGAATAAAGCATCAAGAAATCCAAACTTTTTTGGTGATGTCTGTTAAGGCGATATATGTTTTTAAACTGATACTTTTGGGCAAACTTTTTGAAAAATTTGGCATTACTTAGCAGATAGGAACAAACTTTCATCTTAATCTTCCATACCTGCAAGACCCTGTTCCCAAAGGCAGTAAAACTAGTGAAAATCTGGGCGACTAACTTGAAATAGCCCTTCCATGAAAGGTAAGAGTAATAAAGCACAAATATGAAGCAGACAGTCTGTAGAATGAAAGCACCGGAGGAAATGTGATATCACCTCTCTGTCTGCTAGAGACAATCTACATTTGTCTGTCTCAGACATCTAGGTAAATGAAACATAAATATAGCATTAAGAGGAATAGTGAACCATACATAATGCTGAATAAATCATTGCTTGATAAAAAAGTGAGTCGGGTAATAGCAGGGTCAGACCTACTCACTGCATGCCACCACTGATTCCAACCTCCCTACTGGCACCCGACGTGACTGCAAGAACAGAAACTTAGCCGGGGGGCTGGGGTTCAAAGAGGAAGAGGGGACTTTGCGGCTGTGGCGGGGCCCAGGGGGTGTGTGGGACTCTGGGTAATAGCAACGGTTATCATTTTTAACCGTTTTAATAAGCTTTAATAAGTAACTCTCAATAAACCTGCCAGTGAACCAGTGTAGAAACCTGGCAGCAAATGGATTGCCAACACAATTGTTTAGTAGCTCCACTGGGGGAAACAAAACCCCTGGTACTGCTTCTTATTCAAGTAAATGTCAAATGCAGAGACCCGCTCAGTCCACTCATTGGGCAGATGATTGATAATGTAACATTGATGAGCCACAGTGGTCTGAGCCATGAGTGCAAGTCATCTGTATGGGACGGATCTAGGGAATTGCTATTGACATTGGGGGCAATTCCCACTACTAAATAACAAAATGACCATGATAGCCCAGTGCAGAAAACGGAAAAAAAAGGCATTGGGATTATAGTCACTCTTTATGATGAATAACTTCCAGGGATGCAAACTGTTCTATTTTATGCTGAATAAACAAACCTGATCTAATTGAACATAACTAAGCAGAAAGTTTGCTTATCTGAATTTCTCTAAATAGAGCAAAACAATGAGGCCTTGGGGCAGGCAGTTCAGAAATGATTTTTAGTTCTTTCCAAGCTCTGCATCCACTGCGTCAGCACACAGGTGTCGGCTGCATATGGTTCCACAAGTTCATGGGCAAAGCTTCAGCACAAGGTTCATAATAAATAGTCATGCAACGATCACTTCCAATGCAAATAAATATACCGGCATATGTTAGCCTTTGAAAAGAAGTCCAGCGTGGCACTTCCTGTGCTTAATTCAGCAAAACTAGCAATGTGCTCATACTATCTACATCTGCTCTTTACTCTCTGCATCCAGCATCCCACCAATGGTCCCCATATAACTTTCCAAATATTATATTGATAAAGCACTTTTACTGTCTACAGTACTTTACTTTCACATGGACAGTGTATATGGAGATAACCAATAAATAAAGAATGTAAAGCTTTATATAGGGTTAGGGTAATATAGGCACTATGTTTTATTTAAATTTCATTCATTTTTTCTATGATTTTTCATTGGTGTTATTGTCTATTTTATCATATTGATATTGAGCAGCAATCCCCCGCTCCCAAAGCAAAGTGCCCCTCTCATTGTACTGTCAAGTGTAACACACGTGCAGCAAAAATAAACACAAAAGTTGGTTCAGTAAGACAGGGGAAGGCTTGGGCGGAGTGCTGCAGCTGGATACCATCAAGCTTAACAGGTTTCAGCCCTGGGACCACAATTTAAACCTGCCAAGTGGTGTGGGGGGTTGACAACTGCTGTTGAGTAAGGGTTGGGCAGGTTCAGGCTGACCTCAAAACACCATTTGTGGGTCGCAGCCGGTGTTGCAGGTCTAATTTTCAAGACCAGCCAAAGTCAGCTACAAAACCAGCCCAAAATGAGCCAAGAGGCAATTCAAAAGTAGCCCAAAATAGCACAACATGTGCAGTGAAAAAATAAATATATATATATGAAAATACTCCTTTTGCAATTTTCACTGATTTGTACATTTTTCGGTGAAGAAAAATGGGAAAAAAAGATTAGCCCCCTTCACCAGGGACATAACTCCAGAGGGGGGCTCAGGAGGTATAGGGGTCCCATGAGGCCTGAATACATATACAATTTCAATAAATATTGGTAAAACAATTTAACCTCTAGACATTTTGGTGGCCAGCAGATTTTTGCCCCAAAATTGTCTGAAATCGAGGAAAGTCAACAGAAAATGCAAGAATACAGAGCCCCAAATCTGATAACTTCCAACTTCTACACAAGTCAGATACACTGAAAAAATAGGATGGCACACACAAGTAGCAAACGTGCTAAATCCTGGACTTTAAATTAGTAGCCCGATTTGGCAGGAAACCAGCCAACCTGGCAACTCTGCACGCTCACCTGCCCTGCACATCACTAATCTCAATCTCTATCTGAAATTTGACTGTAAATTCCCTTGGGCTGGGGGTCCCTTGGTGGCACTTTTGTAGAATAAGAAACTTGTTGCCATTCATTGCTAGTAATCATGACTCATTTCTATTAATTTTCATAGGACTGTGTCAGTATCACTTTAAATATACAGTAAATGAAGACCGTTCTGCCTTTCAACAGGTTCAGTGGTAGCAAACCTTTCTCTGAGGGCAGGCCAATTCCCTTAGAATATACACCAAATGAGGAAAGTATGTGCTGGCTGCAATCACATAAGGATGGCTAAACTACTCCAAAGGTGATGTGAGGTTCTAAAGAGAAGTGGTAGGACGGTGTAACCATTCTTTGCCTACTCATTTTGTCAAAACCAGAAAGGTTGACTGTTATCCAATGGGACAGCAACATGGTCTGTCCAAACACCTTAGAGAGGCACATATGGACACAATTGCTGGACCATATCATTCTATGTAGAGCTAAATATATACAAAAGCTCTTACAATAATTATATTATATATAAGACACCATATAATGTCATGAGATTGAAACTTTTTGTCTATATGTCAAAAACTGTAACATTATTGAATTTGAGGGCATATAATGTTATTGTCAATAAAGATAATGTGTGGGAACTTGTTTTGTCAAGGTTCCTAACTGGCTTAAATCAATCCTTGCTCCTGCATTGCAACTACAAGATACCACAGCAAAACCGTTTGCAATCCAAAACCATCTGGAGGATAATATGTTTTGAATGTATATACCTGTACAGAATCAGAAACTGTGCATCAGTCAGGATACCTAACTCTATGTTTGGTTTTTATCCCCAGCAGCTGCCTGCTTTGCAGTACAGGCAGTCTCCGGGTTTCGTACGGGATAGTGTCTATAAGTTAGATTTTTATGTAAGCTGAAACATAAACATTTACTTATTAAATGCAACTTAGACAGATGTATGTCGTAACATAGAAACATAGTATTTATTATTACCTTTCTGTGTATATGTATTTTTACCTTTCTCTACCCCGCAGTAGACACACACTCACAGAGGTGATTGGGGTTTATTAATGCAAACCACAGTATGTTACTTTAATAGCCTCGGTATGTAAGTGTGAGTTGTATGTAAGTCGGGTGTTTGTAACTCGAGGACTCCCTGTACACATTTTTACAGCTATGGCAAGCCCTGATAACACTGGTGTTTGTGTACAACTTTTTAGGGGACAGAATCACTGGTGCACACGACGAGACAGGACACAAAAGGGCCATAACAATAACTGAAATTGTCTAGTCTTGACTCTCATGGAAGCCATCACTTTGTCATTTCCAACAGATCTTTACAAGGAAATAAAAGGCATTCTAAAAATCTCCTTCTTGTGTTATATCTGACAATGTTTATTCTATTTCTCCAAGTAGCGTATTTGTGTGCCCTGCCAAAGCAAGCGCCAATGTAAAAGTGTTACCTACCATCAGAGAGGGTTTGCTTGGCGTTGGATCAGCTGATGTGGCTTTAGATACAATGATTTTTCTGATCATGGGGTCAGGGATCATGCTGGCAATTTGGAACGTATCAGTTGTCAGTGAGTCAGAATCCCGTACAATGGAATGCGGCGTGTCTGTGATCTCTGTGTATTTTTCTTCCAGGCTTGACCCATCATCACTATTTTTGGCATTGCAGAGAATCAGAGATTTTGACAGGGAGCGAAAGTTTTTGATTTTCTTGTTTTTTTTGCCTGTGCTGTTCTGCCTGTGCATCTTCAGCGATGAGATAAAAATGCTTCCTCTCTCATAGTCATACTTGTTCAGCATGTCTGATTTTTTTTGCTCTTATGTTTTCAGCTGGGTAGTACAGTTGCTGGAAGTGTAATAAAGAGGGTTAGAATGAGTCGCTTGTTGTGCCTGCTGCTTTCAGCATGCCTGAGTGTCATAGCCTGGGAGAGCACATGTTATCTCATGACTAAAGCCCAGACGAGGCCTACAGAGTTTCCGTTTACCTAATTGCAACCAGAGCCCTGAGACAGAGCAGCACTAATTCCCCAAGTTTTCCAAAATGGTTGTTTTCCGGTTTCATGCCCACTGTCTGTTCAATGACAGCTGTACAGCACATTTAAACCAAAGAAAAACAGAATTTTGTTATTCATTGTGGTAGATTTCATGTGCTCATTTAGCTCAAACAGCACATGCACACATAGAAACACCTTATAGCAGAGACTTTTATACCTCTGACCCCTCATTGCTTTGGCTCATAACAATCTTACAGATAAATTTCACTTTTAAAAGTCTTTCCGAGAACACACTTTGTATTTTTTATTTAAAGGAAATCTATTCCCTCAAACAATTTAGGTCTATATACTATATACTGCATAAAACAGTTCATATGTAAAACCCTGTAAATGTAGTATGTGCCATTTGGTAGTCCTTAAATTTTCATGATAGTTCCCCTTTAAGTACTCATTCTGGGGGTATAGTTTTCCTATCAATTATTTTGCCTTGCTTAGTGATACAGAAACCCCTGTATGAAAGGTTATTACATGCTCAAATCAATAAAGTGCCCACGTTTTGGACAGCTTGACCAGCAGGGGTCACAATTTCTATCTTTTTCATCTATGGTACAGTGAGAAAATTTGGGACACTTCTAATAAATTCAAGTTACTGGGCTGCACTGATTGCAAAGTAATTGCATTTCAAGAAAAAGCATTCAATGGTGGGTTGCTACCTGAATTTTACAAAGTTTGATCTATAGATTTTATAGCATTATAGATTTATAGATTTTATAGCATTTTCTATCACTAGGCAGCAGATTTATTAAAAAAACATTTAAAACACAAGTCATTTCTAAAAAAAAGTACCTGTATAATTGCTCACTTGAGTGCGCCCATATAATAAATTGGCATATTGGAATTGGTAAATAAATTGCAATATGCTTTTCTAACACTATTTATAAATAGGATTTAACTCTGCACAAAACATTTTGTTTTAAGGACCTTTGGGATTCCCATAGAAAGGCACCATATAGGATATTGTGATGGAGTAGCTATTTGGTGGAGACAAGCTCTGGTTGGTGAATGTTTAGGGACCATTTGGATTCCTGTAGAATATTGGCAAGCCAGCAAAATGCATACAAACTGAGCCAGCAAAATGCATTGAGTCGGTGCTTTGTAAAGAACTCTATAACCCAGATGTCTGCTAATTCTAAGCACTGCAGAAGCCTATGAATAAGGGAGTGATTCCCAAAACACATCAGGGGTAACCATCAGCAGTTTGTAGCAATAAACCTGTGTTTTTATCCAGAGTGCTGTCCATCTTCATGATTTGGTTATTTTTAGCACTGGCAGGGCTTACAGCAACTACTGTGACATCACTGCGGGCGCAAGTGATGCCACAGTACAGTCCTTGGAGACAAACAGTCATATATACTTTAAAGCTTGCCCTACTATTGTCTCTAAGCTTATTTACTCTCATTTTACAAAAACAAAATTCCTTTCTATAGTAAACAACCCAAATGTATAATTTATTCTTCCCAATCTGCATTTCCATTACTAATAATGGCAGACTCTGATATTTGATGAATCAGGATTTTTTTCTGCTGGAATGCTGGAAACTATTAACTGTTTTACAAGGCGAGTAGCATTAGCATGTGGATAAGCAGAGTAAAACAGGCTCCTAAAGGCACATTTCTATTCTGTAACTTTACACTGGTTAATTACATGTCTTTTTAGTCACTGCTAATTATCTGGTCATTGTAAGCATCAGGCATAAAAGTATCAACAATAAACACAATCAAAAACATCTGTCCTGTTCTAAAGTATTTTCCTCCCCACTGTATGACCCTGATATAAAATGTGCCCCACATGCAGTAACATGCTTATTGTGTATATATAGTATTTTCCCCCTGCTTGGTGCACTCACCTTTTGGGGTAGTGTTGTGCTGCTGCACAGGTATTGGTGTCAAAGCTCTGGCTGCATTTTGTCCATCTCAGCTTCATACCCTATCCACAAGGAAATTATAAACATAATGTCATTTCTGTGGCCATTCATTGACTGCACAGCACATTAATGCAATTAATGATCTTAACATGGTGATCGGTTATTCGGCCTTAAAAACACAATCAAATCTGGTCGTGTACTTTTATTTTGGCAATGAACATGAATGGTGTTATATGGTGTGTTACAACCTTAAAGCAATGCATCACTGGGGCCCCAGGGGGGCTTCAAAGCATTGGCTAAAGGCTAAAGAGAATTTGCTCTGCAAAATACACCAGTCTGAAGATAAGTTAGGCTACCATTTTAAATGAACACTTATTTGTTGTAATAGATACAGTACACATCTCCCAACTGTCACGTTTTCTGTGGGACAGTCCCTATTTTGACAGTCCCGATTTTTGACAATCTTGATTTATGCCAGCCTTGGTTTTATGCACCTGAACTATGTTCCACTTTTTGGTAAATTACTGTTATTTTTAAACAAATTCGCTGTGAGTTACATATTATTATATTTATTTTCTAGGAGTATTACCGCTAGAGTCTATCTCCTTCGCTAGCGAAGTTACGCCAGTGGCCGTTAGTAAATCGGCGAAGTAACGAAATGACGTCACGCTGGTTAATTTTCGCTAACGTTAGTCACGTTGCCCTTTAGTAAATCTGCCCCTTGGTCTTTAATGTCCCAGACTCTGCAGCAGAGCAGAACATCTTACTTGTTTATAAATGCTTTTAGAACTTCAATGGCTGGTATAAATGTATCAGGGCCCTCTTTGCTCTGTAATTGCATTTAATTCACATTCTGACATCATACAAACAAATGTCCATTCATGTTTTGTATTTCTGCCGGGATACTGTTCCATCTCTCTCAATAAATTATGACACTAATTGGTCACAGACTTTGCTTCACCATATATTGTGTGCATCTGGTCTCCCTTGGAGTATACTGTTACCTTGTCACATTTTTCAGGACATTTATGAAATGAATACAATATTGGTTAAATCAACACCAGGGCAAAGAATGAGTGATTAAAGACTTATTGCAATAAGCTTTCCTTAGGCGGAAGCAGAGAGATTTGGAAACGTCTCAGATGGTATAATGTATAAAGATACTGATGAAAGCAACAAAGTATTGGTGTTGGTGAAATTCGTCTCTATAACATAAGAAAGAAACATTCATTCATTAGTAGCACACAGTCTATATTTCTTAAAAGGATTTTGTCATGAATTCAAAGGTGTAGTTTTTATTTCTAAATTATACTGTTTACGCTGCAGATAATTCACTCTATTATGTAAAATTTAATCCCTGAACCAAAAATGTATTTTTTTAGTTGTAATATTGGTGTGTAGGCAGCCATCTCAGGTCATTTGGCCTGGTCATGTGCTTTCAGAAAGAGCCAGAACTTTAGGATGGAACTGCTTCCCTGCAACCCTGATGTATTTTTTGCAACATTGTATGTGTTCATTAGCTTGAGGAAGTTCAGCTGTTTTTGTAGCAACTAAGTAGCCAGTAGAGGGCACTGCATAGAGATGGTATATAAATGTGTTCACTTCATGCATTTTGTAGCTTGAGGAAAGGCTGATGTCGGCCTGAAACGTCGCTGTATTTCTGTCTTGCTAAAGCCATTTTTCTAATAAAGGCTTTTTAAGGAACCTGACTGGATGTGTGGTGCTGTCTACCTGGGAATACTGAATATTAAGGTGGAAGTGGCTACCTGAGACGTGCACCCCAACTACAAAAGTTTCCATTGCTGAGTGCTGACTTCTGCTATCTTGTACAAGTTTTCCACGTGAGTCGGGCACCAGTTGGATTTGAGATGTCTTTTGCTTATACTGAGACAGACAGAATACGTATTACTGATGCCGTAAGTGGACAAAGTGATTTCCTCAACACTAAAGATTGTAAACAACAGTTCAGAGAACTTGAACGCCTGAAACGTAAGACTCGTAACGTAAGTGTCATATGATTTACATTTGAGAACCCTTGCTGAGTATATAAAAATGCAGCGTATCCCACGGGGATTGAGGGTTCGTTTATATCCCACCCTGTTTGCACAAGACAAAGAATTTTGTCAAAAATGGGAGGCGATTGTAAACAAGTGCTCTAATGACTTAATACTTGCCACCATGGAGCAGATTCAGAAAGAGCTACCCGAGATGGAGCGTGCGGTTGAGACTGAGACAGAATTGATCCGGAACTCTTTTCCTGCAGAGGCTGTTGCAGAGGGAACTAGCAAATTGACGGACCATCTGGACAAGTTCCGTATCGAAGTTGAGGCTCGCAAGCGCAGCAAGTTTCAGCGGGATGCCGCTGATTATGCGAGTGGGAGAGTTTACCGATGGGCAAACAACACGGAGGTGCTGTCTCCCTCTAAAAGATTATCCCGCATGACACGCTTCGACAGGGAGGATCGACATGACCGATCCAGGTCTACATCTGCTTCCACCACCTCTTCCTCTTTTTTAGGTGGGTCGCAAGTGATGGGCGCTAGGGATGTAGCGAATGTCGGAAAAAATGTTCGTGAACATGTTCGCGAACTTCCGGACAAAAATGCGAACGGTTCGCGAACGTCGCGAACCCCATAGACTTCAATGGGAAGGCGAATTTTAAAAGCTAGAAAAGACATTTCTGGCCAGAAAAATGATTTTAAAGTTGTTTAAAGGGTGCAACGACCTGGACAGTGGCATGCCAGAGGGGGATCAAGGGCAAAAATGTTTCTGAAAAATACATTGTTGACACAGCGCTGCGTTTTGTGCTGTAAAGGGCAGAAATCACACTACGTCACTCAGGTGATGTTTCTGGACACGGAATGTGAAAAACCTCACACAGCTAGGTGGCACTTGGTTAAAGACTGGGCAAACAATGCCTGCAAGGGCAACGTATACAGTAGTGGATACGGAATATATTATTGCTGCTTGAAAAACGTCACTCAGGTGGTGTTTCTGGAGACGGTATTATTATTGATATTTAGACAGAATGTGAACAAGCTCACACAGCTAGCTGGCAGTTGTTTGAAAATGAAGAACACACTGGGCAAACAAATTGAAACAATGCCTGCAAGATCAACGTATACACTACAGCAGTGGATACGGAATATATTATTGCTGCTTGAAAAACGTCACTCAGGTGGTGTTTCTGGAGACGGTATTATTATTGATATTTAGACAGAATGTGAACAAGCTCACACAGCTAGCTGGCAGTTGTTTGAAGAACACACTGGGCAAATAATGCCTGCAAGTGCACTACTATTGGTGCACTACTATGAAGAACAGCAAACAGCACTGGACATGTTAAAGAATAGTAAGATAAGTAAAATAAAAAAATATGTATATGTATATTAAAAAAAAAAAATTACTCTGGTTGGTGCTGAACTACTAGGAGCAGCACACCAGTCCCACTCCCCAACACAGCTAGACTAATAGCACTGGGCTCTTATAGTAGCAAAGTAAAAAAACAAAAAAGAAAATAAAAGCAGTCCTTACAAGGACTATTGGGTTACAGGCAGCAGTCAGCAGATGAGAGATCAGCAGCAGTGCCCACAGCAGCTACATACAGAGCACTGCAGTAGAAGGTAGATTACTAGCCAGCAAAGCTACCTAACCTAAAATGTCCCTCAAATCCCTGCAGAGTTCTGTCCCTACAATACAGAGCAGTATCAAGTAGATTACTAGCCAGCAAAGTTACTATCAACTGTCCCTCAAATCACTAACAGCTCTCTCCCTACACTAGCTCTTCCAAGCACACACAGGCAGAATGAAAAAACGCTGCAGGGCTTCAGTTTATATATGGAAGGGGAGTGGTCCAGGGGGTGTGGGGGTGGTCCAGGAGGGAGAGCTTCCTGATTGGCTGCCATGTATCTGCTGGTCTGGGATGAGAGGGCAAAAATAAGCGCCAGCTAAGGCGAACTCAAATTGGCGAACGTCGCGCGACGTTCGCGAACATTCGGTGGACGCGAACACCCGATGTTCACGCGAAATAGTTCGCGGGCGAACAGTCCGCGACATCCCTAATGGGCGCAACTCTAGAAAACGGCGGCGCGCTGGAAGGAAGCACCGCAGGCAAACAGAAGCAGGTACATCGTCCACGCCGCAGGCCCAAACGGTGGTAAACATTTCCAGTATCGCATTGACGGACGACCAAGAGAAGGTATTGACTAAAGGTTTATCTTTTGGCTTAGTTACCCGCCCAGATTTTTTTGAATTAGACTTGGAGCTATACAGACTGTTCAGGAACATTAAACTGAGAGTTCAGTTCTCGGATACTGTTGGGGATTCGGGTTGTGGCGCTATTAACACATTCACGAGCAAGGACTTGGGGTTAAAACTGAGTAGCCAATATATCCCTGTGGTTGATAATGTTTTTATTGATACTTTTATATCTAATGTGACCCGCGATGTTGCAACTTTGGAAACTAAATACAGGCAGGGGGATTTCCATCTTACTCCTTATAATTTGAACTCTGTTGAATACAAAGCTTTGCAGGAATTGAAACAAAATGATAGCTTAATTATTAAACCAGCGGATAAGGGGGGAGCCATTGTGTTAATGGACAAATCTACTTATATCGCAGAAATTATGCGTCAAGTAACCGACACTAACACCTATCAACGGTTGGATAGTGATCCGCTGTTTAATATTCAACATAAGATTCAGGATTTGGTACATGATGCACTTGAATTAAAAACTATTGATGTACAGTTAGCTGCATTCTTACAGAACAAAAATCCTGTGACTCCCATCTTTTATGTGTTACCCAAGATACACAAGAGATTGGAGTCTCCCCCAGGTCGGCCCATCGTGTCCTGCACTGATTCAGTACTATCACCTTTGTCTAGATTTGTAGACCGGTTGATTAATGTTTATGTGGGGCAACACAAATCCTATTTGAAAGATACAGGAGACTTTTTGAGCAAACTTGCATGTTTGGGCACAGTACCGGATGGTACTTGGCTGGTTACTTTTGATGTGGAGAGCCTCTACACCTCCATCCCACATGATGGGGGGGTTGAGGCTGTCCGCATCGAATTGACCAGAGACCAGTCCCTAGATGGAGCACAAAAAAACTTCATACTCCATTGTTTACAAATGGTTCTCCGGAACAATTATTTCCTGTTTCAGGATGATTTATTTTTACAAATAAGGGGGACCGCCATGGGGTCGAATGTGGCCCCGTCCTATGCGAATATTTACATGAACAATTTTGAAGAACATGTTGTTTACCCTAATGAATTATTCAAAAAATTCTGTTGGAAATGGGTACGCTTTATAGACGATATTTTCGCTTTATGGACGGGGCCACATGAGACCCTTGACAAATTTTATGGAGAGATCAATTGTGCATGACCCCATATTAAATTCACCATGAATGCTAGCCCAGAGTGCATTCCTTTTCTAGACACCATGATACATCTAAGGGAGGGGACACTATGGTCAGATCTTTACGTGAAACCCACGGACAAAAATACTTTACTACATTATGGATCTTTCCATCCACCCCATGTGAAGCGATCTTTACCTAAATCTCAATATACCCGTGTTAAACGTATCGTATCTGACCAAGATGCCCTTCAAGGAAGAATGGAGGAAATGACTACTAAATTTAAGGATAGAGGGTACCCTTTGTCACTATTGAGGGAACAATGTTCCCTAGTGGAGAGGCAAAATATCGAACAGACCCAGGTATCAGGGCGGTCTAGAGAGGGGGGACGGTTAACATTTGTTTCTAAATACAATCCATTGAGTTCGCACATAACAAAAATTATCCGCAAACACTGGGGGTTGCTTAGAGATGGCATACCTACTATACGAGAATTTCAGTCCTTACCCATGATGGCCTACAAAAAAACAAAAACTGTTGGGTCCGCCTTAGTGAGATCAGACATAGGGACCCCAAAAGAAACACAACAACTGTCAAAAAGGGGAATTTATTTATCACACCCATAAAGGTTCCCCAATTAAAATTAAAGGTTTCTTTACTTGTTCTTCTTCATTTGTAATATACGTGATAAAGTGCCCATGCGGATTACAGTATGTAGGGCAGACCACTCGCATGGTCAGGGAACGCATATGTGAGCACAAGTCTGCTATCAGAACGAAAAAAATGGAACAAGCAGTAGCCTGTCACTTTGTAGGAGAGGGGCATGGTATTCATCAATTGAAATACCAAGTAGTAGATGGGGTCCCCAAATTACATCGCCGGGGTGATAGACATAAAATAACTACTTAAAAAAGAGGCAATGTGGATACGATTATTGGGCACTCTTACACCTGGGGGATTGAATAGGGAGTATGAACTGCAAAAAATTTTTCAATAATGTTTTTATAGCAAATTGTTTTTTATTGGTTTTAATCTACAGGGTGGTGTCACGGAGATTACTGTGAGACTCTCAATATTTGCACGGATGGAGCAGGAAGATTTGCTCAAGAAGTATCTTAACCCTGATGTATTTTTTGCAACATTGTATGTGTTCATTAGCTTGAGGAAGTTCAGCTGTTTTTGTAGCAACTAAGTAGCCAGTAGAGGGCACTGCATAGAGATGGTATATAAATGTGTTCACTTCATGCATTTTGTAGCTTGAGGAAAGGCTGATGTCGGCCTGAAACGTCGCTGTATTTCTGTCTTGCTAAAGCCATTTTTCTAATAAAGGCTTTTTAAGGAACCTGACTGGATGTGTGGTGCTGTCTACCTGGGAATACTGGAACTGCTTCCTGACAGGCTATTATTTCTGCTACTCAATGTAACTGAAGGAGTGTGACATTGATTTTTACTATTGAGTGCTGTGATATCACTCCAACTTGTGGTGCAGCAGTGAAGAGTGACTGAAGCTTATCAGAGCACAAGTCACATGCCTGAGGGCATCTGGGAAACTGACATGTCTAACCCCATGTCAGATTTCAAAATGCAATATTAAAAAAATGTTTGCTCTTTTGAAAAATGGATTCCAGTGCAGAAGTCTGCTGGACTAGCACTATTATGCAATGATACATTTTGAATGACACCCAAGGGTAATGTGTCACCCCCCCCCCCCATGAATATAGTCCTGACAAATGCAGCCAGTGCTTTATTCCTGGGGTAAACACAAGTCTCTGTTGTGGAGCTCAGAGCCCTATGGCTCCTTCTAAGTGCAGGGCAAAATAACCTAGTGGATAGCGCCCATTTTTATACTTTGCACCCAGCCTTGCTCTTTGTAAATGAACTCCATTGTGTTACAGAAAACTGGCCGAAGAAGGCGTGGCCTAGTGCCTAGTGTGATGCCGTGTGATGTCACTAGGGTAGACAACAGGAGACACCCCTAAATTAATTTCCAGTCTTAACACCAAGATTTTATAAGGTTGTTGGCAATCTTATTGTAGGCAAAGGTATTGCTCTACATTATTATGCACAAAGCAGCAGATTTTTTTTTGGTGAATAGTGACCCTTTAAGGAACGTACAATGAGAACAAATAGAACATACAATGAAGTCTACCTAAAGCATAACAGTCGGCAAACTAGTGATCCATACCATTGTGCCAGATACAGTCTCAGCCCTATATCAGTCTCCCCATTATATAAAGAACTAGATACAGACAGACTATATTTTGCACTTTCACAGATGCAGAGGCGGCAGTTAGCTTTAGAACTCATTTATGCAACACTTTGCATTCTTCATATTCATATTCCTAATAAATCTGAGATGTTAAACGTATTTCTGAACAGACTCCAGACAGAGAAAACCCCCAATAAAACATGTCTAGCAATATTATGCTCTTTCAATAAGCCCTGCTAGCTGTCATATGGTAGCACACCACACAATCCCATGATAAACAAAGAGAGATCTTTATTAAAGGGCGTAGGCATCCAAAGTACGAGTTTTAGACCACAAACTGTAGGAAGCTGAATGTCAGCTTTAAGAGTGGTGAAGTGCAGTGGGAAGGGCAGGTCTGGTCAATACGGCACTTCATAACTGTCACATAAACGTTCTCTTTTGTACATTGTTTATTTCGTTTAAATTAACAATTTCACTACGTCTGATGTCTAAGAATAAACAGGAACAGAGGTTGTATACAGATTCTCATCCGGCACTACTTGCAGCTCTTAAAGGGAAATATTCCACACATGCCATTTCCCATTTTTTGAAATGGTTCAAGAAAGAAATTTGTTGTCAGCTACCCTTCCTATATAAGATACAACATTATATGCAATAGGATCTGTTACAGACTTGTAACACCAAATGTTAATGGATGGTTTGGGCTGAGATGCCTGCCCATTATACACTCATAGGGGCAGATTCACGGGCTAAGTTTCGCCAGCATCAGCTTCGCAGGCAATTCCATTTCAGAAAAGGAAAGTCGCCACCGTTTTTGGAACTTTAATGCATTTTCGGCACACAGGATAGATTCAGGAAGATCTAGCTTCTTTTTAGCACTTTGCCTGGTCTGTGGCGGTAACGTTCAGTAAAATCCGCACTTTAGTGAATTTGCAGAGTAACAATCGTTCACCAGAGCGAAAAGTCACCTGGCGATCGAGTGCGAATGAATGCTAGCGACCGTCTCTTTCGCTAGCGAATTGACTCCTGAATTGGCTATGTCCCTGCGGTTGGCAACGCTGGTGAAAAGTTGCTAGTGTTAGCCACTTCGCCCTTTAGTGAATCTGCCCCATAGACTGTTGAGCAGTTTTCACATCAACACATTGGGTCATTCAGACAGAAAATCTCGTCTGTTAATACCAAAGTCCGACAACATAGGGGACAATAAGTAGCCCAGAAGTGCCAAGAGGTTGGACCACCCACAGACTCCCCCCACTCAATAAGGCATTTTCCAATGTAAGTTTACCATCTACTTACACACTCACAATATGTAAGTGCAGCTTGTGGCTTGAGGCTTTTTGTCCAGTAATTCAGATAACCTGAAAAGTAGCCTGCTTCATTTATAGGGCTTTCAAGTAATGCATATTTATGGTTTAACATTAAAAACCATGCACATGAGACAAAAAGGTAAAGTTAGGGCATACAACAGATTAACGTTGTTGCTAAACTTTAGAGCAGATAAGCATGTGTCACAATAAAATGAGTTGGACAGAAATAATAGAAATAATAAGGATCTTAATTCAAATGCATGATTCTTTTTTTTATTTTTTTTTAGTCCTACAAGTCTTTTGATATATATATGCTCAAGCACTCCTTTGTAACATAACAACCTAAGCATGGATTTACTGTATGGTTTAGGGAATGCCAGTATGACTCACATTGCAGCTAAAGTAGGATGTAAACAAGTCTACCCAACCAATTTCTGCACTGTGGTCATACAGGGACAGTTTATGTGGTTTTGTTTACTAGGGAACTGTGTAATTAGAAACTACATCACTTACTTTGGGAAATGGCAGAGGTTTCCTAATCATGACTTTCTAATAACCATTATAGTAATTTCTTCTGGAATCCAGAGTTGGGGTGCTCATCATGCTAGCAAAGTATGCCTAACTCAAGTCCATTACAGCTTCATTCTGTACAGAGCACCATTATATTGTACCACGGAGGTCAGTCTGTGCCTGCTAGAAGATCACTAGAAAGGGCAGGGGCTTAGCAGGAAATGTAGTAGATACACTATGGGGGTATTTACTAAAACTTGACTTTTTCTCACTATAATCTACAAAAAAAAAATTTGACCAAACTCCCAAAACCGAATCCCCTTAATTTATTATTAAAATGTCTTGAAAAAATCTGTGCAAGATAAAGTCTGAGACGTCAATTCTGGGCAACTTCTTCAAATTGATGCCCCGACAACTCAAATTTATCAAATCTAATGCGAATCCTGACGGCACCTTATGCAATTGCCTTCTACATGATTTCGACAGGTTTTAGCTGGAGTATTTTAAGATTTCGATTTTTAGCAGCTTCAGAGCATAATAATATTAAAAAAATTGGAGCGTTTTTTTTCCCCTCTAAAAATGTGACTTTTTCCCTTTTACAACTTGAATAATTTAAAGTTTAATAAATAGGCCCCTTGCTTTACACATTAGTTGCTTTTTAGTAAGATCAACCGGAGTCTGGGACAATGGGGCTTGTTTACTAACATAGCCGCTAAATTGTACTAGAGGAATTGCTTATAGCAGCCAATCAGATTTTTCATTTTAAACATAGTGGACAGATTTCCTGCCTGGTTGATATTAGCAACTGCATTTGTACAGTTTAGCATCAATGTTAACAAATGTGCCCCCAAGAGTCTCCTGTAAGACAAATCCAGGCTTCTTTTAATAATAAGTGGGGTGCGCATATAAGTTTCACAACTAACAAGACAGTATACAGTACAATATGAACATTTTAAACCAATGTTTGCAATACTAATATCCACATGCTGTCATAGCAGAACAGAAAGGGTTTTCTGTATATACAATATCATGCCAATGTTCCACTGATGTCCTGGCAAGTTTGCTAACAGCATGTGGATGCCCAGAATACGCACACACATTTCCATTTATAAGGATTTAACATAAGCTTCGTCTCATGTAAATATTAAACATTTTAAATATAATCAATTAAAAATATTCTGTACTGTGTCAGAAATAATCTTTACTCTTCATTATCCCACCCTCTCAGCATCTGTCAGTCTACATGCGGAAGTTGGTGTCAGATTTTCATTGACCGTTGGGTCAAATACATTGGTGTGTGCCCACTTTGGCTAGATTATGTATTAGGGCTAACTGTCTTTCACAACAACTGACTCTGACACTAAGCTGCATGAGGAGAGAATGTTTGCTGAGAGGGGGGAGGGTGAAGTGTAATTTGATTATTTCAGAATTTCAACAAAAATGTTAACTGATTACATTTAGATGTATATTATTTCCATGACATTATTTTGTGACATTATCCTTTAAGTTCAAAACATATGGGGGATCAAAGTCTACTTTGTTTCGGATCCCTAATTAGAAATAGATGGGCTAAGGCTAGGGTCAGACAGGGTCGAAATCAGCCTGCTGAAGTCTGTAGGCCAATTTCAGCCTCTCGTCACAAGCAATATCATCTCCTTGTTTCGTGTCGAGAAGCCTTGCGTCAGCTCCAGCACAAACGCGTTTGGCGTATTTCCACGTGAAATGTAAAGTCTCGCGTTCCATCCATCTGCAATGCGACTGCAGATTTCAGCAAGCTGATTTTGGCGCGCCTGGCCCTAACCTTAACGTTGTATAAATTGCAGTGTGTGTGATTCTTGTCTTCTTTTATGTAATGCATTCCATACAGTGATTTCCATTGTTTGGAATTGGATGATATCAGTGGGAAACTCACAGTGGTGAAAGTACCATATGTGACATTACATTACTCTATGGAAAAATCTGGAGATAACATGAAATATGTACATTTAGTGCAGTACAATCTAGTCCTAACTCAGAGGAGATATGAACAAGTAGGTTTTATTTACCCTTTAACATATGTTCTTCTGTCATAAGTAGAGAGGACAATTATCCTAAAGCTAATCACAATGCGGTATGTGATATGCTTCCTCTTCTGCCATTATCATTACTATTACTCTTTATATTGTGCCAACATATTCCAAAGCACTTTATAGAGAATATACATCATCCACATCAGTCCCTGCCCCAAAGGAGCTTCCAGGTTAAGGTACCTATAACATTAACACACATTAGGGCAGGGTTGGACTGGCCCATTCTGGTGGGCCCCGAACCTGTTGGGTTCTTCCACTTGGCCGCTGTAAGACGTGCCGGGAGATCTTCAATTACCTCCTGTCGCACCTCCTTGCCTGCTTCCGTGCGCACTTCCGGGTTAGGGTACGGATGCTGGTGTTTGACGCTGGCGTTGTGATGCTGAGTGTTGTGACATCATCACTCAGCGCCTGTTTGAAACTTTTGGCGCCAATTCGTCCAAAGCTTGTTTTACCATTTTGTTAGTACCTAAGCTAGGCTTCAGGTTACTGTTCCAGCTCAAGCATATTTTCTATTCTTATTATCTGGTTTTTGACTCCTGCCTGACTCTCGTTTATGAATCCTGCCAGCAGCCCTTGATTCTTCACCTGTTGGACAACGTCTTTTCTAAATCCTTGCCGGTACCTCGTTCACTGACTTATTTCTAAACTCCGCACTTCCTTGTTGGTTTTCCGTAGCAGAAAGCCGGGGGCCCCAAAAGGGCGTTGGTGAACCCCGGAGACCGTAGGGTTAACCTGTGCAACCGAGTGTACCCATCACTGTGCTAGGTTCTGATAACGAGATCGGTAAAACAGCCGCAAGCCAGCAGCCACCACCACTCCCCACCCTGCTGCCATGCATTCCATTGAAACACACATCCATCTTTAAGTAAGTACAAGAGATCGGTGGTGGCTGTTAGGCCTTCAGTGGCTGAATGGTGGGCCATGGGTACCCCAGACCACTATGCACTGGGGGAAATGTTATCTTTATATTTACATACAGGCTTTCAGATAGTGCCCTGGCTGAAATAAAACCTCAGCCCAATAGCCTAAATAGCTTAAATAATGTATATTTCCAAATCTCCCCAATCACACATGTAGTGGGGTGGCCGCAAGCATAACTGCACTGCTGGCTGGTTCTTTTGAATCCTTGACCTTCTCCCTTTAAGGCATAGAACCCAGAACAAGTGGCCACTCTCTACCTTCCAAGTTGGTATCCTGGCCTGGAAAAAAGTTCTGTCTCTGGGCAGATCTGCTACCAAGAACATTTAACTCAACACTATTCTATGGCTCACTTGCAGAAAATCCCAGATCTACAAGTATAGGCAACGCCTACAATGCCCAATCTATTAATCTGCTGAGCTATTAGAAGAATTCCAACTACCCCAACACACAGTTTTACCAGTACCTCCAGGTCCAACATGCCCTGACTGCACTATTGTCAAAGGGGAAACCTTTATGCAATATGCCATAGTAAATGGGTACAGGACATACCCAGGCTAGATACTGATGACTGGGACAATATTTCCAACACTTTCATGTTCACAGTGATTCATAGGCTGCACAATATGGGAGTGAGCCCCACTAATCTGTGCTTTAAATGGCAATAGGTCCTGGGCACATGTTTTCTGCCCCTTAAAGGAACAGTAACGTCAAAAAATTAAAGAGTTTTAAAGTAATAAAAATATAATGCAGTGTTGCTAGGATGGTTTACGGAGGAGTATAAGGGCATTTTGGGTCAGAGAAATATACAATTGGCAAGGACAAGGCTCTAGGACAAGGCAAAATCCTTATAAGTAGAGTTATGAACATCTTTACAGAGAGGGAGTCCCAGTAAAAGGATCTGACTACTCTGAGAAATAGTAAAAAATATTTATTATGATTTTATAAGTCTATGAACACTGTGCACTATGCATTGATTTAAGGGCACTCATCTGTGCTTACCAATAATGTGCAATATTTATACCTTTCAGATGCCCTTCAGATGTAATTATTATGACACTTTATTTATATAGTACTGACACGCTACACTGTACTTTATAGAGATTGTTCACATCAGTCCCTGCCCCAGTGCAACATTCAGTCTATGTTCCCTATATAGGGTCAGTGTCATCAGCCAAACCATGTGATATGGGGGGGACACCAGCGTGCCAGGAAGAAACCAAACGGACGCCGTTTTTTCGACGCCGGCGTCCGTTTTTTTGAAAAAAATAATTTTTGACGCTGGCGAATTTTTGACGCAAATTTTCGCGGGCGTTTCGCGAATTTATTCGCTGGCGGCGAAACGCGCAAATTTGCCACGAATTCGCGCCTGCCGAATAAATTCGCCCATCACTATTCACAAGCAAAAAAGATAAGCCAATGTATCTGTTCAGTCCAGAACAGTTACGAATTGTGCCGAATATTCATACAAACCTATTCATTTCATTATTTCAGTATTGATCAGTTGGCATCTTAATAATTCCCAACAAAAATATCAAGAGATTGATCCGCATTAAATTACTAACTTAACTGTTGACAGATTCACAGCAGCTGGTGGGCCACAGGTCTTACTGTATATCCCAGGGGATGTAGTATTACATAGAATATATTGTCTTAATCAGTGCCATATCTAGCAAGTAATAGAATACTGGGTCTCTCAGTTTTTCATTATTCACAAACATAATAGCCAGGAACAAGTGATGCCCAAGCACTGTTTTCCCAGATGTTGTCGAACTACAACTCTCAGGAGCAGCAGACAGCCCTTGCCTTTCCAAACTATTGAAAAAAAAAGGCCAGCCTGTGAAATGGAATTGATTTGTAAAATGCTTTCGGCCAGTTTTATGTTTCTACTATTCTGCTTTGGAGAAGAAAAGGACCGCAGAACATTATTTTCCTGGCCCCTAAACATTTGGAGCACACAAAATAATACGTTCTTTCTTTGCTTGCCCTTAATTAAAAATAACCCAGGACAAACGAGAGCTACTGGAAATGAAAAACATCTGGAAGGCATTCTGCTTTATAAGTCACCAAACTTTTTCTTGAGCAATGACAGAGAAGAGGGAAGAAAAACATACTCACCATTGCCAAGCACATTGAATATCTTTTCTACAGATTTATTCGCCCAGTGTTATTTCCCCGATTAAATCTGGAGTGGCCGTCCATGTTCCTTGCAGCCTGCCATGAAAATCCTATGTGTATTCCCCTCCGCTGCTGGGAAGAACTTGACATCAATGCTTTCTGGGGAGGCTCTTTTCTCTCCTTGTGCACTGCAATGACTGAGCTGTCTGCCAGTAAATCATAATTACCAAAGTCTCTGCATTTTTAAATACCGCCCAGTTAGACAGATGTGCATAAAAGAGATGTTATTGCTCTGAATGGAACTGCTCTGGTCCTAACCTTTTCTCCTGTAGCACAGAGAAGAAATGGAAAACGTCAGACTTTCCTCTTGACTTTTTCCCCGACTGGGTGTCACAAAGAACAGAAAGCTGCTGCAGTCTTCTTGGATAGGAAAATGTGACTTTAACCCTTCAAGTGACCATTGCCTTGACTTGCTATAACCTGTATGGGAAGTTCTGCTTTTTAGGGAGTTGCAGACAGGAGTGAGCCCCCCTGCTGGGCCCCACAGAGCAGTCATTGTATGGAAGTAAAAATGTTAGCACCCCACAGTTATATGTTTATTGGGGGGAAAGGCTGTAACTGTGTGATAGTGAGTATGGTAAGGTTAAGATTGTGTCAGTACATGGGATCTATTATTTAGGACCTGGGGTTTTCTGGATAAGTTTTTTCTGTAATCTGGATCTCCACATCTTAAACATTAATCAGGTTAATCAGGTTAACCCAATAGGATTGTTTTGCCACCAATATAGATTCAATAGATGCAGTACAAGGTACTTCTTTATTATTACAGAAAAAAAGAGTTATTATTTTTATAAAAATAGTTATTTGCTTAAAATGAACTCAATGGGGCAGATTTACTAAAGAGCGAAGCGGCTGTCACTAGCAAAAATTTGCCAAAAAGACAATCCACAGGGACATCTGTCCTCAAGCATAGAGGACAATTCCATAGCAAAAGTGCTCAGTGTTGATGAAATTTTACCCCTTTTCGCCCAGGTGTATAATCATTACTCCGCAAATTCATCAAATTGTGAATTTTCCACTAGGTTACCCTTTTCGCCAGAGTTATACCTGGCGAACTGATAAGATGAAGTTACATCCTCCACAATCTTATGTCAATGACATCATATCCTGTATGCCAAAAAGTCCTCAAAAAAGACAAAACGCTGGTGTTTTTTCATATTTTAAAGTGGTATTAAATTGAGCTAACTGTTTGTTGGCGTTTTGCAAGGAAAAGAGTAGCATTAGTGAAAGTTCGCTTAGAAATGCTCACACTGATGAATTTTCGCTGGTGAAACTGTCAGAGACAGTAACGTAACTTTGCATTGATGACTAAGCTATACGCTGTGAATAAACATTTGACTAAGTTGCGTGAAGTGTGGCAGACACTTCTGAGCCGAACATTTGCCAATCATTAAATTTCCCCCCTATGGGAGATGGCCTTGCCGCAATTCAGAGCTTTCTGGATAATGAGTTTGCAGAAAAGAGATCCCATACACTTTATACTAACATGCAGCCTTTAGCTATTTTTGAAATATAATACCAGCAGCCTTTTCCATAACAACAGGAGAATTGCAAGTTACTGTATAAATAATAGGGTCCCCTCCAAGTATATTGTCCCTGTAGCCTCAATAACATGCAGGAGGAGGTACAACAACAGGAGGTACAACAACCAAAGTCTGTACAGCCAGTTGTATTCCCATCATTCTTTGGCACCACTATTACATGGCATGGGGAGTGTTTATGTAATTCTGTATTCCTAAACATGACCTACACTCCGTGCCCAAAACTGAGATTAATTTAACGTAACATCACCATGTGCAAAGTCAGGCATCAGCTGGAGTGGTATTCAGATCATCACCAATGGAGAAGCAGAAATGCATCCTTGGGCGGGATAAATGGCATTTCAACTTCTGCGAGGTGTTGGGCTGTATTCCATGGTATGAGCTAGGGTTCTTGGTTACATTGAAAGCAAACCTCAAGGCTGCACAATGATATTCCTGAAAAGTTTTGTGTGTCTCTCCTGTTTCAGCACAATAATGCTTAATGCCCAAAGCCAGGTCTGTACAAAATGGGTTTTCGGAGATATTCTGAGACAATTTGCAATCTGGTTGCTAGGGTCCAAACTGAATAAGAGACTGGAATATGAATAGGAGAGGACCAGAATGAAAAGATGAGTAAGAAAAAGTAGCAATAACAATAAACTTGTAGTCCTAAAGAGCATTTGTTTTTTTAGATAGGGTCAGTGACCCCCATTTGAAAGCTGGAAAGGGTCAGAAGATAAAGGCAAATAGAAGACCAGTGAAGACTAATTGAAAGCTTGCTTAGAACTGACCATTCTATAACATACTAAGGGGCAAATTTACTAAAGGGTGAAGTGACTAACGCTGGAGAAAATTCGCCAGCATGACGTCATTTCAGGACTTTGCCGATTTACTGACGGGTGCTGGGGTAAATTCGATAGCGAAGGAGATAGACTTTAGCGGTACTTCGCACTCTAACGACAGGCGAATTTTCGCTCTGGTGAATGGACGTAACTGCGGATTTTACTGAACGTTACCTCTTGCGCCAGACTTGCCTTCGCACCTCAGACCAGGCGAAGTGCAATAGAGTAGATAGGAGTTCCTCAAAAAGAATTTGAAAAATGTTCTAAGTCCCAAAAAATGCTGGTGACTTTTCCGTTTTTCAGGGTGATAGGCCCCTACATTTCCTAACATATGGCACATAAATTATACAGTGGGCTAATGTGTAGGGCATTATAACAACTATTTTCTTTTATTAAGCTTCCCTTGTGTAGTGTAATGTATTTGCTGCAACATATACGTCCATTCAACTTTAACTTAAGGTCATATGCAAATTAGCCAATGATAGCGCAACTTTGCTTTGCTTGCCGAATTAACGCTAGCGAAACACCGCCATCGTTTGGCGCCCTGGACGCAACTTCGCATTTTATTGAATTAGTGTTGTCCTGGCAAAGTGTGGCGATGTGAGAGAAGCTGTTGCTGGCAAATTTCCGGAGGTTAGTGAATTTGCCCCTAAGAGTTAACTTAAAGGTGAACCACCCCTTTAAGGTTTATTAACATGCGTAGCATTCATCTTTAAAAGTGACCCACATACAGGATTCTACTTGTGCCATTTCTGCATATAGTGTATGTGAAATTCACATCCCTCAGGCTTTTCTTAAACCATAAGTGCCATTTGGACAACTGAGGATGGTGGGAACTAGATGTAAAATGGTTTGTTTCTTAACTAAAAAAAAAAAAAACAACTAGAATTTAGTATAAGCAAATGTTTATTGTAACTAACACAGGCAAAATACATTCAATAAAAAAGATCAAAATCCAAAATGTTTGGTTACCAAGGAAAATAAAACCATTGATTATTTCAGTTTGTTCCAGGTCAGGGCTTAAAATGATGAAAACAAGTATTTAACAAGAGCCGTGATCACTATATATATAATTCTTACATATTACATGGAAGAAAAGTACACAATAACTCTTCAGCACTTGGCAGTTAGATGCTTTTGAGCACCACACCCAGCCTGAAACAAATGGATTTCACATTGCCCACACTTCGCCATAGTACAACTGGTTATGGAACTTAAGTATTTATGAGAGCAGCTATTTTTTTTAACCACTTAGTGCCCAGCAGTAGGCAATACAAAATCAGCTCTACCAGCTCTCTTCTTGTACACTTTTACGACATAGCTCAGGTCATTTGTCTGCAATCCGGATTGCAGATTATACATTAAAAATAACACACTACCCAGTACAAATAAGCAACATACTGCTCCAGTGACTCCCCTTCTGTTTGTACTCCAAGAACACAAATGGTACAGTTCCCTGCCGCACTGAGCTAGTAAGTGTCATACGGAGCTGAAAGTAACAGGGAATTGCCATGGGCTATATGTGTGAATGGCTTTCTGCATTCAAAATGTTGTCAATGGAAATTAAAGGAACTCCTGCACCCATTATAACCCCAATCATTTAGATTTCCAGATACTATAGGTTTGATTTGAGCCCAGCACTGTCTGCATAGAGTTTGTATGTTCTCACTGTGTCTGTGGGGGTTTCCTCTGGGGGCTCTGGTTTTCTCCTGCAATCCAAAAACATACAGGGAGGTCAACTCCTGATGAAACGGACCCTAGAGTGTGCAAGGTCAGGAAATTATATTGTAAGCTCTCTTGTATGATATGACCACCAAGGGTGTCCAAAATATGTGCAGTATTTTACGATCTATATTTAATTATATATTATAGTAAATATCAAGATTAAAGACAATATTCAGGCACAGAGCAGGGCAGGCAGCAATCAGAATGATCAGGAATAGGTTCAACAGCAAAACAAGGCAAAATAGTAAAGGAAATAATAACCTAAGACCTACAAGTGGAGTTTGAGCCATGGACCCTAATGTCTACTTATGCTGAATTTGGAGCCGCGACTGGTATGGTAATGTCAAGTTGCTGTGACACCGTGGGTCGTGATGACGTGGCACCCTTTATAGCCACCAAAACATCGCAGGGTTGTGTTGAATGAATAAGTGCTCCCCTACAGCAGTAACTTTCATTTTGACTTTTTAGTATTATTAGCAAAACTCCTTTGGCAAGTGGTAGAGAACTGACTGAGCCTAATTGGGCAGCCCCTAACTCACTTGATTGATGTCTCGTCAAATGAGCTGATTTTATTTCTCACCAGCAAGATAAATATCTAGTCCTTTCCTTGACAGGCCATTAACTATACTGTATTAAGGATAAGGATCTTTTAGGGAAAATACACTCTATTTACATTGAACATTTCTGTCATTTTTCCTTTTTGGAACACACTAGCATATGCTATTAGGCATTACCATGTTATTGTTCAGTGCTCCTGACAGATCCG
This sequence comes from Xenopus laevis, assembly GCF_017654675.1. NCBI lineage: Eukaryota > Metazoa > Chordata > Amphibia > Anura > Pipidae > Xenopus > Xenopus laevis. The sequence continues at coordinate 47,713,297 of NC_054376.1, read as the reverse complement.
TATAATGCCCCAGGACTGCATCGTTATTGCACTAGTGTATTAGTGCTTGGATCTATGTAGTTATTTCTGTTATGTATCAACATTATTCCTATAGCCTTTAGCTATGAGAAGCCTGGTTGGATTTGCATTAGCAATACAAAGTGATATTCACCAGAATGTGCTATATATTTCCAAGTATTCTTTCTCACCACCTTGAGTGATATGGTTTAGAGCAGTATAACCTTTATATAACACCCAAAGGCTGTTCTACCATCAGTTTTATTCTAAATACAAAGCCAGTTATTTCCTTTTACTCTTTTCACACCATTATTAAATGAGGGTAATTGCAGTGGTAGAATGTTTTTTTGAGCTTTGAAGGCTATGGGCCTATTGCCTATCGCAGAAAATACTGTAATTACCAAGCAGCCACAGACATTTTCATTGAGACTAATGAGATAATGAGACTAATGAGATACAGTAAGTACTGTTCTTAACATGAAAGTACCATGAAACCACAGACATCCTGATTAACCCTAATGAGGAAAACATTTGCTTTAAAGACAATCATTACTTAACTCTTCGGACATCGGTTGGCTGGGCATATGGTTGGATTGCATAAAAAATATTAATTTCCTAAAATAATAGAGTAGTAAAAACAAAAGATACAGAAAAAGTCTCAAAGATGAAATGCAGAAACTATGCAAACAAAAAAAGCTCAGGAAGAGTTTTGCTCTCAGGTTCCACCTGCTCCTAAAATGCTCAATGAATTAGAGGCCCCTCTAATGAACTGATTCACACTGATAGAAAGGTTTCAGCCAGTGACTAAAGCATAACCATGCTGTATTGTTCTTGCAATCCCAGGCTTGTCTAAATGCATCTTTGTATCCATATGTTTATCTGAGCAAATGAGATACAGTATAATTGTCTAGAATCTAGATGTATATGCAAGTGAAATGTGTCACCCGTTTTTCGGCCTCTTCATCTGACGATTGGGCATAAACCTTTTGCCATGATTAAAGAAAAGGTTTGGGGAAGGAGAAAGAAAACATATGCCCTGAGCCATTAACCCCAACATTATGAACATGGCAAAAGCACAGTGCCTTTGTACAAATAAATATCATGTATTACAGTGTGTAATTTTTACATATTTTTATTTACAGCAGAGAAGTCCCTCTCGTGAGTCTCCAGATGATGAGCTACAACTCCCGGCAGCCTCAGGCCACAGAAGCAATGGTTAGGCATCCCTCAGTTCTATTTGCTTTCTCCACTAAAGGAGAAACTATACCCCCAAAATAAACACTTGAGCAACAGATAGTTTAAATCAAATTAAGTGGCATATTAAAGAATCTTACCATACTGGAATACATTTTTAAGTAAATATTGCCCTTTTACATCTCTTGCCTTGAACCACCATTTCGTGTTGGTCTGTGTGCTGCCTCAGAGATCACCTGACCAGAAATACTACAACTCTAACTGTAACAGGAAGAAGTGTGGAAGCAAAAGACACAACTCTGTCTGTTAATTGGCTCATGTGACCTAACAAGTATAGTTTGTTTAGTTTGTTTGTGTGCACCATGAATCCTATGATCCCAGGGGGCGGGCCTTATTTTTCAAAATGGCAATTTTCTATTTAGGATTACCCAATGACACATACAACTAAACAAGTATATTATTATGAAATTGATTTATTTACATGAAGCAGGGTTTTACATATGAGCTGGTTCATGCAATATCTTTTTAGAGAAATTACATTGTTTGAAGAGTACAGTTTTCCTTTTAGCTCCCAGCCCCCTAGAGTTCCAACCCCCCATCCTATTAAAGGGGAACTCAACTCAAAAAATGAATGCAGGATGATACATGAGGTATTAATAAGCATCTTCCCAAAATAAATGATCTGATCGTTTAAACAGATGTAAGTGTTTCATTCTGTTTGGCCCTTTCTATTCGCCGCAGTGCTTCTTCTGACTTCCAGACTGCCCTGCATGTTCTGGAATAGAGCCGGTGTTAACTACAGGGGTGCCTTGTACCCACCGCGGTGTAGAGTCTGCACCTCTGTACAGACCTTTACAGACATAACAGCAGATCCACTTTCCTGTATCTGCCTACAAAATGCAGGCGGAGGAAAGCAGCAGATCAGCTGTCTGCAGAGCTGTCAGTACCCCCCCCCCCAATTTTTCTGGAATTCTACCTGTCACTCTAACACAGTCCCCTGATTTCTGACAACATCTGACGATTCCCCATGATTTTTGGGGAAAGTGTGAAGTGTGTGGTTTCTGTGGTTTCAGAAATAGTTGTGCTCATGTGCATGGCGTCAACTCCGCTGACATCACATCTGCTGATGTCACATCCCCCGACTGATGGCACAGTCTGGGGACTTGAATGTTTCAGGTCCCCCGACTGTGCACTCTGCAAAGCTGACAGCTCTGTTTTTGTGCCCAGACCTAATGTGCTCTTGTACTTTTGGTCGGGGCATGATCCCAGGGGCCATATAATATTCTTTGGTTCAGGAAACGTACTACACATTACACATGTATCTATGCTGATTCACATATCAAATCAGTAGAAAGTGTCTGGCCTCTGAGCATTTCAACACCATTCTGCTCTATGATGCGCTAAGTTTTAACATCCCTGCAAATACTAACTCCCTGAATTGCAATTGTTGATTAGAAATTTGTCATTTTCCTCAATGCTGAAATTATTCAATGAAAAAATATCAGTATTTGGATTTTTTATTTATTATTACACCAAAAAGTAAGCACGTTTAATGCTTTGTAGAAAAAAAATCAGTGCTTTCCAATTCAGGCCATTTATTTCTTATGGAAACAAAAACAGCAATGACGCCATTTTCCTGTGCAGAATTCCATAGCTAAAATAAAGATCATTTCCCTGTATTGAGTTTTAGTGTCTGCCACATTGCTTCAGACATAGGGGCAGATTCACTAAGCTCGAGTGAAGGATTCGAATGAAAAATACTTCGAATTTCGAAGTATTTTTTTGGTACTTCGACCATCGAATTGGTTAAATTCGTTCGAATTCGAACGAAATCGAACGAATCGAACGAAAAATCGTTCGACTATTCGACCATTCGATAGTCGAAGTACTTGACCTTTAAAAAAAACTTCGACCCCCTACTTCGGCAGGTAAAACCTACCGAAGTCAATGTTAGCCTATGGGGAAGGTCCCCATAGGTTTGCTAACCTTTTTTTGATCGAGGATTTTCCTTCGATCGTTGGATTAAAATCCTTCGAATCGAACGATTCGATCGATCGAAGGATTAGCGCTAAATCCTTCGACTTCGATATTCGAAGTCGAAGGATTTCAATTCGAGGGTCGAATTTCGAAGTATTTTTAACTTCGAAATTCGACCCTTAATGAATCTGCCCCTTAGAGATCAGAATGAAATGCGAGTGCTGGACACATACAGACTATAAGGCAGACAGCAGTTAAGCTTTTAATTTCTGGTGAGCTGCACACAGTTTTATTGCATTCAAGTAGACATTGGTTATTGGTTTGCTTATTTACATATAAAACAGAAAAGAAAAACGTTAGAAAAATAAGCATTTTGGTTACATTAAAGCCTAAGCGTTCCTTTAAATAAACCAGAGTATCCCCATGCAGGCAGCTGAAGTGGCAAAGGCACAAAGCACCAATGTTCTGGCTTATTAAATTTTGCATGATGAATGCCTGGTCTGTATTCTGCAGATAATAACAAGCAGGCAAAAGGTTACCACTTACACAAATACTCAGTGCATGGAATCTGTTCTAATAAGAACCATTTGTTTGTGGATCCTGTGCTGTATATTACATATAAGAGATATCAAGATAAAAAAAAGAATATTTTCCAAAAACAGATGTTTTTTTTTAATTATAACTTGTTTTTATTAGGAATTTTTAGCATATCTGTTGATTAATATTGATTGTACAACAGGATTTCCTTTTATTCCAATAACATTGTATAGCAACATTATAACAACATTACAATAATATTATCATGATAACATTTATAACAATCAGCTTGTTGAGACCCTATAGAGAGTTTTGTGGATAGGAGGCTAACAACCTATTGATTTAATGACTCCTGGGGGGTGCACCAAAAACAGTTTTTAATGTAATGGGTGGAATTGTTTTCTGAGAGAGTCGGGAATAATATGCTTCTCATTCGGAAGCATTTGGAAAGTTGTAACCCCTTGTTTTGTATAAATTAAACCATCCTGGCAAATCAAAGTAGTCATAGATCCCCTCTGTGTACTTGGGATGGTGACATAAGTGCAACATTGCACAATTATACTGAACATGTCCATTAGTCTGTGCCCAGTAAAGGGAAAGCTATTGCTAGCACATGGTTATGACACGATCATTCATAGGTTATTAAAAGGAAATACTAACTAAATGCTGGGGTCAGTGATTCCCTTTAACCTCATTCTCAGCAAACCATTCAAACCACAGTATGACAGCTAGGATCCCTATACCATTTAGGAGAACATGTATGGGATCCGTTTTCAAGAAACCTGTCACCCAAAAACCTTTGAATTATGGAAAGGCCATCTCCCATAAACTCCATATTAATCAAATAATTTTAACATTTTTAAAATTGATTGCCTTTTTCTCTGTAATATTTAAAAAGTACAGGTATAGGACCCGTTATCCAGAATACTCTGGACCTGGGGTTTTCCTGATAATGGATCTTTCCATAATTTGGATCTTCATACCCTAAGTCTACTAGAAAATCGTGTAAACATTAAATAAACCCAATAGGCTGGTTTTTCCTTACAATAATGATTAATTATGTCTTAAGGTGGCCACAGACGGGCAGATTAAAGCTGCTGATATCGGCCCTTTAGACTGTTTCGGCAGCTTATCTGCCCTTGTGTGGGGGCTTCCGACAGGATCTCCCGATCAATATAAGGCCAAAAATCGGCCAGCTATCGATACAATCCAGGACCGCAGCCATTAGTGGGCATATCGGGTTAAGATCCGCTCGTTTGGCGACCTTGCCAAACGAGCAAGTCTTATAGTGTATAGCCACCTTTAGTTTGGATAAAGTACAAGGTACTGTTTTATTATTACAGAGAATAAGGAAATTATTATAAAAATGTTGATTATTTGATTATAACGGAGTCTATGGGAGACTGCCTTTCCGTAATTCAGAGCTTTCTGGATAATGGGATAATATGTCTTCCTATTATTTTGTTCTCCATTAGTGATGGGCAAATTTATTCGCCAGGGATGGATTTGCGTCTAAAAATTTATTGCGCGTGTAGAAATTGATGTGTAGTAAATGCATTTGACATTTGAATGCATTTGAACAAAAAAGTCACGCTTGTAAAATGTGTTGCACGTCAAAATTATTTTGACCCCCATTGACTTCAATGCGTTTCACAAATTTTTCATTGCGGCAAAACGGGACAGATTTGCCCATCGCTGTTCTCCATATCTATTCAATCAGGTCTCTCATTCTTCCTGACATATGACTGGCTGGTAGAGTACATGGGACCTTAGTGACTAGTAACCAGCTAACAGTTTATTTATTCCAAACTGACGAGCTGCAGAACCACAAAATGTAATCAGTCAAAAACAAACACTAAAAAACAAGATAATTTGCTAACTGCCTTAGAATGCCATACTAGCAGCTAATTTAAGAGTAAAATACCCCATAAAAAACTAAACAAACACCACTGTCCATCAAATGGTAAGGGCATACCTGGAGATTCGGGGAGATTTAGTCGCCCGTGACTAATCGCCTCTTCTTTGAAGCAGCGCTTCTATTTCCGAAGTTTCCTCACAAATAAACTTCGGGCAACTTCGGAAATCGAAGCGCCGTGAGTGCATTGGCGCAGGCGTTTTTTTCATTTAAACCCGAGGAAGACACGGGGAAGCAGTTTGGAGAGATTAGTCGCCCCAAAGAAGAGGTGATTAGCCGCCGGGTGACTAAATCTCCCCGAATCTCCAGGTGTGCCCTTACCCAAAAGGTGAAGAAAACCCTTTAAAGGCAAAGCAACACAGCAGTCTCTGCTTTATAATTCAATATAATCTTTAAGTGCATACGAAATGTAAATATAAAAGCCTATCCATGGGAGAATGTTCTCTTTGTAGGAAATTTGGATTATACATGGTAATTATGTGCCAGTGAAGAGGCATAATAAGTTATGCACCACAATTTCTAGCATTGTTCCGCAGCAGCTAAATATCCTATTATAATATTTTCATCCTACTTGTTTCTGACCTTCCCAGATTACAGTGCTCATGAATTCTTTGGATACGAAGGGTTCTGTAGAATAAAAGAACTAACAGGTCAAATGGGTTATGGCCGTACTTTTATTCTGTTCTTCTAGTACAGGGATTAATAATGGATACACTTCTATGATGAGAGCTGTTCAAATAACGATTGATCTGGTTCAGGTGATTAATGGCATGATTAATGTGAGGTTCAAGCACCAAAGAATTATAGTATATCCCAGCCCACTACCAAAGTAGTCTATACACTGGGTGCATCAATCCTATTAAAGATATACCGCCCGCCTTGAATATACTGCTAATAGAAGTGAAAAGGAGAGCACCCCAACAAGCATGTTAACTACTAAAATGAAGTTTATTTTAGACTGACACAACATGTTTCAGGCTCAGAATGGTCCCTGGAGAAAAGGGGCACAATTCTGGGCCAGAATCACGTTGTATCAGTCTGAAATAAACTTTACTTTAGCACCTCTGCTTGTTGGAGTGCTCTCCTTTTCACTTCTATTAGCAGATTAATGTGGGGTTATCTAGGATGAGAAATGTAGTAGAGAAACAAGATTAAAAGGCATAAATACATCCAATACAACAACATGGAAATAATTATAATTTGTAAATGTAATGCGATTTATATTTATGGCACTAATTCCAGGCTCATGATTGTATCGGTGTACTTGATTAAATCTAACATGCGGGTTACTAAGGCAACAGGAAAGATCTTATGGATTTTGTAAGAAACAATGGCAAAATGAATTAAAGCCATTTTTCAAACACCAAACAAAAACCCTGCACAAGGAAAGAACAACGTTTACCACATACTGGAAGAAAAAAACAGCACATCAGCTGTATTTAAAATAAAAACTTCAAAAAAATGGTTAAAAAAAAATTACTGGATAACTGAATTGAGTTTGTCTCAGTAACTCTGTATGTGGCCTATCCAATAGTGATAATTATGGTAGAGCTTCTGTCTGGAAACCACATTTATCCAAACAGAGAAATGATGTTCTGCATGTAACTTTGTGTTATTGTTGGAAAGTTAGAGGAAGCCAGCAATAAACAATGCCTGAACCCAATGGTAGTTTACAATGAAAAGACATAAAACAATGCACAAAAATAGATGAAGTCAAGCCTATGACTCCTGCAGGCACCAAATCATTTAGACTTTAGAAGTACTGGAGTGGTAGTATGTGGACCATCAGTGGACTGATTGAATAGTGGCTATTGCTCAGGAAATGCCTTGAGTGCCTAACCTGATACTTACCCATTTCACTGTAGGGCTATTCTAGTTTCAAGGTTTACAGTCTGGATCAAAATATGGTTCAGAGACTAACACTCATTTCTCCCAAATCTTATTGGCATTCAGGCTGAGTCTTCCCTGCTGAAACTCTGGGCCAGCACCACAGTTTGGGAACCACTGACCTAGAGGCCCATGTAGAAAAATCAAAACCATTATACATTCAGTTTGGGGTTGCTTAAAGGGATTCTGTCATGATTTGTATGTTATTTCTAAGACTAAATTACTCTGTGTACATTGGAAGTAATTTATTCTACCATTTAAAATTCTTGTACCAATAAACTTATCTTTTTTGGCTGTAATATTGGTGTGTAGGCATCTATCTCAGAGCATTTTGCCAGAACCTGTATTTTCTGGAGTGAGCACTACACATTGGAACTGCTTTCAGAAAAGCTGTTTCTCCTACTCAGTGTAACTGAAGGAGTCATGACTTGGGTTAGCCAGACTTGGATTTTTACTGTTGAGTGCTTTTCCCATATCTTCCACTAGGTGGAGCATGTAGGTGTCAGGGAGTTGTTTTCTGGTTACCTTTCCATTATTCTGTTGATGGGCTGCTGGGGGGAGAAAGATTGGTGACATATCACTTCAACTTGCAGTGCAGCATGAAGAGTGACTGAAATTTATCAGAGCACAAGTCACATCACTGGGGGCACCTGGGGAAAATAACTTTGATGTTGAGCCCCATGTCAGATTTCAAAATAAAAAAAAAATCTGTTTACTTTTTTGAGAAATGGATTTTAATGTAGGATTCTGCAGTAGGAGCACTATTCATTGCTCAATTTTGGGGAAAAAAAGGTTTTCCCATGACAGAATCCCTTCAAAGATATTTTTGAGCTGTGCACCATGACTGCTTGAATGACTGCAATTAAAATCCTAGTTGACAATTGATTTAATTTGCCATGGCAGCTCAGTCTCCTGCCAGGTCCAGTAAAGGAAATTTTCTGTGCAAGTTAAAAAGCGTTATGCCTTAAACCCAATGTTCAGAACTTGGCACATATTCTGTAGGTAACATTAGACATTGATTTAGTAACTGGGGCAGTTATAGATTTATTTCCGAGCAGTGCCCAGATGTTCTACTCAGTGAACATTCACATATTCCAAGCAACTTGCTTTACTGAAGCTGAGGAAAATGAGAGATATATTGTGGGAGTCAGTAATCCTACTGAATGTGGCAAACACAGTGTTTTCATTTCAGCGGCACTGCCCTCTTTATATATGTGTTCTTCGAGCTTTCCCACAGGAGAACCCTAATCTATTGCTGTTCCTACTCACAGTGACCAAAAAAACAAAATTGCCAGAGGGTCTGTAGAGGAGCTGAGCAGCAAAACATTTTGCCTCCTTCCACTAAGGCTCATTTGAAAGTAACAGCTGATTTTGTAAGAAAGGGAATAATGTTCAAAGTTACAGCTTGACATTTATTCCCCAAACGAAAAAAAAAGAGTAAATGCCAAATTTTAAACTACAGATGAAAACAATGTGGCCTAATATAAAACACAAAGTGTCACTTGATATTCCCTTGGTATGAATCTTGCAAATCTAATAACAGTTCTTCATGCCTCACTGTTTCATTATGAACAATGATATAGTTAATTGTGGTTATCTGGCTTTTATATCAGGTCAAATCTAGGTAATATACCATCATTAATTTATACCTTCAGCCTTCATACCTCTATACAGCTGTACAATGAGATACTGGAAGCAGAGCATTCAATATCTATACTTGGGACGTAGGGTTTTCCAGATAATGGTTCTTTGTATAATTTGGATCTCCATACTTTAGGTCTGCCTAAAATTCATTTACAATTGATATTAGGCATCAGTAGGTAAGGGGCAGCCACAATACACAGGAGATATAAACTCGTGGAACCAATCTCCTGCCATATTACATGAAGGTTAGTTGAAAAAGTACTGTTTTCCAGCCTTCATACCGTCAGCCTTCAAGTGGAGGTGCAGAAATTTATATAATAAAATAGAAGCAATGGAGAAACATTAGAGAAGCCTGCAAGATTGTGTTTACTACTCCCAACCCAAATAGAAATGAGAGGCCACACAAAAAAAAGGATTGAAGCAATGGAGAAGCCTGGGGGGATCGAGTTTAACACCAACAAGTCAAAAAAGCTGAGTAACATCCGCAGGATAGAGATGTCGCGAACTGTTCGCCGGCGAACTTGTTCGCGCGAACATCGGGTGTTCGCGCTCGCCGGAAGTTCGCGAACGTCGCGCGACGTTCGCCATTTTGGGTTCGCCATTGTTGGCGCTTTTTTTTGCCCTCTCACCCCAGACCAGCAGGTACATGGCAGCCAATCAGGAAGCTCTCCCCTGGACCACTCCCCTTCCCTATAAAAACCGAAGCCCTGCAGCGTTTTTTCACTCTGCCTGTGTGTGCTGAAGAGATAGTGTAGGGAGAGAGCTGCTGCCTGTTAGTGATTTCAGGGACAGTTGAAAGTTTGCTGGCTAGTAATCGTTTTGATACTGCTCTGTTATTGGAGGGACAGAAGTCTGCAGGGGTTTGAGGGACATTTAAGCTTAGGTAGCTTTGCTGGCTAGTAATCTACCTTCTACTGCAGTGCTCTGTATGTAGCTGCAGTGGGCAGCTGTCCTGCTTCTGATCTCATCTGCTGACTGCTGCAATAACAGTAGTCCTTGTAAGGACTGCTTTTATTTATTTTTTGTTGTTTTACTACTACTACTACTACTACTACTATAAGAGCCCAGTGCTATTAGTCTAGCAGTGTTGGGGAGTGGGACTGGTGTGCTAATCTGCTGCTCCTAGTAGTTCAGCAGCACCAACTTTAATTTTTTTTTTAATATTCATTTTTTTTTTATTTTACTTTTTTTTATTTTACTACCGCTGTAGTAGTGTATAAGTTGACCTTTTAGGCATTATTTGCCCTGTAGGCATTTTTTGCCCAGTGTGTTATTCAACCAACTGCCATCTAGCTGTGTGACCTTGTTCACATTCTGTCTAAATATCCATAATATTACCGTCTCCAGAAAAAACACCGGAGTGACTTTTTTCCAGCAGCCATAATATATTTTACGTAATCCGTATCCATCGCTGTAGTAGTGTATAAGTTGACCTTTTAGGCATTATTTGCCCTGTAGGCATTTTTTGCCCAGTTTTTTTGGCCGCAGCCACTGAAGCACAGAGGCCAGAAAAAATATGCCATATAAATGCTGAAAATAGTCATTTTTTGCCATACGTTGACTCAACGTATATGGCAAAAAATTACTATTTTCAGCATTTATATGGCATATTTTTTCTGGCAACTGTGCTTCAGTGGCTGCGACCAAAAAAACTGGGCAAACAATGCCTACAAGGTCAACGTATGGCAAAAAATGACTATTTTCAGCATTTATATGGCATATTTTTTCTGGCAACTGTGCTTCAGTGGCTGCAACCAAAAAAACTGGGCAAACAATGTCTACAAGGTCAACGTATGGCGAAAAATTACTATTTTCAGCATTTATATGGCATATTTTTTCTGGCAACTGTGCTTCAGTGGCTGCGTCCAAAAAAACTGGGCAAACAATGCCTACAAGGTCAACGTATGGCAGTTGTTTAAAGAGAACAGTAGATTACTAGCCAGCAAAGCTACCTAAGCTAAAATGTCCCTCAAATCCCTGCAGACTTCTGTCCCTCCAATACAGAGCAGTATCAAGCAGATTACTAGCCAGCAAGCTTACTATCATCTGTCCCTGAAATCACTAACAGCTCTCCCCCTACACTATCTCTTCCAAGCACACACAGGCAGATTTTTCAGATACATTTTTGCCCTTGATCCCCCTCTGGCATGCCACTGTCCAGGTCGTTGCACCCTTTAAACAACTTTAAAATCATTTTTCTGGCCAGAAATGTCTTTTCTAGATGTTAAAGTTCGCCTTCCCATTGAAGTCTATGGGGTTCGCGAACCGTTCGCGAACCGCTCGCATTTTTGCGCAAGTTCGCGAATATGTTCGCGAACTTTTTTTCCGACGTTCGCTACATCCCTACCGCAGGATAGAGTGTAGGAGAGAGCTCAGCAGTTGGAATGATGGAGTGTTGAGGTTAGAATCAATGAGCCAGTTGAGCTGAGGACAGAAGAAGCAATCTAGAAGGGAGAGCAGACAAAACAATTTAGATGAGAACAATGCAGGTAGAACTAGAATTTAAAGCTAGATGTGAACAAACCATTTATGAATTGTTGAAGAAATCCTTGGAAGTTGGCTTTCTTCTCACCCATAATTGGATGGACCCAATGCAATCTGGTTTCAAGTAATATACCTTACGGAGACAGCCTTATAGAATGTCATTACGAATAGTCTACAGATTGACAAGGCCAAAAAACACTGCTCTTTTCTCATCCTATGCAGGTCATACTATCAGTGCCAGGCCAGGCTGGTTGGGTTCAGTATGCAACCCTGCTGGCCATGATGGCCAACTCCATTGTGCACATGGGAGAACAAGCGTTGAGTACAGGGAACTCTTAACAAACAGCATCCAGTAAGGGGACAAGGGCCTGGACTAAGGGTAGCCCCCACACCGTTATTTCTTAGGCACATGCTTGTTCTGATTAACTCCATTCTAATACGAATTCTCTATTCCCTGGTACCATCGGAATCCTGGTTATTTCTTTTTAAACTCTCTGTATTACTAACAAACCACGTCTTTAGTCCAGCATTGTTCAGTTGTTCTCCCTGTACTCTCTCTTTAGGAGACCTTATTATTTCACATGGCTTTAAATATCACTCATCCGCACATAAGTAGTGATAGATAAATTTGACCCGTTTTGCTTTGTCGAAAATTGGCAAAATGGCAAAAAAAATTGCCAAACTCATTGAAGTGAATGGGTGGGTTTTTTTCTGTGACAATTTTTTAACTAAGGGCATTTTTTTCTGCTGTTTAACGAGACAATATATTCCGCTTATCCCTACACACAATATCCATAAATATTTAGACAATCTGTAATTAATATTTACAGTAGATGTGGATCTCAAACTATCACCTACCTATTTCCTCCTGGCTGGGTGAAACAACACCATATAAAATGTATCTAAAAGTTTTTCCACCCAAACCTGACCCTACTGCCTTCTTTTACTTTCTACCAACGTTATGCTCTCTAGCCAAAGCAGTCTACTAACTCAACAGGTTTAATCTGCCTGACCTGTCCCTTTGCTTTTCCTCTAAATAAGCTTGTCTCTGAGTTGTTATGTCTGAAAGCTTTAATAAGGTGGTAAACTAAACCTGTTTGACCATATTCTTTATGTTCAGCAACACCTTGGTATAGTTCTTTCTCATGACACCCAACCCAGACTCTTTGCCCCTGAAAAGCCCCTCTGTAACACCCCTTTAATGAGTGTCGAATGATTCCTGTGCTTCAGTAACACATAATGAAGGCTGGCTAATCTCTAGCAGATCACTTATCATAGGCTTGGCACAAGGGAGCAGCACGGCATGATACCTAGCACTCACTTCACTCACAGGTATCACTGTTTAAATAGCAGCAGAAATCAATAGGGTTCATTTACGTCTGCAGTCGCAGTCCCACACATTTCCCATAGTCAGTTGCACCAGTTCTATTGTATTTGCATCAAAATACACTTGGTGCCGCTCACAGGGCCAGACTGGAGCATTGGGGGCCCACCAGGTTCCAAATTGATCGGAGAGCAGGTCTGTCTGACCCTGGTCCTACATGACTTCTGTCCCGGACAGGGATGCACCAAATTCACTATTTTGGGATTCAGCCAAATCCTAAATCCTTCACAAGAGATTTGGCAGAACGCTGAACCAAATCCGAACCTTAATTTGCATTTGCAAATAACGGATAGGCAGGATTTAAAATGTTTAAATTCCTTGTTTGTGTGACAAGTCACGTGTTTTTGGGATTTGGATTTAGCCAAGTACTTGGATTGGGCAGAATCAGAATCCTACTGAAAGAGGCCGAATCCCAAACTGAATCCTGGATTCGGTGCATCCCTGGTACCGAATTGGGCACTGTCTATTGCGACAGGGGAGCTCCTGTTACCTCCTGGCCAGGCAATAGCTCCAGGGTTCCCTATGCGCCCAGCTGCGACTTGGCGCACTTACACCTAAAGAATCGAGCATGGAGGTCACTCATACGGTGAACACCAGAAATGACACCAGGGGGGTGCACCATAGTACTTGCAGTTGCATTTCACTCAGTCCACTTGCAGATGTAAAAGTGTCCTACTATAACATAGAATAGATGATGAGTGATTGCCTTGTGCTCGGAAATATAAATAAATCATTAGAGCGTTAGAAGATGCCAAATTTCACTTGCATTATTTTTCTGTTCTTTAGAAAGCAGATGAGTTCTAATCCTAATCATCCAGTTAAATAGTATATTCTCAGCTCTCACTGAAAAGTGATCATTTCCAGTAAGGTTTAATAATAGCACCACCTAGTGTTAATTTTATAATATACACTTTAAATTCTACAATAATATACAAAAGGTTAGAAACAACATTTCTAAACAGGCAGGTGTTAAGGGAGTCAAACAAATTGGTGACGCCTTAAAAAAATGCATGAGATGTCCCTTCCACCAACTCCCAATCTGACTGACCCCTGATCCCCACTATTTCTAACCACCAAGTAGTTGAGTACCCAAAAGAGAAATGTTGCTCTCTCTCTCTCTGGGTAGGAAAAAGCAGGTTTTCTTTCTTGTCATTTTCAGGTCCCTGTTACAGTGTTTTTGCACTCCATCCCAGAACCACAGCACAGAGAGCTAAAATAATTTGGCAGGCACCCCTTTAAGTTTGAGGGATATTGGGGCAGAAAATGAGCACCATTCCAAAATTTCAACTTAACTGGCCTTTAGGCAGAACTCCTTTATCTTATATAAAGGTTACAGGTCAATGCCAGGGCCTATTTTAATCCTCAGTCCAGACCTAACTTAACCCTATCCTTCACATTGGTTGAGCCCCTATCAGACCCTCATTTCTTGGTCAGTTTTAGACCCTAATTCCATCTGACAACCCTGAAGAATGAAGCAATAACTCAAAAGGGCTTTGCATCAGCCATGCTCTTGCCATATCATTTCAACTTTAAACCAGTCAGAGCATCTGGTTTCGGTCTGTACCACACATTACTTATATAGAAACACTAGTCTAGCTAACACACTGATTTTTACTCTAATTTTTCATGTTATAAATAGTTTATGAAATAAAGCTCAGCCCCAGAGCTAGTGAGCCTTCCTAACTGCTAGTTGATTTGGGGCTTTTTTTGTGTATTTGTGTGGATCCACATACAGTATAATACACAAGCGCCATGAAAATCTTGTAAATGATATCCTTATAAACAGTACTTAGTGATGACTCAAACGTGTGTATTATATAATAAAGTACCCACTATTATAAATCTGAGACTATAAGAAACAACTTTGGAGCTCCATGACCTTTACATTATTATTTATAGTATTTTATTCACTCTGTGTATATTAGTGCACCAAGCCATGCACCTTCGCTTTCCTGTTAAGCCTTTGGTTCCTTCGTCATCTTTTGCTTTTTTTTCTCTTTTCTTAAAAAGTTGGGAGTTTTTTTGGGAGGGGTGAAGATTTGAGGGGTCTTCATACACACACACCAAATGACGATGTTGTGTTAGCAATTATTATCACGCAGATAAAAAAATTTATTTATCGTGCGGTAGCTGTGGATCAGCTGCTCCCTATTGTTGTTACCTATTTCTACTTATATCTGTAACAAAAAAAAAGTTAAAAAAAAAAACTATGATGCCAGGGCCTCCCCATAAAGGTTTTTTTTAAAAAAAAATTGGTGGTCAGGGCCCCCCTACAAGTTAAAAAAATAATAATTGGTGACCAGGCCCCCCCTAAAAGTTCAAATAAAAAATTGGCGGCAGGGACCCCCTTTCAAGTTTAAAAAAAAATTGGGGCCCCAGAGAATATTTAAAAAAAAAAATGATGGCAGTGGCCTATAGACTATTAAAATAATACATTGGTGGCCAGGGGTTTAAAAAAACAAAAAAAACACACACATTGGTGTTCAGTAGAATTGAACTCAAGGCTTCAGAACTTCAATTTCGGCTCCTTTTGAGACTTTTTTCGATACTTCAGCACTTGAAATTTGGCTCGCTTTGTGGCTTCAGGTATTTTCGCTGCTTCAGGACTTCCTTCGCCTCTGGTCTTTTTGTGGCTTCGGGATTCCAGCTGTTCGGCTTTTTTGGGACTTCAGGAGGCGGCACGACTTCGGTGCTGTCAAGGAGGGCCTGGCAAATTCAAAAAGTGCAGCACAGCTGGGCCCTCCTTCAGGCCGGGGCCCGATACACTTGTACCCCCTGTGCCCCCCTGATTATTACACTTGCAGTGCTCACAGACCATTCCTTACATTCCATTAGAGATGTCGCGAACTGTTCGCCGGCGAACTTGTTCGCGCGAACATCGGGTGTTCGCGCTCGCCGGAAGTTCGCGAACGTCGCGCGACGTTCGCCATTTTGGGTTCGCCATTGTTGGCGCTTTTTTTGCCCTCTCACCCCAGACCAGCAGGTACATGGCAGCCAATCAGGAAGCTCTCCCCTGGACCACTCCCCTTCCCTATAAAAACCGAAGCCCTGCAGCGTTTTTTCACTCTGCCTGTGTGTGCTGAAGAGATAGTGTAGGGAGAGAGCTGCTGCCTGTTAGTGATTTCAGGGACAGTTGAAAGTTTGCTGGCTAGTAATCGTTTTGATACTGCTCTGTTATTGGAGGGACAGAAGTCTGCAGGGGTTTGAGGGACATTTAAGCTTAGGTAGCTTTGCTGGCTAGTAATCTACCTTCTACTGCAGTGCTCTGTATGTAGCTGCAGTGGGCAGCTGTCCTGCTTCTGATCTCATCTGCTGACTGCTGCAATAACAGTAGTCCTTGTAAGGACTGCTTTTATTTATTTTTTTGTTGTTTTACTACTACTACTACTACTACTACTACTACTACTACTATAAGAGCCCAGTGCTATTAGTCTAGCAGTGTTGGGGAGTGGGACTGGTGTGCTAATCTGCTGCTCCTAGTAGTTCAGCAGCACCAACTTTAATTTTTTTTTTTAATATTCATTTTTTTTTTTATTTTACTTTTTTTTATTTTACTACCGCTGTAGTAGTGTATAAGTTGACCTTTTAGGCATTATTTGCCCTGTAGGCATTATTTGCACACTGTTTTCTTCAACCCGCCATCGAGCTGTGTGACCTTGTTCACATTCTGTCTAAATATCCATAATATTACCGTCTCCAGAAAAAACACCGGAGTCACTTTTTTCAAGCAGCCATAATATATTTTACGTAATCCGTATCCACCGCTGTAGTAGTGTATACGTTGGCCTTGTAGGCATTATTTGCACACTGTTTTCTTCAACCCGCCATCGAGCTGTGTGACCTTGTTCCCATTCTGTCTAAATATCCATAATATTACCGTCTCCAGAAAAAACACCGGAGTCACTTTTTTCAAGCAGCATTCATATATTTTACGTAATCCGTATCCACCGCTGTAGTAGTGTATACGTTGGCCTTGTAGGCATTATTTGCACACTGTTTTCTTCAACCCGCCATCGAGCTGTGTGACCTTGTTCCCATTCTGTCTAAATATCCATAATATTACCGTCTCCAGAAAAAACACCGGAGTCACTTTTTTCAAGCAGCATTCATATATTTTACGTAATCCGTATCCACCGCTGTAGTAGTGAATACGTTGGCCTTGTAGGCATTATTTGCACACTGTTTTCTTCAACCCGCCATCGAGCTGTGTGACCTTGTTCCCATTCTGTCTAAATATCCATAATATTACCGTCTCCAGAAAAAACACCGGAGTCACTTTTTTCAAGCAGCATTCATATATTTTACGTAATCCGTATCCACCGCTGTAGTAGTGTATACGTTGGCCTTGTAGGCATTATTTGCACACTGTTTTCTTCAACCCGCCATCGAGCTGTGTGACCTTGTTCACATTTTGTCTAAATATTGATAATATTATCGTCTCTAGAAAAACCACTTGAGTTACTTTTTTTCAAGCAGCATTCATATATTTTACGTAATCCGTATCCACCGCTGTAGTAGTGTATACGTTGACTTTGTAGGCATTATTTGCACAGTGTTTTCTTCAACCCGCCATCTAGCTGTGTGTATTATCGTTTCCAGAAAAACCAACTGAGTTTTTGTTGTTGTTGTTGTTTTTTTAAAAATAATGCCAGGCAAAGGCAGGCCGCCACGCAGAGGCCGTGCTAGGGGCCGTGCTGCTATGCAATCCTGTGGCCCTAGCAAATTGCCCAGTTTTAAAAAGCCAATGACCCTGAACTCCCAAAATGCTGAAGAGGTAGTTGACTGGCTTACACAGCACACCCCATCCTCTACCGTTTCTAACTTTACCACAACATCCTCCTCATCCTCCACTGCTATGGCCACCCCACGTAACACTTCCTCCACCACCGGTGCCCCTTCTTCACTGGGGTCAGAGGAGTTATTTTCCAATGAGTTTCTTGAACTGAGTAATGCGCAACCATTATTGCCAGAAGAAGATGAAGGAGATGAGGACCTTACACCAGATTTAATTCTGGCAGAGAACACGATAGAGATGGACATAATGAGTGATGAGGAGGAGGTCCCCGCTGCTGCTTCCTTCTGTGATGTGTCAGAAGAAATTGATGCATCTGAGGAGAATGATGATGAGGAGATTGATGTTTTGTGGGTGCCTAGTAGAAGAGAGCAAGAGGAGGGTAGTTCAGATGGAGAGACGGAGAGTCAGAGAGGCAGTAGGAGAATAAGACTTAGAAGAAGCAGGGAGGACAGCCCGCAGGGATCAGCAGGGCAACAACATGTATCGGCACCTGTGTTCAGCCGGCCAACGCACCCGCCATTGCCGCCAATACCGCCAACTCCACCAACTTCTACTGTTACCGCCAGATCGCACACTTCCAAAAAGTCAGCAGTGTGGGATTTTTTTAATGTGTGTGCCTCTGACAAAAGCATTGTAATTTGCAATGAGTGCAGTCAGAAACTGAGCCTTGGTAAGCCCAACAGCCACATAGGTACAACTTCTATGCGAAGGCACATGAGCGGCAAGCACAAAGCACTTTGGGAGCAACACCTCAAAGGCAACAGGCAAACTAAAAGCCACACTCCTTCTGGTCCAGCATCTTACTGCTCTACCTCTGCTCTCCTTGACCCGTCTGAACCACCCTCCACTCCGCCTTCCACCTTGACCACCTGTTCCCATTCCCAGTCATCTGCCACCAGCCAAGTTTCTGTGAAGGCCATGTTTGAGCGTAAGAAGCCAATGTCTGACTGTCACCCCCTTGCCCGGCGTCTGACAGCTGGCTTGTCTGCACTCTTAGCCCGCCAGCTTTTACCATACCAGCTGGTGGACTCTGAGGCCTTCCGCAAATTTGTAGCAATTGGGACACCGCAGTGGAAGGTACCCAGCCGCAATTTTTTTTCTAAAAAGGGAATACCACACCTGTACCAACATGTGCAGAGCCAAGTTACCGCATCTCTGTCACTTAGTGTTGGGCCAAAGGTCCATATGACTACTGACGCATGGTCCTCCAAGCATGGTCAGGGCAGGTATGTCACCTACACTGCCCACTGGGTGAACTTGGTAATGGCTGGGAAGCAGGGAATGGGTAGCTCAACAACAACAGTGGAGTTGGTGTCACCGCCACGGATTGCACGCGGTTCTGCCACCACCTCTACTCCTCCATCGCTCTCTACCTCGTCTTCTTCTTCTTCTTACTCTGCTGCTGGGTCCTCCTTCTCCTCCTCCACACCTGTGCACCCCCAGCTCCCCCTAGGCTATTCGACGTGCCAGGTACGCCGTTGTCACGCTGTCTTGGGGATGACGTGCCTGGAAAGCAAAAACCATACCGGATCTGTACTCCTGTCATCTCTGCAGTCACAGGCCGATCGGTGGCTGACCCCACACCAACTGCAGATCGGAAAAGTGGTGTGTGACAATGGAAGCAATCTGTTGGCAGCGTTGAGACTAGGCAATTTAACACATGTGCCCTGCATGGCACATGTGTTAAATTTAATAGTCCAACGTTTTGTCTCCAAGTACCCAGGATTCCAGGACGTTCTCACCCAGTCCAGAAAGGTGTCGGCCCATTTCAGACGTTCCTACACAGCCATGGCACGCCTTGCTGACATTCAGCAGCGCTACAACATGCCAGTCAGGCGTTTGATTTCTGACAGCCAGACTCGCTGGAATTCAACGCTCCTTATGTTGGAACGTCTGCTGCAACAACAAAGGGCCGTCAACGAGTACCTTTTTGAACTGGGTGGTAGGACTGGATCTGCACAGCTGGGGATTTTTTTCCCCCGTTACTGGGTGCTTATGCGCGATGCCTGCAGGCTCATGCGACCTTTTGAAGAGGTGACAAATATGGTCAGTCGCACCGAAGGCACCATCAGCGACCTAATACCCTTCGCTTTCTTCCTGGAGCGTGCCGTGCGACGAGTGACAGATGAGGCTGTAGACCAGCGTGACGAGGAGCTGGAAGCGCACGATTTCTGGTCGGAATCACCAGAACGAACCCAGGCACCTGCTGCAACGCAGGGAGAGGTGCCAGAAGTGGAGTCAGAGGAGGAAGGTGGCTTTGTGGAGGAGGAGGAGGAGGACCAACAGGAGCAGGCTTCCCAGGGGGCTAGTGGTGACCTTTTGGGGACCCCTGGTCTTGTACGTGGCTGGGGGAGGAGACCGTGGATGATGCAGTCCTTGATAATGAGGAAGCGGAGATGGATAGCTCTGCATCCAACCTTGTGAGAATGGGGTCTTTCATGCTGTCATGCCTGTTGAAGGACCCCCGTATCAAGAGGCTTATGGAGAAGGACCTGTACTGGGTCGCAACGCTACTAGACCCTCGGTACAAGCATAAAGTGTCAGAAATGTTACCAACATACCACAAGTCCGAAAAGATGCGGCATTTACAAACCAGCCTGCAAAACATGTTGTACAATGCTTTTAAGGGTGATGTCACTTCAGGAACTCATCAACATTCCAGGGGCAGAGGTGCCAGTAATCCTGCCACGAGCACACCTGCAAGGACAAAGCCCTTTGGCCAGTCTGTAACGTCAGACATGCAAATGTTTTTCTGTCCAAGGCAGCGCCACAACCCTTCTGGATCCACCCTCAAAGAACGCCTCGACCGGCAGGTAGCGGACTACCTGGCATTAACTGCAGATATCGACACTCTGAGGAGCGATGAACCCCTGGACTACTGGGTGCGCAGGCTTGATCTGTGGCCAGAGCTGTCACAATTTGCCATGAACCTCTTGTCTTGCCCAGCCTCAAGTGTGCTCTCAGAAAGGACCTTCAGTGCAGCAGGAGGGATTGTAACTGAGAAGAGAACTCGCCTAGGTCACAAAAGTGTCGATTACCTGACCTTTATTAAAATGAATGAGGGGTGGATCTCGGAGGGTTACTGCACGCCGGAAGACTTGTTCTGACTTCTATGCAGCTGTCCTTCTCTTCAAGCCTCATGACTCCACACACAGCTGTCCTTTAGCGTCCTCCTCCTCCCTCCGCCACCGTTACAAACTAGGGTGCAAACCCTACTGGTTTAATTTTTTCTGGCCTCTGTGCTTCAGTGGCTGCAACCAAAAAAACTGGGCAAACAATGTCTACAAGGTCAACGTATGGCAAAAAATGACTATTTTCAGCATTTATATGGCATATTTTTTCTGGCAACTGTGCTTCAGTGGCTGCATCCAAAAAAATGCATATTTTCTGCATTTATATGGCATAATTTTTCTGGCCTCTGTGCTTCAGTGGCTGCAACCAAAAAAATGCATATTTTCTGCATTTATATGGCATAATTTTTCTGGCCTCTGTGCTTCAGTGGCTGCAACCAAAAAAATTTATATTTTCAGCATTTATATGGCATAATTTTTCTGGCAACTGTGCTTCAGTGGCTGCGACCAAAAAAATGACTATTTTCAGCATTTATATGGCATATTTTTTCTGGCCTCTGTGCTTCAGTGGCTGCGGCCAAAAAAACTGGGCAAACAATGCCTACAAGGTCAACGACGTTGACCTTGTAGGCATTGTTTGCCCAGTTTTTTTGGCCGCAGCCACTGAAGCACAGAGGCCAGAAAAAATATGCCATATAAATGCTGAAAATAGTCATTTTTTGCCATACGTTGACTCAACGTATATGGCAAAAAAATGACTATTTTCAGCATTTATATGGCATATTTTTTCTGGCAACTGTGCTTCAGTGGCTGCGACCAAAAAAAATGCATATTTTCTGCATTTATATGGCATAATTTTTCTGGCCTCTGTGCTTCAGTGGCTGCAACCAAAAAAATTTATATTTTCAGCATTTATATGGCATAATTTTTCTGTCAACTGTGCTTCAGTGGCTGCGACCAAAAAAATGCATGTTTTCTGCATTTATATGGCATAATTTTTCTGGCCTCTGTGCTTCAGTGGCTGCAACCAAAAAAGTTTATATTTTCAGCATTTATATGGCATAATTTTTCTGTCAACTGTGCTTCAGTGGCTGCGACCAAAAAAATGCATATTTTCTGCATTTATATGGCGTAATTTTTCTGGCCTCTGTGCTTCAGTGGCTGCAACCAAAAAAATTTATATTTTCAGCATTTATATGGCATAATTTTTCTGGCAACTGTGCTTCAGTGGCTGCGTCCAAAAAAACTGGGCAAACAATGTCTACAAGGTCAACGTATGGCGAAAAATGACTATTTTCAGCATTTATATGGCATATTTTTTCTGGCAACTGTGCTTCAGTGGCTGCGTCCAAAAAAACTGGGCAAACAATGCCTACAAGGTCAACGTATGGCAGTTGTTTAAAGAGAACAGTAGATTACTAGCCAGCAAAGCTACCTAAGCTAAAATGTCCCTCAAATCCCTGCAGACTTCTGTCCCTCCAATACAGAGCAGTATCAAGCAGATTACTAGCCAGCAAACTTACTATCATCTGTCCCTGAAATCACTAACAGCTCTCCCCTACACTATCTCTTCCAAGCACACACAGGCAGATTTTTCAGATACATTTTTGCCCTTGATCCCCTCTGGCATGCCACTGTCCAGGTCGTTGCACCCTTTAAACAACTTTAAAATCATTTTTCTGGCCAGAAATGTCTTTTCTAGATGTTAAAGTTCGCCTTCCCATTGAAGTCTATGGGGTTCGCGAACCGTTCGCGAACCGCTCGCATTTTTGCGCAAGTTCGCGAATATGTTCGCGAACTTTTTTTCCGACGTTCGCTACATCCCTACATTCCATATCTGTTTATATAAAAACTACTGGTGCCCAAATGACTGCTCCAGGTGTGACAATGCCTTCCTCAGTGAATTCCCATGTTAGAGTGTCCCTTGTGCTCTGCTGACATTAGTCAGGGGCAGCCAGTGCAACATTACACTAGTGATGAACTCTAAATTCACACTTTCATAAATCTGCCCCATAGTGTTTATGCATCCAGTGAAATAGCATACAAAGAACTATAGCAATGGGGAATATACATTATGTCTGCTACCGGTTACACTGGGTTATTAGAACAGAGCGACTTCTGTGCAGCCATAAACTTTACTTTACGTCCATAACCACAAAAACATTCAAAAAGTTATTTAAGAAATCTGAAATAACACGGCAACGTGTTGAAGTCACGCTTTTGCTTTCTAAAAGTAGAAAAGAGCCCTGTGTGTATAGCGTCAGGCTATTGAAACCATGAATAAAAACATTAAAAGGGATTTTCTGTACATTAGTTTTTGGCAAAGGAATCTGTGATGTGTGTGTGTGTTTTGGAAGAGAGTATTATGCTTGGCTGGGTTTCAGGAACGATTCTTTCCTAAATGCTCATTTTCTTGTTTGCGCACAGTACATTTACCCTTGAAACTTGAACACAGCAGTCGTTTTGCTACTGATTGGAGGAAAATACCATACCTCGAGGTGGCAGGTCCCTGGTTCCTCCTGCAGGCACGCTGCCCTGTATGTGCCAAATGGATTGGAAGACGTGTGAATCTTTGCAGCTAGTCATTCTCTTGCTTTTAGAACAGCCTGGAGATTGTCCCTGATCCCTAAATGGGTCTATGAGCAGCAGCACAGGAACTACATAGACTTTGACCCTTTCCAAGTTCCTACACTCGGGAGAAAATCACAGCCTTTTTCAAACCTAAAGAGAGAATTGTAATGCCAACACACTTGTTTGTTCATTAAATGCAGAACATTCAGATGGGAAGAGGAGTGTGTACTAATGCAAAGGAGTCAACCCAACGTGTTATCAGAATCACTGTGTTTGCTGATCTACAGCTCACCATAACTACAGCCTCTGCTCTTCCCTGTGCAACAGAATTCAGGTTTCTGAAATGGCAAATAATGCACAGAAAGTGATAAAGAATGCTTTGTAAAGGGTTAGGACTGTATTCACTGGGCCGCGGACAGTCCTGAACTGAGCCGCCGAGACTAACGACGACGCGCCTGAATTGGATGACCAGTTGCCACTGACCCCCCCAACCCCCACCCGACCAGGAAATCTTCGGATTATTGCACAAAACCCAGCGCCGATCAGGATATCTTCGGGACATCGCCCATTGACTTCTACATGAACTCGGCAGGTCTGAGTTGGAGTACTTTTTTATTCGGACTTTTAACACCTTTGTCATATTTGATCAAATCAGTGCCTGGGGGACACTGTGAGATTAGCAGCCATTAACCCAGAGAAGTGTCTGACTCTGTAGTGTGATTATTGGCTACAGTTTTTCAGTAGATACGTCAGTATGTAGATGTGGCAAAGCTGAAGGACTTCCAGCAGTTTCAATTAAATTGCTTACACTTCCCTAAGGGTGGTGGCACACGCTGCTACTTGTGGAGATTAGTAGCCCAGCGACAAATCGCCTCTTCTTTGGCGACTAATCTCCCCTAAATGCCTGCCCGCCAGCTAGAATGTAAATTACCGATGGGATGGCACTTGGATCGCTTTGTTTTTCCAAAGTCGCCGGAAGTTGCCTCACGAGGAAACTTTGGGCAACTTTGGAAAGTCGAAGCAATCCGAGTCCCATCCCGTCATCGATTTACAGAGCCATGCATTGGGCTTTGTACCCGCAGGTATCCGCATAATACCCACAAAGCAGTCTGCATTTGGGTGGAAACCCTCCTATCTACTGATGGTGTGGATGGTCTCAGGTATACTGAGTAGGTGGGCTGCTCAGGATGCCGGGAGTTTTGCTGAACTAGATCCATGCAGTGGGAAGTACAGTGTGGAAGTAATAATGTGGTACAGACAAATCAGTTTGAGGTTAAACATATCTGGCATATCAAGGGTCGAAGTGAAAATTTGAGTTTTTTTAAGTGGAATTCAACTAGGGAATAGTTAAAATTCGATTCGAGTTTTTTTAAAAAAAAAATCTAATTTGATTTTCGAAATGTATCATGTACTGGCCCTTTAAGAATTTGAATTTGACTATTCAGCAGCTTAAACCAGACGAATTGCTGTTGTAGCCTATGGGGGGCTTACTGGGATCAATTTGGAGAAAAAACTTGAACCAAATTCGTTTCAAGTTTGCGGGTCGATCCCATTCTTCCGAGTTTGAAACATATAAAAATGTTTGAAACATTTCGATTGGTCATTTTTTTCCCGAGTTCATGGGAGTGAACCATTAACTCATTAACTCTAAATTCGACCCTTGATAAATCTGCCCCTTATTTTCTTCTCTGTTACTTTCTTTGTTGGATTTTACCTTAGTGTCCCAGGCAATAACTCCAGGGTAGAATGTGGAAGGGTTATTATAGTGCATCAAAAGCTACAGCGTGGGAATCTAGAATAGATAAGGATATGAGTCTGTGTGTGAATATTCTCTTTCAGTTCTGCACTGTGAATTTTATCCTACTGCCTGGATATTATCTTGTTTAGGCTTCCAGTGCACAACATTAGTCAGGTATAACTGCAGTCTTTGACCAGCCGCTGTCACAAAGGTTGGCTTTTGTCCATTGTTCCTCTGGGGTATCTGAGCCCAGTGGGGACATCACAGCAAGAGCCCAACCTGCCCAGTCGTGGGGCCTCCACCTCACTTGCAAACGTCACTGGTATTTTTCCAGCAAAAACACTGTCAGCGCAATTCTTCCAAGGCGCATTAAACCCGAAAGGCACATGAATGAAAATATTTGTCATGCCACTAACTTTATTTACTTTGCTATTACAGTCAATGCAATTGAAAGCCTAGAGTTATTCACTGTAATATTTTCTTTTTGAAAAAATTCAAGTAATAAATTATAGAAACCCAAGTATGAAAAAAAAACCACGAGAAACTATTTGCGACATTTGAAGAAAGAAAACTTGTGAAATGTTGCTAAATCTTCCTGTCTGTGTGTGTGTGGGGGGGGGCTGAATAACTAAGCAAACAGCAAGGACTTTTTCAAACATATAGGGGGTTATTTACTAAAATCTGAATTTTTCCGATTTGTTAATAAAAAAAATCCAACCAAATTAGAATTCAGGATTTACCCTCATTAAAAAAACACAAAAAAATCCGGATCGACAAAAACTGCGACTTTTTAGGATTGTCTCTCAAAAACCGTGAAAAAAATTAGTTTCTTTCCCCCACTAAAAATTCAAATTTTATAGTTAAAAAAACTCAGGTAATTTTGCCTGGTCATAAATAACCCCTGGCAAACTGAATCTGGACCCCTGGCAAGCGAGCCCCACAAAACTCTATATTTTAGAAGGCGCCAGTTTTAGAATTGAAAATAAATGTCTTTGATGAAAAAATACGGAAAACCGCAGTTTGCCAAAATTAGTGATTTCAAAATCAGCACTTTGTAGCTTCTTACATGTCATATGCCCTTAGGCGCAAAGAAACATTTTGACAAATATGAATGAGTCTGAATTGTTTGGTGCCACATAGACATTTGATTAGTCAAACTATGAGGCACATAAGATAAATACAGGTATGAGACCGTTATCCAGAATGCATGGGACATGGGGTTTTCCATAAAAGGATCTTTCCACAATTTGGATCACGATTCCTTACGTCTACTAAAAATCATTTAAACATGATTAAACCCAATAGGACTGTTTTGCATCCAGTCAAGATTCATTAGATCATAGTTGGGATCAAGTGAAAGGTACTATGTTTTTACTACAGAAATTATTTTACATTATTATTAATCTTTACAGAGAAAAATCGGTGAAAAGATTTTAAATTATTTGATTTGGGAGATGGCCTTCCAGTAATTCAGAGCTTTCTGTATAAAAGATCCCATACTTGTAATGCATACTCATTTCAACAAAGGATTCTGGCATCTACAGTATACATCTCCTATCACTCGAAAAGCTGACCCAACCCTTACTTACCTGCTCTCAACCCATCTGTAACTATCTGTATTTATAGGCCTATGCCCAACCCACCCATCTATGATGTCACTGAAGAGGTGGGGCAAAGCAGCAGAAATGGGACACAGTAAGATCACAGATGGGGTGGACTGAAGGAAGAGTTCATCTTGTTGCCTATAAAGGATGTATGGATGCTCGGCCAAACCAGCCTAAATCTGTGCGTCTCATGGGTTTCAGGCCGGCAGACACAACACTACTCTGTTTTATAACTCTCTGTATTGAATATTTACATAAACTCCCTTGAAATTTCATCCCCTAGCCTAGCGGGCCAATTGTTGTAAAATCATTTGCTACTCACTACATTAAGAGGCAGATTTATTAAGGTTCAAATTTTTGATTTTTTTTTTTGTCAAAACTGTCAAATTTGAGTTTTTAAAAAAAATCGACTTAGATTTTCATGATTTATCATGCTCTGGCACTTCAGAATTTGAATTTGACTATTCGCTACCTAAAACCTGCCGAATTACTGTATAAGTCAATAGGAGAGGTGCAGTGGCCAATTTGGAGTTGTTTGTAGCATTGCTGACATTTGCGGACACAAGATCACAGCTCCCTGGCAGATATAAGAACAACACACTTAGGGGCATATTTATCAAGGGTCAAATTTCGAATTCGAAAAACTTCAAAATTCAAAAAGACCAACCGAAATTAAGTCTAAGCTTTTTTTGGCCGTATAGGTCCGTTTTCAATCGTATAGGTTCGTATTCGGCCGAAGTCCACCAATTGACTCCAAAGGTTCTAGGAGGTCTCCCATAGGCTACAACAGCAATTCGGCAGGTTTTAGATGGCGAATGGTCAAATTTTTAAAGAGACAGTACATGATAAATTTCGATATTCTAATTTTTGAATTTTTTTCAAATTCAAAATCGAATTTGGATGATTCCCTAGTCAAAGCACACAAAACATAGCTCGAAATTCGAAAATTAACCTTGACCTTTGATAAATCGGCCCCATAATGGTAAAAATCCAGGTCCCACTGTGACTCCATTCAGTTACATTGAGTAGGAGAAACAACAACCTGCCAGAAAGCAGATCCATACTGAAGTTCTGGATCTTTCTGAAAGCGCATGACCAGGCAAAATGAACTGAGATGGCACCTACACACTAATATTACAACTAAAAAAAATACCCTTGTCGGGTTAGGAAAGAAATTTTATATTGTAGAGTGAACTATTTTCAGGGTCAACAGTGTAATTTAGAAATTAAAAACGACATCATAAAAATCATGACAGAATGACTTTATTGGAGAAGCAATGGAATCCATTAGAAGAGCTGCGGGGGAAGAGAAGCTCTGCTGATCCATTTGATACAACCCCACATGGCACAGTAATGTCCCTTTGTCCCGGTACATTAGTTGTTTCTTGATTTCTTTAGAAGTGTAAATAATGTGAGGACTGTACACAATAAGCTGGAAATAAGACACTTGTAATGCAAATATAGAATTTTATTTGACTGCAATTTAATTATGAAAGGTGTAAAATGATGCATTACAAAACAGAAAACTAGGTTCATGAACTGCATATCTTAAATACCACTGTACATTTTAAAACAATCAAAACAACGGGTAAGTGGGGAACCTCGAATAAAAGATGGATTGTGAGAAAACAAATATACAGAAGGGGCCGGTACTAAATTGGCAGAATTTGAAAGGGAAGTACTGCCTGCACCTGGGTTACAGGTTTGGGACCCAGCCACCCGGACTCACCTCATAACCCTCACTGCCGTGGAACAGTTCTGAAGGCATTGCTGGTAGATCTGTGTAAAGTATAAGCAGGCATTCCCATTGAAAGGCTAAAAATCAAGAGAGGCCCAAAGCTATTGGCACATTAAGTCATTGGTGAGTTAATCAGGTCTGTAACAGTCCAGGAAACAGAAGAGCAGGCACTCAAACAAAGGCAATCTTCCACCAGGCGAATAAGAGCAATTGGTATAAATGTATGTCAAAAAATATATAGATACAGCCTTACGTATTTTGTGTTACAAACACTATGGGGCAGATTCACTAAAGGGCGAAGTGACTAACGCTAGTGCAAATTCGCCAGCGTGACGTCATTTTGTTACTTCGACGATTTACTAATGGGTGCTGGCAGAAATTCGCTAGTGAAGTGGACCTACTCTAGTGCTACTTCACACCCTTACGCCAGGCAAAGTTGCACTATGACGAAGGGACGTAACTACGCTAATTCACTAACTTGCGCATTTTACTGAACATTACCTCTTGCGCCAGACTTGCCTTCGCCACCTCAGACCAGGCGAAGTGTAATAGAGTAGATAGGGATTGCTTCAAAAAAAGTTGAAATTCTAAGTCCCAAAAAACGCTGGCGTCTTTTCATTTTTTAAGGGTGATAGGCTGAAAAAGATCGTACATTTTTTGGGGTACCCTCCTTCCCCCCTACATTTCCTAACATATGGCACCTAAACTATATAGTGGGCACATGTATAGGGCAAAATAACAACTCTATTTTATTTTATGAAGCTTTCCCAGGCATGTGTAGTGTAATGTATTTGCTGCTACATATACGTCCATTGTACTTTAACTTGCCGCTGTATGCAAATTAGGCATCGCTAGTGTAACTGCGCTTTCTTTGACGAATTAACGCTAGCGCAACTTCGCTACCTTTCGCCTCCCTGAGCGCAACTTCGGATTTTAGCGAATTAGCAGCGCCCTGGTGAAGTGTGGCGAAGCCTGCGCTAGCGCAACTCCGCAGGTTAGTGAATTTGCGCCTAGGTCCTATAACTAACTATAACTGTAACACAAAATGCGTAAGGCTGTGTATATCTATCTATCTATCTATCTATCTATAGATATATATATATATATTTTTTTTTTTTACATAACACATTTATACTACCCTAATTGTTCTTATTCGCCTGATGGAAGATTGCCTTTGTCTGAGTGCCTGCTCTACTGTTTCCTGGTTTGATCCACTCTCCTTGCTGAAGGCTCAGGGTGGTGTGCCTGGGCATCTTCCTGGTTGTGGTGAGTTACTACCTGATCTGCAACAGTGCCAAGAGACAGATGCTCACTGCTGGTACCAGTGGTATGTAATGATCCCAATTTCTGTACAGTAAAACTAATCTGATTTCATGCATTTACAAAGCATGACAGAAGTAGGGCGTGTTACCAATGCAGCAATGGCACTAGTAAGGAGAATAACTGAGGAGCTGATGCTACTACTGGGACTAAGCAGCAAAGCAATGTCCACACTGAAGCTATGTACCATGTAGAACACCATAAATGATTTTTACTGGGAAAAGTAAGCAACACCCAGAGCTTTTAAGTCAAAGCAAAGACAATCTCCCCTGTTTAAAGTTAGACGGGTAAGCAACCAGATTTTGTCAGCTTACAGCTTCCATAAACCCCCAGTAGAGTCTTGGCTGTTGGTGGGATGCTGGGAGTTGTAGTCCCAATAATATCTGGAGGACTACAGCTGAAGTAAGAGATGCTTGATTTATCATAGGGCATTAACCATTTCAGTGATGGGGTGGGCTATGCCCTATTATAAAGCCAAAGTGACAATGTATGCTTAATTTTGTTTGTGTAGAGCAGTGGTCCCCAACCAGTAGCTCGTGAGCAACAAATTGCTCTCCAACCCCTTGGATGTTGCTTCCAACCTCTTGGATGCTGCTCCCAGTGGCCTCAAAGCAGGTTCTTATTTTTGAATTCCAGGCTTGGAGGCAAGTTTTGGTTGTATAAAAACCAGGTGCACTGCCAAACAGAGCCTCAATATAGGTTGACAATCCACATAGGGGCTACTAAATGGCCAATCACAGCCCTTATTTGGCACCCCGGGAACATTTTTCATGCTAGTGTTGTTCCCCAACTCCTTTTACTTCTGAATGTTGCTCACGGGTTCTAAAGGTTGGTTGATCCCTGGTGTAGAGCATATTCCTGTACATGCAATCCAGCCATTCCATGAAAGGCTTTTACTGCACAGGAATAGGAGCACTACAATCAAAGTGGAAGAAGAATAGTCTGACCTAAAGACAAATGCATTTGAGTATTTGGGAAGTGTCCAAGATATTCTGTTTTGTTACCAGAAGCCATAACATCCTGGAACGGTAATCAGAAAAGGAAATATCAAGGGCAGCTTGCTAAAAGAAAAAAAAAAAGATATGAAAAAACCACTACACAAGGTCTTCTCACTGCCAAACACTCCAACAGCCCTTTAATGTCGTGGGCACCCGTGCCCATTGGCATAGATCATCAATGAACGTCACCCAAAGTTCTATCGTGTAGCCAAAGAACCAGATAACACAGTCATTCTAGTAAATAAACGGAAATAACATAAATAACGTTTGGGTCTCTGAATTACACAATGAATGAATCGATCCATCTTTCAATTTTGGACAAATCATACATAAAGGTTTCATAGAAATGTACTTTACAGATAAATTACTACATATAATATACTAAAAGGCTAATCTTCATTACAATACAAAATCTACATTAAAAACCATCTCGCTCTTATTTTTTGAGTAAAACACGTCATAAGTGCATGTGTGAGTTTACGGACTGATTTCAGAACTTGAGAACCAAAGCAGAAAAATAGGGCGGAATAACCTTATTCTGGGAAACAAAGAGAATATTATGTCCCTTTTTAGCAACCAATGAGCAGTAGCTTCCTCTTATATTCTAGGAAGAAAGGGGGTCCCGCTGATGTGCCCAATGTCCCAGTATTACTGAAAGGATGTTTAATTGATGTTTAATTGAAACTGCAATGCTATCAATAAGCCATTCACTACCTGTGTGGTAATAAAAACATAAACTGTAGGATTATAGAGAATGTGTACATAATCTCATATATCTGTAGAATTATACAGAATGTGCACATACTATCATGCTTAAAGCACTGCGTATCTTGACAGCGCTATATAAATAAATGATGATGATGATGATGATGCTAAAGAAAAATATAACTTATTTATTCATTTTGAATTTTTAATAAATGCTCAGCAAGACAATGGTGTGCCGAATGATGCCCCCACTTCAAACCATGACAGCACTAGTACAGGAATTTGTAGATAAATCTTGTTGGAAAATGTTGCATGGTTAGAGGTAATTTAGTAGCACCTCCCGAGCCAAAAATTGAAAATCACCCACGTGCCATTGCAGTTACACCTGTGGGTCTTACTGTAACCATAATGGTATGGATGAAGTGTGGGTTGAAGGGTCTATGGTGGGAGAATGCAGATAGGACAGGCCTAGCTACAGAGAGTACAGACAGCTCAACAAACCAGGCAATGGAACATGAGGTGGGTTCAAGCATCTTACCTCTACTCCATGGAGAAAAATGCTCCAAATCACCCCCATTTACATGTATGACCAGGGCCTGCAAGTGCACTCAATTGCAACTGTCAAATTAAACCATTGATGTATCAGGCAAGTAACTGCATCCATGCTTGCAGTTGATACATACATGAGAATGGGGGTCATTTTGAGTGTTTTGCACTGTGCCCACGGAGCTAATCATTGCTGTGGGGGATAATTTCTCAGAACTGCTTCATGTATATATGTGCTTTGGATATGTTTTGGATATGTTAAATGAGGGATCAAACCTCCATTTCTTAAATTGCCAATATCCCCCTCCCCCTCCCCTGCAAGTTCAGTGAATAGGACTTGAACAAATGTTTAGCCAGTCTAAATCTGCAAGACTGCACTGGTAGTGAGTAGCAATTGAATTGCTAGTTAATTTATGCTGTAGCCTAGCTGGTGGTGTTCAGCTGGGGAAACATCATCATGAGCTTTAACTGCAGTGACAGGCCACTATCAGCACATTTGAAAGTTTTTGACTAAAATGCAGTCAGTTTCCATTTTAGCCAAATACAGATAGCAAAGGCAGATTTGTAAGGTTTTCTGCTGGAGGGGAAATATGCAGTATCAAATTGCTTAGAAGGCAGTATTATTTCTCACCCCCACTAAAATGTGGTGTCAGCCCTCTCCACTGAGCAATAGTCAGTCTGGTCTCAATAAAGAAAGCAGCTGCAAAACTGTTATTTTTATTACATCTAACCTGTTTATCAAGGATATTGTTGAGTATCATCCACTCTCTAGTACTATATCTTACAGCACCCACTGCCAGTCTGGGAACAGTAGTTCATGAGCACAAACGGGGTGATTCAGACATCCCTGGATTAGACACTTCTGATTTTTGAATGCGCATTTTTCTTGTAACCAAACAGGGTGAAGAAAATGACACACAATGCAACACACAGGTTTGTGATCTTCAAAAATGACCATGATAAACAAGTGTAATGTTCTTCTCTACACCATCAAAACCAAATGGTTACTAAAAACCCACTAAGTAAAATAAATGGTGCCGTAAAATTGAAAATAATCTCACTGGGTAAAGGCTAACGCCACACGGGGTTGATCCTTGGCCTGTGGAAAAAACAAGCTACAATTAAACCCCTGGTAATGGCAAATCACTGGACTATTCTAAAGCAAAAACAACTGTACTACACATGTGACAAACACACAGATTTGTGAAGAAAGCTTGTGGGATGCTGGAGCAAGGCACTACTGCACAGTGAAAAGGATTTCTCAGAAACACAATTACACTGATAGTGTTAGCCTATTGCACTCTTTCCTATGGCAAGTATTTTGCCAGTGGGATTAACAAATTACATAAGGTTTCCCACGAGTCATTTGTAGGATTAATATATGGCTACTTTCAAATCCAAATTATGCCATATTAAAAAAATAAAAAGGCATTATAGATGATTGTAAAAATCTAGAATAAAGGGAGATTTGATTGTTTTGTATGTCCATAGAAACTGGCTGGTGATTAACCCAATGAGTAATTTGGTCAAGGAAGACCAATATTTACTATTAAAAAATTTCCGGTTTAAAAAAATATATCAACAAGCTGATGCCGCCTGAACGTAATTGTACTCTCTATATATTATATTGGCTGATTTCCCATAAATTCAGCTCTTCCATTTACTGCTTCTGTTGGAAACAGCATTGCGTTCTGTAGTTATGAAGCAGACATCTGAAGATAAGTAGGAAAAAGTTTAAACCAATGAGAAGAGCTGGGTTAGAAGGCTAGTCAGGTTGGACCACAAGGGAAAAACAACTGTGAAAATAGAATTATCCGGCTATGGGGTTTCATTCAGATGGCTAATATTAAGGCACTAAACGTTTCATTTCATATTGTTATTTTGGTATGATTTCATACCATATATCAATGTTGGCAGCAATTCATGTCAAAGTTCAAACAAACCTGGTCATTAAGTTATTATTTCGCAAAGGATGAGGTCAGTGGTTTCAGTCTATGTAACATACAGAATGATGTTTATCCAAGTCTGTATGACTAATGGTGGATGTCCTTTTTGTTTCCTTTTAATGTAAGATGCAAGGTCACATATATCCATATACATGAATCCTTCACTACCAGAGGAGCTCCAGAGCACTGGTTCATGTGTTGCACGTCTCTGATGATAAAAAAGAGTAAGGCCATGGCACATTGTAGTCTTAAAAAATTTAAAAGGTGGCTTCACAGAGAAATGTAGGTGGTTCTCTAAATTACTGGCTTTCTTTAAACAAAGACATTTTGTCCCAGACCTTTTTGAAAACATTTTCCCCTTCTTGTCCAGTAAAATATAAATGTTAAATAACGGTTGGGAAGCTCCAACATTTCTGTTTTTTAAGGACCATAAGAAGTAAAATTAGTGACGGTATATATGTTCAAGTCTTTCTGCTACCCAAACGGACTCTTTTCTCTCTGTAAGTGCAGACTGTACTCTGCTTGGAGTCTGGATCACAGCTTGTCCGAACGGAAACTGTCCTCTATTGAGGGGTCAGGCAGAACCATGTCTGGGTCACTTAGCATGCTAAGCCCATCTAGGCTCAGAGGTCCAAGTTTCAGCTCATCATCCAACTGAAATGTATTATCTGCATCAAAACCCAGCTCAGAAACACCAGCAACAGCATTGCTAATGTCCTTTGATAAACTGTTGCTTGAGTCATCTGTGGAAAAACACACACAAAATGTAAAAAATAAATAAAATTCTACCAATGGGAGCTAAAATACATCCCACTAACTTAAAGGGATCCTGTCATCGGAAAACATGTTTTTTTCAAAACGCATCAGGTAATAGTGCAACTCCAGCAGAATTCTGCACTGAAACCCATTTCTCAAAAGAGCAAACAGATTTTTTTATATTCAATTTTGAAATCTGACATGGGGCTAGACATTTTGTCAATTTCCCAGCTGCCCCTGGTCATTTGACTTGTGCCTGCACTTTAGGAGAGAAATGCTTTCTGGCAGGCTGCTGTTTTTCCTTCTCAATGTAACTGAATGTGTCTCAGTGGGACATGGGTTTTTACTATTGAGTGTTGTTCTTAGATCTACCAGGCAGCTGTTATCTTGTGTTAGGGAGCTGCTATCTGGTTACCTTCCCATTGTTCTTTTGTTTGGCTGCTGGGGGAGGGGGGAGGGGGGGGGGGAGGGGGAGGGAGGGGGGTGATATCACTCCAACTTGCAGTACAGCAGTAAAGAGTGATTGAAGTTTATCAGAGCAAAAGTCACATGACTTGGGGCAGCTGAGAAATTGACAATTTGTCTAGCCCCATGTCAGATTTCAAAATTGAATATTAAAAAATCTGTTTACTCTTTTGAGAAATGGATTTCAGTGCAGAATTCTGCTGGAGCAGCACTATTAACTGATTAATTTTGAAAAAAATGTTTTTTTCCTATGACAGTATCCCTTTAATAAAACAAAAAAATGCAGTTAATTTTAAAAGGTCTGAAGTGCAGAAGTCAGTAATAAAATGTAAAGTAGTGTTTACAAAAATTGTATACAAGGTGCAGGGAGTTCCAGTTTCTGGCATGTAAGGGCTGTGATGAGGCAGAATGTCATGGTCTGTAATGTAACTAAGTGCAGGTGACTGAAGATGGCAATTTTACATGCATTTATTGCCTCTATGTAATGAAAAATTTTTTCTGAATAATTATAAAGGTGGCCATAGACACACAGATCCTATCGTACGAATCGAGGATTCTTACGATTTTCGGATCGTGTGTGGCGTGTGCCGACATCTTTCGTCCGGCGGAGATCGGTCAGGTTTGATTTTGACCTGACCGATCCCGCCGGAACCCAGGGAACATCGTAATCGGATCGTTCGGCCATACGGCAGAACAATAAGATTACACCCGTTATAGCCATGTTTGTTAATGGCATATTGGGGAAAGATCCGCTCGTTTGGCGATGTTGCCAAACGAGCGGATCTTTGCATCTATGGCCACCTTAAGCATTAAATCAACCAGAATGCAACCAAACCAGTAAGCAGACTTTCTGAACCTGGTGACCTACCTGTAAGGATTATGTTTGGGACACTCCCACCGCAGTTAGAATACAGATAATTGGGCCGCAGTTGAAAAGAATCCTGCAGATTTCCATGGCTGCCTCCTAGGCCCATTAATGATGCTTGGGAGTACTGAAGATTCATATTCGGATCAAAGAATGCGTTAGTATTGGGAAGGGAGCTGCTTGGGCTTCCAAACATGTCATACTGTTCTTGCTGCAAACAAATGTAAAAATTTATCACAAATGTGAATCTGCCTGCAAGTAGTAACTGAAGTTGGGGGTTAAATTATTAATATGAGTAAAAGTTCTGCAAAGCATAACCCTGGGTGTTCGCTATGGAGTACAGGAACAAACACTTATGCACAATGACATCAGCAACTCATCTTACCCCTAAATGTAGAGAACAAAATTAAAATCTTGCATTGCATTACCTGTGTGCACAAATAATGTTCATTTTTTCAAGTTACTAAGGTTCACCAGTGCAAGTATGGCCAGAGCATATTTCTGCTTACTTTTTGCTCACTGACTGAATACCATACAGGTAGTAGACCTGCTATCCGGAAACCTCTTATTCAGAAAGCTCCAATTTACAGGAAGCTCATATCAAATAGACTCCATTTTAAACAAATAATTAACCATTTTTAGAAATGATTTCCTCTTTATCTGTAATATTAAAAGCATACCTTGTACTTCATCCTAACTAAGATATATATAGTCCTTATTGAAGGCAAAACAATCATACTGGATTTATTTAATGTTTAAATTATATTTTAGTAGATATAAGGTATGGAGATATTTAAAAAGAGATATTTATTAAAAGATCCCTTATCCTGAAGACCCCAAGTCCGAAACTCCTCTTTGCTCTATTATATATGGGCTTGGATTTGGTTTGGGATTCAGAAGAAAGATCTCACCGAATCCCAAAATAGTAGATTCCGCGCATGAAAATTCACTAGATGGCACTAGTTAAATATTACAAAAAGGGGTAGCTGTAGAAATTGTGGGATTGAATTTTTTTTAAGAGAAATCAAACACTAATTTTGTTTTCCTGGCTCTTACTGTAGACAACCAATCACAGTTTATTGCTAAATTATTTATATGGTTACTACTTTGACTGTGAACTTTTCTTAAAGGATGCGGATTTATAATAAGCCCATCATTGGAAGACCTATGCATATGATTTTGTCCCTTCCTTTTTCCAGTGCTTTAAAGGACAAGGAAAGTGTATACATAAATCCTGCTTCAGATATAGGCATACCTTTTGTGTAGTCAGCCTTGCCTTCCAATCGTCTGTGTGTATAGCCTTTGGTGACATCTGCAGGCTGCTTACAGAAATAACCGCACAGTACTGTGTAAAAAAATCCCATGATGCATCCGATCTCAACACAGACAAAGGCAGAGGATTCTGCGCACTGAAAGCGTTCAAAGGGAGCACATGCGCAGTAGAGCTCATATGTGAACAAGCTAACAGAGCAGGAGGACGTGCAAACTGTGCACAAAGCTTGTCCTTGTGCCCTCCCACTTGTATGCGCGCACCAATAGCAACACGTCTAAACGGTTGCTATGGTGACGCCTTGCCGGACTGCCTGTTACTTGTTAGGATCCGTTTTTTTTTTTTTTACTTTACTGTGACGCTCGCGCACGTGATGCGCGTAATAGATTTGGCGCATGCGCATATGAACAACCGGCGCCATCTTGAAAAAAGAAAATGTCGGCGCTGATAACGATGTGCTTCATTTACAGACTAGGATGCGGAACAGGAGAACAGAACGGATTTTGCACTAAAAAACCTAGCGACCAGGTACTTCATAGGGTGGACTTTACAATCATGGGGGATAAAAAAAAATACTTTCCTTGTCCTTTAAGGCTCTAACTCCCAAGCTCGAGACCAGTTTCCTAGTATTGATTGTTGTACAGTGAGCATGTCCTGATCCTTACGGATTATATGTGCATATGACATGGCACTGCATTCATAAACACTATGTGGTCTAAAATGTTTAATTAAAGTAGACATACTAAAACCAGTAAATGCTGGGATTTACAGAACAATATTAATTACCTGCTGCCACAGATATTTCCCCTGCTTTGTAGGTTGCTGATGATCGAAAAAAGAATCTCCAAAGAATCCACTCAGTGAGCTCTATAGAAAATGACAACAAACAGATAAAATATTAAGCTTAGGATTGTTTTTTCTTTTACATTTTCTATATGATTTCAACAATAATTCCAGACAAGTCAAATTCCACTTCATGAATAAGAAATTCCTAAAGTGTTACATGTCCTAATATATTGCTTTTTTCCATTGCCCATGTTTAGAAGGCAGAACGATTATACTGCACTGCCTAGTTTAGACTGTTTTCCAATACCATAATCAACCTACCAAGAAAACAACATCTTTACTATTCCACTCTTTTTTCATATGACTCCACTATTTACATTGAATAAAGACCACCATTCAATTAACTAGTAACCTTGTCGTTATATGCCTAACCAATAGGATATACTCCCACATACAGGAATTTGAGTATTACTTCAACAAAACAACAGAAATCAATAGAATCTAATTAGAAGAGGAGCAGTCACAAAATAGCTATTTCCCAGCATAATACCAACTTACATTAGCCAGGTTCAGATCAAGAGGGGGACAGGGTACTGGTGAAGGAGGCTGGAAGTTTTGAGACTCTGGAGATTCATGCATTTGTTGGTGTGTATGATGAAGCGGAGGTTGGGGTTGATCTGCATATAAGGGATAAGGCGGTGGAGGCTCCAGGGGAGGAAGGGAAAGTGGACTTCGGTCCATAGAAACACCCTGGTAAAAGAAGTTTTACACTTAATTTACTCGTTATTAAAAAAGACCTTCCCCACTTAGCTATTGATTTCTGCATGAATATCAATACACAAATAGGTAAGATTGCCCTGCAATGTAAGAATACACCAAATCAATAAAAACTCCTATCTTTAATGGCTGATCAGTTTGCTGCCTCCACTCATTTTTTTTTCTGTTGCAAACAACTTGCACATGCTGTTTGGCTGCTGGCAATTACATCTCATTTAAAGAAGTTAAATGTCCCTTTTCGTTGCGTCTCATGTTGTATAGCACACTTTATGATATATTAAATATTTTTAACGATGTAATAAGACACAAGCCCTATGCCCTCATGTTGAACAAGGGGGTATATTGCCCATTTAACTGAAACACTGACTACAGCGTGTCATAGATGTAGCTCACCACTGCAGCTTAGTGCAGTGGTGAGTGTTGGTATGCTGCCAACTGCCTGTTTATTATTTCTTCTAAGCATTCAGCATGTAGACATTAACTGTGTCCAGTGTCCAGACTATCCATGTACAGGAGGGATGTTTGCAGGCAAATCAAAAACCAAAAATGGGAAGAGACCCACTATTAGTGAAAAAGTAGCCCAAATAATAACAATAATTAAAATTTAAAAATCTTTATTAGGCCATGCATTATCTCAACATTTCATGCCAAGGTGGGCACTTACTCATACTCATTGGCACGAAACATGTTAGGCTAATGCATGTCCTAATAAAGATTTTTTAAATATTATTTGGGCTACTTTTTCACTAATAGTTGGTCTCTTCCCATTTTTGGTTTTTGATTTACTCTGGTAAACAATGGATAACCCTTTGGACTGGGGGTTTTCTGGGCTGAGACCACTGTGTATAATTTTTTTTAGTTAAATTGGATTTATGATTTTCCTGTTTTAAAAGTAGAACTACACACCACAGCAAAATTACATAAATGTTTGCAGGCAGGCAGTACGTGGAAAACTTACAGAAAATACTGCAGCATTCAGGACAGAAGAGAACAAAGAAGAGAAACCTAAGTTAACATTTAGCCCTAAGATATATGTATATCATTCCTTACCTGTGAATTTAATGGCATGTTCATAGGGCTAGTCGGTGAGAACTGGTTGCTGATGCTACGGTTGGACTCGCTGCCTGGAGTTAAAGTCAGAGGGCTTACAGGAGTGTGCCTGCGTCTTGGGGAACTTCCAAGACCAGAGGTAGGAAGAGAAGGGTTGCTGAGAGAGGAGAGACGCAGAGATGGATGAAGTGCTTGGTTGTTGTGGCCTTGGGGTGTGTGGTTGTTGACATTAGAAGCAAGAGAGCTATTGTTCATCGTTGCCTGGATGGAAGGGTTACTGCGCGTGTTCTGAATACCTGATTGGAAACACAAAAATGGGCATACTTGGATTCTGCAGCTGAAAACTAGACATATGTTTTTTCAGGGGTTATGCAAAGTCAGTAGGTCGGTAGACAAGTGCCCACCCCCCATTTATATTTATGCTCTGAGGACTGAAGATATAGCAGGCAATAAGACTTAATTAGATCCAAACATGTTCTGTTGCTTAGCAGTCTCAAGCACGTGAGATTTAGAGGCACCTGCTATAATCAATTACAGTGATCACAAATCTCCTTATTATATTTCACTGCTTTTGTGTAGTTCCTGTTAGAAGTCATTTATCCTGGCCTTTTTAGATGACTTGAATTAGAAACCTCTCACTCTCCTGCAGACAAATCTCTATTCACGGTTATATAATGGCTGCATTATTAAGGACTGCTTGTAGAACTTGAATGCTTGCGTTTTGATATCAGGGAGTGGGCTGCCTGGCACAATGTTCCTACTGAAGGAAGGAAGCTTTCCATACGCTTTTTTTATTATCTTTATTATTTCTGGCTCACCCCTTAGTCCTCTAGTCCAGCCTTATGCCACTTAGTTGCCTCGTGTCCTACTTTTTATATCAGAAGGGAATCATTTTATATCAGAAGGGAGTCCTTAGTAAATTTTGCATTTGAGCACCAGAGTCGAGTTTATATCCATACTACATTTTTTAAAAAATTTTCTGCAAGCTGCTGTGTCAACACCAAAAGCTTTTAAATGGGCTCTCCTTTTCCTTAGACACATCATAAAGCTGCAGCAATGCAAAATATTCTCCAATTCCATACAGGGAGACTGGCCTAAGTTGCTACAAGGGCTATTTTGCTCCCTATCGTTTCCATGCAAACACTATAATGGAAGTCATAAAACCCAACCACAATTGCGCCATTTTTAGGCATCAGGCAACAGCACCTATAAACTCAGTGGATTCATGTGTGTGTTTTTTGGCGGTATGAAATAACTCTGTGTCTGATAGTAAGCTCTGTAAGCAAGTGAATAGTCATTTTTACAATTTTACTACAACACAATGGTACAGGCCTTACTGAAGAAATTGTTAGTTACTGAACCCTTCCATACCACTGGCCCCTTTGCCTATTGATCAGAAAGGATTTCTACCCTTACTATTTACCATTTCCACAGAATCTGAGAAACTGATTCACACACTGACCCCTGCCCTAGTCACTAAAAAAAACCCAATGTGTGTTCCTTGATATACAAAAACAGTATATACATTTGCTGAGATACTTAAAGGAACAGTGTAAAAAATAAAACGGTTCTGGTTATTATGTTAGACATCTGTTTACTGCAGCCTTTAAAGGCTAACTTTCTTTAAAACAATTTTTATTCTGTCTGTTTACCCAGTTTCACTGAACAGTTATTTAAGTACAGTAAGCAGTAAAGTGAAATAGTAAGGAGCATTGCCAATAACAGTGTCATATATGACTCTCTAAATTCTTGGAGCAGAAGGAATAAAAATAATTACTGTCCCCTGGTCCTTTCTATGCCCCCACCAACCATGCCATCAACTATTCTTACAAATGAGAAATATCAGAGAGTTGCCTGTATATTGAGAGTGCCGTTTTACTGCATTCCAAGATTGCTAAGCCAAGCCTTGTCCTGCCTTCTTGGAAAATGGTGGAAACAAAGCAAAGGAAACATGACATGTTCATCTTTAGATAGTTTCATTTGACAATTATACAGTGAAATAGAAAAAAAAATAAAAAAATAAACAAGGTACAATGATCCTCATAATAATTTCTTTGGAGGTGAACATCACCTTTACATACCTTTACATTTGGCACAGAGCGTTACAAGAAAATGTATTTTATTTACTATTGGTGATAGCTATTAACTATTGGTGATTAGATACAAAGCAAGAAGATAGTAAGAGAACATACTGTAAGGTAAAATAAAGCAGGAAAAAATATTTATACACAGAAGTGTAGGTCATAGTGAGAGGACACTTTGTACATAGTATCCATTCCTATTTTATATAACATTAAAGGGGTTGTTCACCTTTGAGTTATCTTTTAGTATGACGTCGAGAGTGATATTCTGAGACACTTTGCAATTGACTATTATTTTCTATTTTTGAGTTACAGTAGAACCCCCATTTTATGTTTTTCAGGGGACCAGGAAAAAATTTGGTAAAATCCTGGAAATTGTAAAATCAGGGAAATGTGTTAAAGTAACTTTTTCTTCAAGTACTAAAATGCTATAAGCACTGGAGTCCTTTTTGCTTTGAGATACAATATTTACTGTGTTAATAACAAGGGTTAAGCATTGCAGCGTTAATGTTACACTATGGGGGGCATGTACAAGACTCTCTGTCAGTCACATATACAACCTAAAGCAATAAGTGGATTGGTGCAGGACTGTATAAGGGCAGACTAATTGGAAATTACCATTTACAGGGAGAACCATGGCAAATATATATCTGGCTAGTATTTTAAACCTCTTTATTTCACAAATAATAACATTCATAGAGGAAAAAAGGCAGTTTTTGGGAACATCAGGACAGAATTATGATGTAAAATCCGGGAAAACATTACTTAAAATGAGGGAAATGCACCCATTGAAATGCATTATAAATTGGTGGGACCACAAATAAAAAATGTAAAATGTGGGAAAACCTAAAATCAGGGGACTTAAAATCAAGGTTTCACTGTATTTAGCATCTAATTCAGCAGCTCTCCGGTTTGCAGTTTCAGCAATCCAAATTACACTAGCAACCATGCATTGACTTGAATAAGAGTCTGGAATATAAATAGGAGAGGACTGAATAGAAATATGAGCAATATAAAGTAGTAATAACAATAAATGTGTAGCCTTTCAGAGCATTTGTTTTTTAGATGGTGTCAGTGACCCCCATTTGAAGGCTGGAAAGAGTCAGAAGAGAAAGGCAAATAATTAAAAAAACTATAGCAAATAAATAGTGAAGACCAATTGAAAAGTTGTTTAGAAATGGTCATTCTATATCATACTAAAAGTTAATGTGAAGGTGAACCAACCACCCCTTTAAGCTATAATTATAATATAAACTTTTTTTCCACCATAAACAATTTGCTTAAAACGCATAGGGGGTTTGGATAAGGATACTGACGCTACTATGCAATGCTTGCCCTTACAAGTTCTGAAACGGACTGGTTAGTACAGCACTGAAACACATTAAGAATAACACAAACCTGGCGAGCCACTGATGCCAAGATGAGTCATGGCAGCAGGGAGACCTGAGCTGTTCTCAGCGCTAATGTTGGCATAGGCTGTATCGTCCGGATCCAAAGGGGTTGGCAGAGGGGATGGGAAATGCAAGTTTGTGAGATCTGGCAGTGACCCTCCTGTATTAAGGCTCCCCTGAAAATGTGACAGGCTTGCATTTGAATCAGAGGATGGAAAAACTCTAGAGAAAGGAAATATTCAGAATTACTATAAAGTTCATACAAAAATCTCCTACCCAACCATATATATTGGATCATAAATCTTTATGACACTGCTATTTCTGACGGACTAGAACAGTTAGTTGTGTAGGAAACCACTTTAATAAGGGGGGGGGGGTTGCATACACTTTTTCTTGTTAGGATAATAAAATGAGTGCCTGTCTGATCATAAGTAAATGTGTTCCCAGGGATGAATTCTCTCATGGGCTATGTACTGTGTTGATATATTAAGGGAGAGGTAATCTAAATACAGCTGTGGGATCCAGAATGTTTGGGACCTGGGGTTTTCCAGATAAGGGATCCTTCTGAAATTTGGATCACCATACATAAAATCTACAAAAAAAAATTGTAAATGTTAAATAAACCCAATAGTGCTTTCTTTTTACCTCCAATAATGATTAATCACGTTGGTTAGGATCAAGTACAAGGTACTGTTTTATCATAACAATGAAAAAGAAAAAAAAATATTTGATGGATCTCAAACCTGTACAGCCACAACAAAATATCTTCATTCAGTTTGGGGTGTAATGGGTTGTAATCAAGTGCTTATGACATGCCATGAAAAGCACTGAATAGAGATAAGAATGAAACTTACTTGATGCCAGGCACCTCGCAGGACCTTGGACGCGACGTAATACACTGGATCTATGAACAAAAGCAACAAAAACAAGTCAGTAAGAAACACACTGTCATGCATATTCCAGGCAAATCTACAACTAAACCTATATAGCCACAAATTACTTTGGATGGTAATCACAATAATTCTTATTTACTGAAGCAGACAAGAAAAGTGACATTTTCAAATCTGGCATCTTGAGGGGGTGGATAAAACCATGGTGCATAATGGTGCAAATATGGAGACGTCACGTGGACAAACTATCTGAAAACCTTATGCTTTTCAGTTAGCCCAGTACATTTCCTGGCCCTAAATCTGGAGCATTCTGCCAAAACAATAACAAGTTGGAGGTATTGCAAAGGCAATTTTTACAAACATTTACCAACAGGGTGGTGCAGATATATTCACTCAGGCACATACAGGAAGCAATACCAGGGAAAAGCAGCATGCTCTTGCAGACACCTACATTTATAAGTTACTTCCAGTATGCTGCTTTAAAGGGATACTGTCATGGCATCTGCTAATAGTGCTGCCCCAGCAGAATTCTGCACTGAAATCCATTTCTCAA
Organism: Xenopus laevis; assembly: GCF_017654675.1. Lineage (NCBI taxonomy): Eukaryota > Metazoa > Chordata > Amphibia > Anura > Pipidae > Xenopus > Xenopus laevis. The sequence goes on along the minus strand of NC_054376.1, from coordinate 47,668,362 downwards.
AAGAGCAAACAGATTTTTTTATATTTAATTTTGAAATCTGACATGTCAGTTTCCAGGTGCCCCAAGTCATGTGACTTGTGCTCTGATAAACTTCAGTCAATCTTTTCTGCTGTACTGCAAGTTGGAGTGATATCATCCCCTCCCTCTCCCCCCCCCCCCCCCAGCAGCCTAACAACAGAACAATGGAAAGGTAAAGAGATAACAGCTGCCTGGTAGATCTAAGAAAAGCACTCAATAGAAAAACAACAGGTCCCACTGCATCACATTCAGTTACACTGAGTAGGAGAAACAGCCTGCAAAAAAGCTGTTCCATCCTAAAGCACATAACCAGGCAAAATAACCTGAGATGGCTGCCTAAACACCAATATTACAACTAAAAAAATACACTAGCTGGTTCAGGAATGAAATTTTATATTGTAGAGTGAATTATTTGCAATGTAAACAGTGTAAGTTAGAAATAAAAATACATCATAAAATACATTACAGAATCCCTTTAAATAGGAGCATACCCTTATCAGATGGGCAACTCCTGCCCTAAAAAAAGAGGACTAGACTCGCAAAAAGATGTGGGTGATATATTATGGATTCATGAATTAGACACTTTTCTCAATTTTATTTCTGTTTTAATTGTTGATTACATTTTTTAAAACCAATGAGTTTTAATCAATTCTCACCATCTAAGAGTTAAAGACATTTATTCGACTGAACAGGTATATCCACAAAATAATCATTCATTGTCAATAAAGGGAGATAAAAATATACACCTTTGTTATAATAAGTGCATATAACTTTTCTTGCGTCTTCACTTTTTTTTTTAATAGTTTTTTAATTATTTGCTGTCTTGCTCTTTTATTTATTTATTACATTGATCTGTGAAGCTACTTCAAACTGATGTTTAGTTGCTAGGATAAATTGGACCCTAGTAACCAGATAACTGCTGGAATTCAAATAATTCAAAAACCACAAATAATAAGAAATGAAGACTAATTGCAAGTCAGAATATCACATTCTACATCATACTAAAAGTTAATCCAAAAATGAACTACCCCTTTAACCCCCGGGAAAAAAAACATTGCCTTTATAATGAAACAGTGCAAAGCACAATAAATGCAGTGCAATATTTTTTTCTCAAACAGAACTACTAACTGGATCAATAAGTCATAATTGATTTATTAGTACAGGTATGAGATCTGTTATTTAGAAACCTGTTATCCAGAAAACCAGTATCCAGAAAGCTCTGAATTACAGAAAGGCTGTCTCCCATAGGCTCCATTTTATCTAAAGAATCCAAATATTAAAAATAATTTCCTTTTTTTCTGTAATAATAAAACATTAGTGTGTACTTGATCCAAACTAAGATATAATTAATCCTTATTGGAGGCAAAAACAGCCTATTGGATTTATTTAATGTTTACATGATTTTCTAGTAGACTTAAAGTATTCCGAATTCAGAATGATCCGTTATCCGGAAAACCCCTGGTCCCAAGCATTAGTAGTGTGTTTATCTTGAAGGACTTCCTGCAAGATTACTAAAAAAAAAAAAACTAATGTGGGATTTTAGGTTACGAAAAGCAAATAACATATTTCTGTACATTCTACAATATTTAAAGAGGAAAGATATCCTTTTACCACTCATATTGTAGAGTTTTTTTTTTATCTGAATCGAACCAGTTATATCAATGACCATGTTTGATAAGTCACAGATCCCCCCACAGCCCCATTATAGCACAGGTGTACAACATAATATACACAATAGAATACCATACCTTTTGAGCTTCCCATATTTGCTTGGGCAGTGGCTTAGATACATTCAGCATATTCTCCTCCATCATAGCAGTAGGATAAGAGAAAACTGAAAGAGCTACAAAAAAAAAAAACAAATTTCACTATATATATATATATATAGGTGCAGGATGCGGTCTCTTCCCATGTTCATACATCAGAAGTGAATGTACTTCCGGGGCTTCTATGGCTGGCATTTATTAGCTTGACTCACACAATACACACAGTTGTGCAAAAATTGGGGTACAGAAGGATAAATGAATGGGGGTGTTTTCTTTGTGAACGTAATGGAGACATTACAATGGGTACCTGCTGTGCAGTATCTTTCTTTTATTGAATTCTGTTATTATTGGCATTAGATATATGATTGTTTTTAGCAGTCCACATGCCTCATGCAAAGATTATCATTTACATAGGAACTAAGAATTGATAATTATATTTAGCTAGGGATGTACCAAATCCAGGATTCAGTTCGGTATTTGGCCTTTTTCATCAGGATTCGGATTCAGCCGTATCCTCGTGCCTGGCTGAACCGGATCCTTAAAATCATTTGACTTTTTGTCACAAAACAAGGAAATAAAAAAATGTTTGCCCTGCGTGGCTCTTTCTCCCTCCCCCGCCCTCAATTAATATGCAAAAAAAACTTGGATTCAGTTCGGTATTCAACGAAATCTTTCAGAAAGGATTCGGGAGTTTGGCTGAATCCAAAATAGTGGATTTGGTGCATTCGTATATTTAGCCACATGCACCAGGGCTTATATTTTTAAAGTGAACATACGTGCAAATAATACTGGCTTTATGCAGTCTTTAATAGCTTCATCGGCTTTAATCAACAATTGCTGCTTTATATTCTAATTTTAGTAAAAGTAGAACTGCCTTTAATATGTGAATATGATATTCCCCTGTGTAACAGATCAGCCTTGTTCAAGCATGCAGGGCACTGTAAGATGATAAGGTCATAACACAAAGAACTTATATGCAAACTGTACCTTCTCCAAAGTTGTCGATTTCACCATCTTGTAAACTTGCTGAAACGAGAAAAATTAAAAATAAAGACAATGCACCTATTTAGCACATTCGTTTTAACTTCATTTTGAAGGAGGATACATGAACATTGTGCAGCCCTTATTGTTCTGGAAGACCAGTTAAAGGGGTTGTTTGTCTTTCAAAATAGAAAGCAACTGAAAAAAAAAATCTTTATTTCTGGGGAACTACAGTATCTGAAAAGAACTGAACTGTAAAAAGAAATGTAAGGTGAACAACCCCTTTTATGGTAACTAATCATTTTTGTAATGGGTTACAAGAAAGGGGCAAATTTTCTATGTTAACAAATGCCCAGTGATGTCCCTGTAAATTCATTATAAGTATATTATAAAGTATTATTTTCTGAGCAGCTTTTTTTTTTTTTTTTTTTTCAACTGGTCTTCTTAATGTTTTTTTTTATTCTGTATAGTATTTGTAATTATTTACCTTCCTTTTTTCTGTCTCTTCCTAACATTCCAATGGGGGGGTGGGGTCACTTAACCCAGCAGCCAAAAAAACTCAGAGCAATTTGAGGCTACAATGTCACTGTTATCTTCACTAATTTTTTATCTTTATACTCAGTGCCCCTCCTATTCACCTTCCAGTCTGTCATTCACACTGCTGCATGGTTGCTAGGGTAAGTTGATCAGTGTGTTGCTGCCTAAACTACATGTCTCAACATGGGTTGTAAATTAATAAATGGAGAAATATTACATTACAGAAGTGAGTAAATGTTTTCTGTAAGGTCAAACCCGTAAGTAAACTATATTATGATTGATATACCATCCTTTGTAATACACTGATTAAGGGGACACAGACAAGTGAGGATTCTGGAAAGTTCCTAGAATGTTGGCAAAACAATGTATGGCTGTAGAATTATGCAGTAATGGTCCCAAAAGGTTGGCTTAAAATAACAATAGCTGTACAAAATGCAAGTTAAGCCAGATATGAGCAAAAAGATGAATCACAAACAGGTTAAACAAGACTGTACAGCTCATGCATTATTCAGTGCCAACACTAGAGGGGGCAAGTGCCAAAAACATTCCATATGAAATTGAATCTGGTTTGTCTCAAGCAACAGGACAGGAACCTTAGCGGAAACATCATTACTACATTACTTAACATATTTTTATGTATGTATAGTATATGCTTATATAGTGAAACGTCAATTTTACATCCCCTGAGTTTACATTAACCTTCATTTTAAACCATTTATTTGTGGTCCCCCTACATATTATGCATAGCGCACTTCCCTGATTTCAAATTTTCTCCAATTTTACACCTGAAAAACTTTTGGGTTTTTTGGGTTCTACTGTATATCATTTAGTTGATTTCTTTTTTGGGAAACTGATCACAGAAGTGCATCCTAGAGGGACAAAAACAAGGAAGTATCTACTGTGAGAGCAGCTTGTAGCCTTATTGCTCCTTATGTTGAATTACATCAATGACCACCTTCCATTGGGTACAACATTTTACCTCAGCAGGCAATCTTTCATAACAGTCTCTGTTCCTGTTATGTGAAATACATCATATATATATATATATATATATATATATATATATATATATATATATATATATATATATATATATATATTTGTTGTCACCTTGGAGGTCAATAACCTGAGTAAGAGCACCTAGACTTATGACTTTATACGATTATGGAATGCTGAGGTGATGTATTATATTCCAAGAGCTATATACCCTTTGATTCCTTAGTTCCCTGTGAGGATACATTAGTAAACTGTACATAAGAAATAAATGACAGCATGGATGTTTAATCTCAGCAGTAGTACACATTATGCTATCACTTAACTTGTGTGCCTGTCTCAGTGTGTGCAACAGCTTAGCTGAGAGCTCCCCAACCATGCTTCTACTTGTCATGGCTACCTGTAATACAATGTCTGCCAGCTAGACTATGCCGTGGATATACAGGGAATTTACACACATATTTCACACCTGCACAGGCATTGAGCAAGCTCCAACTTCTGTGTATAGATGCAAATATACTCTTACTGACACACACAGATATCCAATGCCATAGAGACTTTCTCTCTCTGGAAAGATCAAGCGCATACATTCTATAAAGCTGATTACGTTTCTGTAGTATGGTATGCTTTGTATCCTCATTATTAAAACAGTGTGCTTTTCTTGCCGGGAGACATCAACACTCTAAAATAACAAAAAATACTGCACCCCAAAAACCCAACTGGAAAACTAAATACACACCTGACTAGTAAAGCATGTGCTAATCTGATTCAATAGGATTTTTTGCATAGCACATACAAAAGTTAAGAATCTGATCAAGCTTACGGTTTCGTTGTGGGGGTTTTGGGGCCCTCAGCATAGCTTGGGTTCCTCCCAAAAAAGGATCCTGCATTTTGGTACTTGAGGCACTGGTGTGAAGGGCTGAATCAGAATTTGTTCTGAGAAAGAAATAAATAAATAGGATATTGAGATAAATAATGCAATCTGTTTAAGAGGTTAACATACTGGAATGGACCCCAATGGAAAGCCATTTTCTATATTTAAGACATTTCTACTATATAGCGATTTCTAACCAAAAACATTTCTGCCTTGGGATTCAAACTGTTACTATAATTGTCTGATCGTATTCTTTCATTTCTGTTCAAAACAGAAGCAGAAACACTGAATAGCTATTGTTTTGTATGGCTACCGCATTCCATCCCTTTCCACCAAAAGAATAAAAAGTCATTATAAAGGAAATAATAAAACACACGCAAATACAAACTGTTTCATGTCTTAGGGGCAGATGTATGAAGGGTCGAATATCGAGGGTTAATTAACCCTCGATATTCGACTAGGAACTAAAATCCTTCGACTTCGAATATCGAAGGATTTAGCGCAAATCCTACGATCGAACGATTGAAGGATTATTCCTTCGATCAAACGATTAAATCCTTTGAATCGAACGATTCGAAGGATTTTAATCCAACGATCGAAGGAATATCCTTCGATCAAAAAAACTTAGGCAAGCCTATGGGGACCTTCCCCATAGGCTAACATTGACTTCGGTAGCTTTTAGCTGCCAAAGTAGGGGGTCGAAGTTTTTTTTAAAGAGGCAGTACTTCGACTATCGAATGGTCGAATAGTCGGACGATTTTTACTTCGAATCGTTCGATTCGTAGTCGTAGTCGAAGGTCGAAGTAGCCCATTCGATGGTCGAAGTAGCCCAAAAAACACTTCGAAATTCGAAGTTTTTTTAATTCGAATCCTTCACTCGAGCTTCATGAATCGGCCCCTTAGTGTTAAATGAAAAATACATAACAATAAAAGATTGGCTGAAACATGGGGAGCTGCTGCCATCAAGAAGTTTCTTCAGTGATGTATCTGGTGGAGATTGTATGCTTTTCTCTGAATTACATGACACTCTTTATTTCTTTATATCTAGCCATCTAGTCATCCTTGACAAAAACAGTATTAAATGGAGCAACACTTTAACTGGTTAAAGTATCAAAAAGCCTCCATTTGCATTAACATAAGATATTCCTATCCAGGGCATAGCTAAAATAATTCCTTTGGAGCAAAAATACTGAATTTACCACAGAGCCTGTTTTTTAATTACAAAGCAAATATATTTGATTTGACAGCAAATGCATAATCATTACAAGTAAATTACATTTTGTTAAGGCTTTTCGATGAATGAAAATTATTGAAGCTTTATCCTCTTCATAAATGAAGAAGCAGGTATTCAGCATCATTCTTCTAGTGTTCAGAACAAACCGAAGCGAACAGACTACTCTGAAGCATTAGTTATATATATTAACTAGCACACAAGGATAGCTAGCAGAATGTGGTATGACAATGAATACAAGGATGCCCTAAAGAAACTGGAATGCTTGGAGTTTTATCAATTTTATGCAGAGTGTCAACTACATTCAAAACTTTATGTTGAACATTGCACTAGATGGAACAGAACACACAGAATGATACATACTAAATGGCATTTGAGCCTGCATATGGTTAAGGTGAGTGTGCTGGATTGAAAAGCAAGTTTTCTTTGAGATAATGTAAGGATAATTTTTTATATATACATATATCAAAAGAATATTTGGCTTTTACACTACAAAAAACATGGCGACTTTATGGGCTAGAAAACAAAGATATTCCATCTGAGCAATAGATAGAAATAATTCACCTGTTAAGAGCAGATAAAAGTCTAAATCCAGGCCGTTTCTCTTCGTTCCAAGGAACCTGCTGCCTTCAGAGACAGAAGTAAAGAAGGGAAAAGGGGAGAGGGGACATGTTTGACATCAGTTGTAATCCCATTAAAAAGACTGAACATCTGCACATTGTGTCGATCTCAGGAAGTTAAGAGTTCTGGCAAGGAAAAGTACCAGAAGGAAGAGTTTATAAAGAAGGTGAAATGGGAATCATCTGAAAGAGTGTGGCACATATGACCAATGAAGCTAAATCCACGTGCTTGATTTGAAGGCGAATGGTTTTAAGAGGAAGTCAAAGAGGAGAATGTTATTGAAGGGTCTTCCAATGCAATGAACTGCATTGCAAGCTTCTGTGCTGAAAGGAGAGTGTTAGCAAGTCTGATATTCATATTAGTAACAGTAAAGGCCAGCAATTAAAGAAAAGGATGTATATTCAACATTGCTTTTCTTGTCCAATTTGCCCCTTCTGAAGCCAGCCATTGTACAACTATCATACAGAAGCCAGCCATTGTATTACTACCATACTGCATGTCAAAAGGACTCATTTTGCTTCTGAGCTGCATAACAACTTCAATAAAAATCAGTGAAGAGTTCCAGTGGCCCAAAGCCTCTATAACACTCAACATATGCTTAAAGAAATTTAACAAATGTACTACACAAGGTAACAACACCATTCATGCCTTTTTCTTACTTTTCCTGAATGTTTCAAAAAGAACACAGTGGCTCCTTACTTTTCACTGTATCACTGTGCTCTCTTACTAAAGACAGTGGAAACAAAATACATTTCATGACAAGTAGCTTTTGCCAGAAAGAGTGTAGGAAGCATGCAATACTACTTTAGGAACTGTTAACTTGATTGAAGTGACAGATTTATTATTATTTGCATGAAGCATTTTGAGCTCATATTTAAATGTTCTGCACAAGAAAATCCAACAGTCCATTTCAGAATAGAAAAGATCAGTTTAATTGTAAGCTAAAATATGGGCCTATCTTTGTACTAATGCAAAACTACAAGCACTTTTCTCTGCTGTTGATTTATTTTCTCTGTTAAGTTCTTTGGCAAAGACACAGTTGCCAGTGGGAACAAGTGACACTAGGCATCCAGAGCGTGGGACACAGAGCTATTTGTCCAGACCAGCTGCACTACTGACCTCTCTCACTGGAAATTATTTTATTGCCAGGGACACTGGTTTTTACCATCCAGAGCCAGGTCATAGCAGGGATCTTCTGGCTTCACTCAAATTTTAACTCTATGTAGGACCAATTTCCACAAAGAGTGGTAATAAGCATAGTTAAATTGGTGCTTTGCATAATATATACAAAGCAGAGGGCTTACTGTAAAATAATATTTTATTGTATTCCTCCGTGTGACTAGTCAGGCTTATGGCACATATCTACCTAAAAACAAATGAGGGTTTGGAAGGACAAGTACCAAAATGCCACTGATTCTCATAGTATAATGGGAAGTGTTCAGTGGCCATATTCAGAAAGGTTTTCTTCACTGATCTAATATCTGATCAGAACTGACTATATATACGTATATACACACACACAACTTGGTTCATGTTTAAAAAGATTTTGAAACCAAAACACCAAGGGGCCCTTAATCGTGTCAATGAAGGTACCAGGCAGCAGCAGAAACTGGTATATGCGGAACATAAAAATGGATATAAAATAAGAGGCATTAATACTTCAGGAATGTGACATGAGGGGATTCCAGTAAGACAAAGAAAAAGGCAGAAGGTCGAAGTGTTCTGCAGAACTTGTTCTTGTGAAGTGGTGAGTAGCCACTGGAAGCTGGGGATGGCTTGGAGGGGTAATAGGAGTGTGCCTAAGGGAAGCACATGAACTGGCGGAAGATAGTGAAAACAATAGTCTTAAGAACTGGAATATGGTGCAAACATGGGCAAAACTATATGAGTGAAAATGACTAAAGAACAACCAGAAAGTGCTAAAAAATCTGTAAATGAGTAGTGGGGAGGAAAAAACAACAGATGAAGAGAAAAGAAGTAGGAAGGATGGAGAGGCATATTATGCAGGAAATCTTACAGGCATAAGGAGTGTGGGGATTCCTGTTTATGTTTTGGTTATTTGATTAAATAGAATCTCCCAAAACAACATGCGAGCGTTGGGGACTGCCACAAGGAAACATTTGGATAGCATATATTACATTGAGAAGAAGTAAGAACACTTTTCTTCAAAGGCGTAATTGGATTTTGAAGTAAGGACTCAAACTCAATTTATTGACCTCATGAATTGCTTTTTTACTTACTGTCTTTAAAAGCATTATTGCTCATGCACAGGTATAAACCATCACATCCCAATGCACATAAGTTCTTATTACTCAACAAGCCCCTATCTCTATATTGCTTCTGCCTGCGTTTCAACATTTACTTGTTGCTCTCACACATTACAGAATTCCTCAGTGTGGCAATTCCTGTTCGGTTTTCTTAATGTAGATATGCAGAAAAGAAATTGCCTTGCACTATAAAGCTATTTTGCTTCTAAGATTGTTGGAACCCATGCAGTGTTTTACCTAATAGAGGGGAAGTACCTTCCTGTTATAAAGAAATTCAAGTGTAATGTCGCATGTTAAAGGGATTCTGTCATGATTTTTATAGTATAGTTTATATTCCTAAATTACACTGCTTACACAAATAATCCACTCTACCATGTAAAATTTCATTCCTGAACCAGCAAGTGTATTTTTTTAGTTGTAATATTGGTGTGTAGGCAGCCATCTCAGGTCATTTTGCCTGATCATGTGCTTTCAGAAAGAGCAAGAAATTCAGGATGGAGCTGCTTCCTGACAGGTTATTATTTCTGCTACTCAATGTAACTGAAGGATTTACAGTAGGACATTGATTTTTACTATTGAATGCCATTCTTAGACCTACCAAGGAGCTGTTATCGGGTTACCTTTCCACTGTTCTGCTGCTGGGGGGGGGGTGATATCACTCCAACTTGCAGTACAGCAGTAAAGAGTGACTGAAGTTTATCAGAGCACAAGTCACATGACTGGGGGCACCTGGGAAACTGACAATATGTCTAGCCCCATGTCAGATTTGAAATTAAATATAAAAAAAATCTGCCCTTTTAAAAAACGGATTTCAGTGCAGTCTGCTGGAGCAGCACTATTAACTGATTTTGAAAAAAACATGTTTTCCCATTACAGTATCCCTTTAAGATCTGATATATTTTTTTTAAGACTGCAGGTCTGATCTAGCAGCCATGACATCAGGTTTTGGGGGGCCACTGTAAAGACCTGATAGGCTGTAGGTAAAGTGGAAGCATTTTAGTAATAAATGTATTCTGCATGACTTCCCTTTAGCTTTAAAGAATAAAGAAAGCTCTTCCAACTTCTTTCTTTGCAACATTTCAGGCTGCGCGCAGTGCTCCAGATTAGCCCCTACTGACCCTATTTTTCCCTCAAGTCAACATCAAGCTGCCAAATTGAAGCCACAGCCACCTCTGCACTATACATCACTGCACACAGAAACACTTTCCAAGTGTACTGACAGGCTTTGATTTACTAGGAATAAAACTAGAACCCTGGCCAAAGTCAATGAAATTAGGACTCAATGTCTACACAGATGTCTAAATCCACGAAGCTACATGTTCAGCACCTGGAAACAAAGGACAATAGGCGCTCTAAGTGCACAGCAGGTTATACTGAATATGCCCCTGATTTCTTTAATATTATTTGCTCAGAGGCAAAAGAAAAATTATGTTAGGCATTAGAAAACGATTAAAATCTGTAAGAATGCGAGAACAGCTGTTAGTGAAAGAAATGATAATCAAAGTGATTTGGATCCACTGCATGTTTGCAAACCTGAACATATAAACATACATAAACGTGAAAATATGGACTTACTTTCATATCCGTTATAATGTAAACATTTGCCATTGCATGTAGGCAGTGTTTATATAGGTGTTAAAACCTAAACCTTTGCATCCATATACATGCAGATTATATATACCCACACATGCATTTTGTAGAAATATGCAATTTCCCTACTTACAAATAGGAGTGATCACATATTTGAAAATAAAGATGTCAATGCATTATAAAAACTTTTAGAGAATAAAGGCATCTTGCTCATTTACCAAAACTGGGCAAATTTGAACTTTACTAGTTAATCTATAGCAACCAATAAGTAATTTGCTACTGTATTTTCATCCAAATGTGACTGGGCAAATTTGCACCATGCCAATTGTTGTTGCTAAAGGAACCCCACATAAGGTGGACACACTTGAGGAAGTCAAATAAATGCCTAGATCACCAGCTGGATTTATTTATATTTTATTATAAACTACAACCCCCTGTATCCTTAATCTTATTTATTTGCTAAGGCTGACTAAGCCACTAACAACAGTGAATATTATTGCAGAAGATAAAATGAAAGGTCAGTGTACTTACCTTCTCCAGTTATTATCAGGTGGGGGAGAGAGATAAACAGATCCATACGGAGAACTGTCACAGTGATTTTGAGTTAAGGAAAAGCGGACACTTAGCTATACACTAGGCATGCACCATCACAGTGTTAATTCTATGGGAATCACAGCCTAGCACAGGGGCACAGAGAGTAAGTAAAGGGCTCCTTTAAAGTGAGCAGAAATGCCACTACAAACCAGTGGTGCTGCAGAGCTGGAATACCTCATTGTCAATAATACTACAGCATAACCATTTAAACACATGACAGCCCCAGTGCTCCTGTTCTGCCCGTGGCTCTACCAATTTAGGTTTTGAATAGAGCATGTAACACGTTTGTTTTTGGCACTAATTTGGCACTAATTTGTGTTTGACAGCTGAATAACTTCTTTATTGTTATTAAAAGTTAAAACAGTATGTCTAGATAATCTGCAGTGAAACGGGTAATTTAAGTACCCATTATGAAAAGAAGCACAATTAACTTTAATTCTGCTAATCATATCAAATGTAACTTGTATTTACAACTTAAGTTTTCTAAAAAGAACAGAGCCAACTGAAATGAACACAAGTTATTAGAATGTGCAATAAATGGGTATATACTGTAAATTAAACATATAGATTACATACAAAAATATTAACCAATAAGTGACACAAGACGTAACCTGCACCTAACTAAAAACTACCAACAAGACTCGAAACAGTTCACATGGTCAGTTCATATGTTTATGCTAGAGGTGCACTCCCCTACCCCCAGACAAACGGGCAGATTAGGCAAAATGTGAGATAAGGGGATTTGTATTACTCACCGATAAATCCTTTTCTCGGAGTCCTGTCAAGGCAGCACAGGGACAGATGGGTTAATGCACACTTCCCTTCAGGAGGCAGGATGGCTTTAAAGAAGTGAATTAGTGATGGTCTGCCCCTCAGATCCTCCTCTTCCCTGCATTAGCCCCTCCCCTATTAGTTCCGTTTAGCATAGCTGTAGACCAGTATAAATGATAGAGAATTTTGTGTTTATGTTTTGTTGGTGGGGCTCCCTGTGCTGCCTTGACAGGACTCCGAGAAAAGGATTTATCGGTGAGTAATACAAATCCCCTTTTCTCCGGGAGTCCTTTGGCAGCACAGGGACAGATGGGTTAGTCCCAAAGCATAGAAGAAGGGTGGGCAGTGAATATAGAGAAAAAAGAAACAGACAGGAGTACCAAACAGAAGTTAGACTCGAAGTTGCTCTAACATGGCAGTGACTGGCAGGTCAATAACATTTTTAAGAAATAACTGTCTGAAGAACTTTGCGACCGAATGCCGCGTCTGAAGATGAAAAAACATTGAACTTGTAAAACTTTGTGAATGTGTGGAGTGACGACCAAGTGGCCGCCTTGCAAAGCTGTTCTGCTGATGCCTCGTTAGATAAGGCCCAGGACGTGCTCAGTGCTCGTGTGGAATGGGCTGTGACCCTGAAAGGAACAGGTTGTCCCCGAATCTGGTATGCCTTGGTGATAGCAAGTTTGATCCACCTGGCGATGGTGTGTTTGGATGCTTTTGCACCTTTGCGAGAGGATCCATATAGAACAAAAAGTGCATCGGTCTTCCGAAACTCTGTAGTTCTGTGAATGTAGAACTTCAGCGCCCGCGCCACATCCAGGGTGTGAATCCTGCGTTCAGTCTCCGTCTGAGGTTTCGGGCAGAGGGAGGGCAACACTATCTCCTGGTTTATGTGAAAAGCAGAGTTGACTTTCGGTAGAAACGTTGGTACAGTACGTAGAACTACCTTGTCTTGGTGGAAAATACAAAAAGGTGGTTTATGACTCAATGCCCCCAATTCGGATACCCGGCGGGCTGAGGCAATAGCAACCAAAAAGACAACCTTCAATGTCAATAGTTGTAGGCTGGTAGTGGCCAGTGGTTCGAATGGCTTCGTTTGTAGTACTTTGAGTATGAGGTTGAGGTCCCACGGCGGCGTGGGTTGTCGGAAAGGTGGATTTATGTGGGATGCCGCCTGTAAAAAGGTCTTAACTTCTTGCTGAAAAGCCAAAGGGGTTTGAAAAAACAGCGATAGGGCTGAGACCTGGACTTTGAGAGAATTGACTCCCAACCCTTTATCCAGTCCTGCTTGTAGAAATTCGAGTAGAATAGGTAACCTGCAGGTGGAGTGAGACAACGATTGATTTTGGCACCAAGTCATAAACGTTCGCCAAATACGGTAGTAAGAGGATGCCGTTGTCGGCTTGCGAGCTTGCAAAAGAGTTTTTGTCACTCTGTCCGAAAATCCCTTACGCCTCCAGATGGTGCTCTCAAGAGCCATGCCGTTAGTGATAGGTGTTTTAGGTTGGGATGCCTGTACTGGTCCTGGAGAAGCAGGTCTTCCCTTAGAGGTAGATGCCATGGTGGTGCGATCGACAGATTTAGAAGATCCGAGAACCAGGCTCTTCTGGGCCAATATGGTGTGATCACAATGGCTGTGGTGTTGAACAGACTCAGTCGACGTAGAATCGGATGAATCATGGGAATTGGTGGAAAAATGTAAACCATGTCGAACGTCCATGGTGTTACCATTGCATCTAACGCGACTGCCTGATGGTCCCGGTACCTGGAGCAGTATCTGGGGAGCTGATGATTGAAGCTTGACGCCATTAAATCTATTTGTGGGTTTCCCCAGCATGCAGTGATCTGGCGAAAAACTTCCGGATGGAGGGACCATTCCCCCGGATCCAAAAAATGGCGACTGAGGAGATCTGCCTCCCAGTTGAGTTGTCCGGGTATGTAAACTGCAGACAGGATGCAAGCATGGTTTTCTGCCCATTGCAGTACCCGCTGAGCTTCCTGCCACGCTGCCACACTTCGCGTGCCCCCTTGATGATTGACATAGGCAACTGCTGTGGCATTGTCGGATTGTATTTTGATTGGTCGGTGCTTGAGCAGGTGAGTCCAGTGTGATAGAGACAGGTAGATTGCCCTGATTTCGAGGACATTGATGTGCAGTTTCTTTTCTGGAGGTGACCATTTGCCTTGGACTTTGAGGTGACCGTAAACACCACCCCAACCAATGAGGCTGGCGTCTGTGGTAACGAGGGACCAGTGTTTGATCGAGCAAATCCTCCCTGTCTTGAGGTTTCGTGTTTGGAGCCACCACTTCAGGGATTGCCTGGTAGATTGCGACAGGTTGATTCGGGCCTCGAGATTGTGATGAAGCTTGTCCCACTTTTGCAGGAATTCTAGTTGGAGGTAGCGCATGTGAAATCGGGCATATGGTATGAGCTCTATGGAGGCCGTCATAAGCCCTAGAAGGTGCATGGTTCCTCTTGCTGACAGTTGTCTGTGAGTTATAGCATAATTCGCGGCTGCCTTCAGCTTCCTTATTTTTTGATCTGTGAGGGACACTGTGTGTGTTCTGGAGTCGAATTGTGCTCCTAGGAAAATGATCGTTTGAGAAGGACTTAACACGCTCTTTGTGTGGTTGATGATCCAGCCGTGATCTCGTAAAATTTGGAGGCACCTTTGAGTGTTGTAGGTGGCTGTTTCGAAGGATGGTGATCTTAGAAGAAGATCGTCGAGGTAAGGTAGAATGTACAGGTGTTGCAGTCTCACATGTGCTACTAGAGCTGCCATGACTTTCGTAAATACTCTTGGCGCTGTGGCGAGTCCGAAAGGTAGCGCTTGGAATTGGTAGTGGCCACCGAGGATTGTGAAACGCAGAAATTTTTGGTAATCTCTGTGGATGGGGATGTGCAGGTATGCATCGGTGAGATCTATGGATGTGAAAAAGTCTCCTTTTTCCACATTGTTGATCACAGACCTGAGGGATTCCATTTTGAATGTTGGTATGTAAAGATAACAGTTCAGAGCTTTCAGGTCTAATACCGGTCTTACTTTTCCGTCTTTTTTGGGGACTAGGAAAAGGTTTGAATAAAACCCGTGTCTCCTTTCTTGCAGTGGTACCGGTAAGATGGCTTTTGTGGCCAGCATGTCCCCTAAGACCTTTTGCAGTGTCACCCGTGCTGCCGCTGAAATTGGCGGTCTGGAACGCATAAACCGGTGAGGGGGTGATGCTGTGAATTGCATTTTGTATCCCTCTGAAATTACTTTGTGTACCCACTTGTCTGGAGTGGTACGAATCCACACTCCTTTGAACAGAGAAAGGCGTCCCCCTACCGCAGTTTCCCTGTCCGTAGGAGAGTAATCTTCATTGATCTTGCGGTTTGTCTGGCGCTCCTTTGAAGGAACGCTTTTGGTAGGACCAATTCGGTCTCTTGTTGGTCCGAAATCCCTTGGAGGTGCTTGGGTAGCTGTTTTGATATGTGTTCTGATATGAGTTTTGATTTTGGGAACGCTGAGGCATTCTGCGGCCAAAGGAAGATGTCCGAAAGGACCGTTTTTGTGGTGGAAAGGGTGATTTGCCCTTCCTGTCTTGTGGGAGGAAGTTACTCTTACCTCCTGTGATTTTGGAAATGAGTGAATCTAACTCGGGTCCAAATAATGAAGTTCCCTTAAATGGTAGGGCAACCAAGTTTTTCTTGGATGCTGGGTCTGCATTCCATGTTTTCATCCATAAGGATCGTCTAGCTGCTATGGATAGAGCTGATGATCTAGCTAATAATTGAAGAATGTCCATGGAAGAATCGCAGAGAAAATGTACAGCATTGGTAACTTTTGATAAATGGGAGTGCATGTCAAAATCAGGATTGTCCGTTGCAGTTAACGCTTCCTCTAACCAGAGTACTAGAGTGCGTGTGACACAGGCTGAAGCTACTGTGGGTTTAAAGGCTGATGTCGTACATGAGAAGATGTGTTTCATAATGTTTTCCGCTTTTCTGTCCATTGGGTCTTTAAAAGAAGTTCCATCTTCTAGTGGGATGGTAGTTCTTTTTGCTAGACGTGCGACTGGTGCGTCTACTTTAGGGACAGTGTCCCATTTTTCCCTTTGAGAATTTTCAATGGGATATAATGTGTCCAATCTCTTATCCTTGGAGAAGCGTTTATCTGGGTTAGCCCATTCTTTTTGAATGGTGTCAGTAATTGTACTGTGTACAGGAAAACTCCTTTGTTTCTTTTGAGTAGAGCCGAAAAGCTTGTCCAAAGTTTGGATTTCTTTGTGTTCTTCTTGAATGCCTAAGGAGTGGAACATGTCGGATAGAAGGGCATTGACAGCATCTGTCTGTGACTTATGAGAGCGTTCAGCGGTCGGTGATTGTTCTGAAACTTCGTCTTCCCAGTCACTATCTGCTTCTTGCAGAATCCCCTCCTCCTCAGAGGATATGTCCTGTGAATGGTCAGGCCGACTTGGTGAAGGAGGACAAGAAGTGGCTGAGGTCATGTGTACCCTATCCTGGGTGTGTTGAATTGTATGCATAGATGCCAATTTATCAATGGATGCAGTCATGCCTAGGATTGATGACTGAAAAGCTTGGAGCCAGTCCGGAATCTGTTTTGGTGGATTACTGGACTCCCCAGTAGCTACTGACTGTTCTGAGTCAGCTGAGGGTTTACGCTTCTTAGAAGTTTGCTCTATGTCCTTAGTGCGTTTATAAGACCTTTTGGCTGTTGCGCCATTGGATTCTTTGGTTTTGGACACTTCTGCAGTATCTGTGAGTGAAGTTAGAGATTTTGACTGCTCAGATGCCATGTTAGGCCATAGAGTTAGGAAAATAGGTATAAGTGTAAATTGCAGCGTTAGCAGAAAAGAAGTGCAGAAAGTAAGTGCAGAAAATAAGTGCCCCAGAAAAATATTTTTCCAATTAAAATGATTGTGGGGTATACCCCTTGTTCCGTAGCTAAGAGGCTATGGGAATTAATAGGAGCAGGGGATATCAGTTGAGGTTGCGTGTCCTGCAAAATAAAATATCACGTAGTGAGGATTGCCCACCATCCCGTGAATCTTTGGCCTTTGTCAGAAGAAAAAGGCTACCTACCCCTTCGTTAATAGTAGCGCCGACTAAGGAATCGTCACCTCACAGACAGCGATCACGCTGAGCAGCGTTCCTGTGCGCGACTGGATGGCGTATGTGTTTGCCGTTGTGCGCATTAACTGCAGTGACTTCCTGTCGGCAAAAGCGGAAGTGCGCTCTGGCTTGAGGCGCGCCAAATGTGAAGGCGCGAAATTCAAACACAGGTGAACACATCCTGTGGACTCGTGGATGCGGCAGCGCTAAGGCATACCTTTGTTTTGGTAGTGGTTATTGGCAGCGCTATAGCATGCCTGAAACCAGCGGCAGAGAGTAAGACAGCGCTGCAGCATGTCTGAAAAACTACTCTGCGAGCTTGTGGGTTCTTTGGCTTACCATGCAGCGCTGTAGCATGCTGTAGTAAGTGGAGCGGAGATGGGTATAAAAACACCCTCTGAAACACTGCAGTTTGTTCTGAAGAACCTAATAAAAAAAAAAAAAAAAAAAAAATAATAAAAGAAAGGAAAAGAAAGTAAAATAAAATGATGTTTGGAGAGCCGAGCTCTCCCACATCCTACCTCCTGGGAGCAGGATGGCAAAAAACTAATAGGGGAGGGGCTAATGCAGGGAAGAGGAGGATCTGAGGGGCAGACCATCACTAATTCACTTCTTTAAAGCCATCCTGCCTCCTGAAGGGAAGTGTGCATTAACCCATCTGTCCCTGTGCTGCCAAAGGACTCCCGGAGAAAAAAGTTTACCATAGAAAAACTCACCCACTTGCTGTTCATTCCTGTGAATGCTAACTTTTACCCATTGATAAATACACTTACTAAAAATAGTAATGAATATAAAATGGGTGAGTTTTTAGACGATGAGCTCTAATCTCACATTTTGATAAATCTGTCCCTTACTGTCAGGGAGTAATAACTCAAATGTATTTTTGGTTGGAATAGGGTGTTATACTGAATCAAATCAATCTTTGCATTATGGAAACAACAACCTCCTTGTTGTGAGATGAAAAAAAATTCTCTCTCTCTCTCTCTCTCTCTCTCTCTCTCTCTCTATATATAAATATATAGGCAACAGAGCATAGTAATCATCATCATTTCAAGCACAACCATTTTTAAACTTTTTAAAGACCTGATGATTTCTATGCTCTCTTTTCTTGCTCTTATTTACTAGCACCCAGGTACCTGATTTTTAGTGGTGTGTGCTCCATCCAGAACAGTGTTACATATATTTAGACAAATATATATATATATATATATATATATATATATATATAATTTTTTTTATTTATTTATTTATTTTGTACATGTATGTATAGATCAGTCTGCCCATGTGCCCATCATGGAGTAAACATCTTTTCCTCTCAGCTTCAAGCTGAGATTTCCTATCACAGTCATATACCCAAAAGGATCAATTTCTTCAAGTAGACCAAACACAATACAGATAGTGTCCTGCTGGTTGGGATGGACTAAAGATTCCAGTGCTATAAGCCAGCAAACTTACCACTACACCAAAATAAAATAAATTAGGAATTCTTCCTAAATCTTTTCAGCCTATGTACTGTCAAAGCTTCAGATTTCCAGCTGTACCAAACACAGCTACCTTGGCATAGTAAATCCTCAGAGCAGGCCATACACATACTAATCTGTGATTGTGCAGTAAGCAGGTGCAATGAGTGGACAATGATACAATTTAGTAATATGTCAGCAGCCAGAAAGTAACCATTGGTAAGGTTTAATTTCACTTTCCACATGCTTTATGGTTGTTACAATCCTAAATACCTGCATTAAAATGTCAGTTGGCAGCTGTATAGGTAGCATTTGAGAGAGGATTGCATGGAGAATGTAAATACTACTTGTACTACAGAGGAGCAGGGTCTGGGTGGGGATTGGGAGTTAAAAAGCAGGACTAAATCTGTCCTTATTATGACACATGATGAATATAGACTGCATGACTTCACTAAACTAGAGTTATCACACTGTCTAGTTAACTGAGCAGTACCAATGAAGCCTGAATTGACTTAAAGGCAAACCAACCATCACAAATTCTACTTAACCTTAGTGTATTTAATAAATATGTTTACAAATATGTTGTATTTGTAAACATACAAGCTTCATTTATAAATACAGCAAAGTGTGCAAAGGGCAATTCTCATGTGCAAATCGTGCAACTCATTGCGCATTTCTTAGCGATATTTCGCTAGTGTTCAATTCTGCCAAGCGAAACTTCGTTAGTAATTGGTCAATTTGAATAGGGCAGGCACACACAGGTCGTATTTATGTCTTTATTAGAGATGTTGGTTAATAAGCTTGAAGTGGCCACAAATTTCCAAGGAAGCAAAATAAAGACAAAAGAGATGCTCTAAAGCCCTAGACATGAGCCCGCCCTAAAACAAATGTGGCATGCTCCACAAATTGGTTAAAAAAATTGTTAACACAAAAATCTTTAATAATTAGGAAGGCAGTTAGGCTTTAAAAAAAGAAAAATACACAAGCATTTTTTACAACTTTAGAGGCATACAGGATATGATGTCAATGACATAAGATTGAGAAGAGTGTAGCTTCATCTTCTCAGTTCGCCAGGTCTAAGGTGGCAAAGGAAACTCTGGCGTAAGAGGTAACGTTCTGTAAAATTTGAACTTTAGCGAATTTGCGTCTACGTAAATTGGCGATGTCCCTATGGATGGGATTTATGGCAAATTTTCACTAACAACTGGCACTTCGCCCTTTAGTAAATCTGCCCCATTGTGTCACAACTGCACACAATTTTGTGTGTGTGCACAATTTGTTGAACTTGATGCAAATTAGACCTAGTATTCTTAGAATGTCAATTTCCGGTGCTTGTGTTAAAAATCAGCATTACCGTTTGACCTATTTGACACATCAGGGGAGGCAGTTGCTTCAGGTTTCCTGAGCGTAAACAGGTTTAATAGAAGAGGCAGAAAAGACACAATGGTGTGTAGCACAAATATGTGAAAGTGTGTTTAACACAAGTATATTTAATGAATACTATCAACAGGCATACCCAATTGCATCCATTTTAGCACAGACACACTTTCAGCTACTGTATAAATTACCCTTTATATATGTAACTTCTTATATTGAATTTCTTTACCCAACATTTTTTTCTGGCTGCAAATAACAAATGTATACTGTGAGTGGCTGACAATTTTTGATCCAATTGGCTGATGTTAAGCTGGGGAAGCACACTTACAAACTGATTTCACTCTCTCACTCTCTCTCTAGCAGGGAAGATCTGCGCCTAAGCTTAGCTTCTCAACAGCTGCTCAGATTGCACTTTTTAGGGTTCAATCTCCTTTAAGCCAGTGAGATTGCTTAATCAGTGCTGAAGCTGCTGAGAAAGAGACTAATAAATGTAACAGAAATGTAACAGAAACAACAACAACAAAACATTATTTTAGGGGTATTATTTGGGGGGAAAAAAACAAAAAACACACAAAACTAAAAAATAAAGCTTTGAAGATGAACTAGTTCTTTCAAACACATATCTCAGCCAGTCTGGTTTCAGCAGGAGTCATGCAGGCACACCCTGTCCCTGAAGCCCAAGACAACAGCATTAGTTTCATTGTATGGTGTTACATGACAGAGCTTTTACTCTATATAAATGGCAAGCTAAACATCAGCAAAAAATATATTTTAAGACAGAGTACCTTGTCATTCATAAAAGCAGTTGCTTCAGTTGCACTGTATGGGTTAACATGTTGTGACTTATGACGATTGTGAGGGCTACTACTATTTTTTTTATCTTTACAGGATAGCTATAGTCTGGTTCAATAGGACACATTGTCACATAGAATAGAGGGCAAACTCTATGAATTGCCTAAAGCTTGTCAGTCACTCTAGTATCTATCTCTGCCGTGATGTCAGCATTGGGGCAGTAAGAGGACTCACGTGCGTGTCTGATCAGTCCCCATCCTATAAATAAACAAATAACTCCACACATTCAGTGCTTAATATCAGTGGCATAAATTAGCAGACTGTATATCAGATAAACCAGTATTCCTAATAATGGGGCACGGGGTGGCATTATATTTGGATTGTAGGGAAGCCATTTATTCTTACTTCAACAAAAAAAATAAAGCAGTGTGCCAGCTCCCCCATATATATTAGCAGATCAGTCATAATTATGCAGCAGGCAGACTTTTATTTCCAGAAGTATTAATTACCTCTCCTCTAAACCATTGTTTGCAAAAGATTCACTAATACAAGGTAAAGCATTGGTAATGGGAATGGACAGTTATTTTTTTCTGCACAAGGCAGACACCTGTACAAAATGTATAAAAATGCTTGTTTCTCAGCAGCTGTATGTGACAGGATGCTTAAGGCACTACTTAATTAAAGTAACAGTCAAATGTTTGATTCTCTTTACTTTGAATTTGTTTGATTATATAGAGGTGGCAGACTGTTCTACAGGACATCAGCTCCCAAGCATAAAATCTATGGTAGACAAGTCAATGTTTATACTGTGTTATCTAGTATTAGGTTTGTATAAGAGCCTGCAATTTCAGAAGCATCCAGTCAGAATTCTGCACTTACCCATCAGAAGTATTTAGCATGTACATCTGTACAGAGCTAACACTTTAAAATCTGAACTAATTAACTACTCCTCTATACTAATAAAATCACACTAGTCCAATTAATACACTGCAGCGCCCTTCTACAGTTTGATGGACCATTACCCCATTAATACAGTGTATTAAATCAGAGCAAAAGGAATTTCCATATATATATATATATATATATATATATATATATATATTAGGGATGCACCAAATCCAGGATTCGGTTCAGGAATCGGCCAGGATTCGGCCGAATACAAGGTAAAGCATTGGTAATGGGAATGGACAGTTATTTTTTTCTGCACAAGGCAGACACCTGTTGCAAAATGTATACAAATGCTTGTTTCTCAGCAGCTGTATGTGACAGGATGCTTAAAGCACTACTTAATTAAAGTAACAGTCAAATGTTTGATTCTCTTTACTTTGAATTTGTTTGATTATATAGAGGTGGCAGACTGTTCTACAGGACATCAGCTCCC